>NC_081557.1:13913795-13938618 GCF_022355385.1 Mustela nigripes
AAGTCTTTTCTACATGTGGTTCTCACCTAACTGGAGTGACAATTTATTATGGAACCATCCTTTTCATGTATATGAGACCAAGTTCCAGCTATGCTTTGGACCATGACATGATCGTGTCGATCTTTTACACAATTGTGATTCCCATGCTGAATCCCATCATCTACAGTTTAAGGAACAAAGATGTAAAAGAGGCAATGAAAAGAGTGTTTCAAAAAATTGGTTTATTAATTAATGATATTTTTCACACTAAACCATTAAATTGAATCAATGAAGCATGAAGTACATTGTGTCCAGTTAAAGAAGTTGTGATAAAAATATTTTGTTTCTGTTTATTAGTGTCTTTCTAGTCTTCTTATTTGAAAAATAAAGATCATAAATAAAGGTTATTTATGTTCTGTATGTTCTATATATGTAACAGCACCATGCATCTAGTACATAGTGCTATTTCTTCTATAGACAAGATTCATAGGTTCAGGATTCAAAAGATTCCAATGGAAGTAGAACCACTCACTGTATCACCCAGTGACCCGCACACATAATTTTGCTTCCTGTTCCTATAATCTTGCAGCTTCAGGAACGGAGATTAAAAGAGGTAATGAAAAATAATTTAAAGAGAAATTATTTCATAAATTAAGGACATTATTATCTTTAAGTAAAACCAAAAAGTTTATCCCTGCTTTTAAGAGCCTTGGTACATGAAATGAAAGAATACACTGATTTTTTTTTTTTTTTCACTTTGCCAACTGCATCATTTGGCTTTCAGAGTATAATTTAGGGAGTACTGAAAATCTTCTTTAAGTCATTAGCAGAAACAAGAGAGAGAGGAATACATTTAAAATGGTTTCCACCAGATTTGCTAATTTATTCCTTTTACTGAAATACATAGAGTTGTCAGGTTTTGAGCATGGATGATAAATAAGATGAAGACAAAATAAAAAGCAAAAAAAAAAAAAAAAAGAGAGAGGGAGAGAGAGAGAGGAAGAAAGGAAGGCAGGAAGGCAGGAAGGAAGGAAGGAAGGAAGGAGATTAGTTTTACCATTTATAGCTATGCTGATTCTGAGATTCCATTACATTTTCAAGATGCAGAACTAGAATCCCAATAAATATTGTACTGATACATGTGTTGTTATCTAGAAAGGAGATATTTGAAATTACAGCACTGGATGAGACTTAAAACAGTATATAAGTAGGTGAAGGGTTTAAGAGTACACTTATCTTGGGGTGCCTGGGTGGCTCAGTGGCGTAAGCCTCTGCCTTCGGCTCAGGTCATGATCTCAGGGTCCTGGGATCAAGCCCCACATTGGGCTATCTAATCAGCAGGGAACCTACTACCTGTCCCTCACCACCGCTTGCTTCTCTGCCTACTTGTGATCTCTCTCTGCCAAATAAATAAACTCTTTAAAAAAAAAAAAAAGATTCACATTAAGACAAAAAAGAGTACACTTATCTTGACAAGCACTGAGTAATATATGTAACTGCTGAATTACTCTATGGTACACCTAAAGTTAAAACAACACTATGTTAGAGGCACTGTAATTACAATTTTAAATAAAAAATACATGTATAAAATTTCCACTTTCATTTAAGATGTAGAGAGCTGCAATAATGTTTTTTAAAAATCCAGATAATCTACAAATTTTAACTTTTCATAACTCTGTCAAAGAGCAGAGTTTGAAAACACCAAAGTAATCTGAATTACTTGGGGAGACAAGCTCCTCCAGGGAGAGAGGAGATAAATTAATTGTTTTCACCTTCAGCAAAAGGTGGGAGAAAGATGTGGCCACCGTGCAAGAAGGTAGAAAGAAATTAGCTAGATTAAGCATACATTCATATATATATGTGTGTGTATACATATATATATGTGTGTGTGTATATGTATATACATATACACACACATTTAACATATACATACATATATTTTACATACATACACACATAACATATGTTAAATCCAGTAATTTTGGCTGTTGGGAAAAGCAGAGAAGCCTAGAAAGTGGATTTACCTTCACTCTAAGTGTTCTCTGCTGTTCCCAGCCAAGAATAGTAAGAATAGCTCATAAGAATAGTAATAAAAGCAGCTTTTCAAAAACAGGTATTCCCAGAGATTTAAATTACTAGGTTAAACGGTCTAGTCGTCAGGGCACCTGAGTGGCTCAAGTGGTTAATGATCTGACTCTCAATTTTGGCTCAGGTCAGGATCTCAGGGTTGTGAGAACCAGCCCACAACCAGCTCCGCACTCAGCACCAAGCTGCTTGAGATCCTCTCCCTATCCTTCTGCTTCTCCCCATGTTCATCTTTCTTCTTTCTAAAATAAATAATCTTAAAAAAATAAGATCTTTGGAGAGAGTAAACAATATATACGTGAGTCTATATTTCGTCAACAGACAGAAACCACAAAGAAGTGTCCAATGATGGACATTCAACACACACCCAGACTCTCTCAGTATTAGAGACAAGCAATTCCTTCATCAGGTCATCAGTAGATCAAAAAAAATGAGGAAAAAAATCGGAAAACTTGATGATAAACAATAGGAATTAAGCAAACAATGAGAAAAAAATGAGAAAAATGTATATAACAATTGTGACATAATATCAAACAGTCTAATATACAGAACAAAAAATAGAGAAGGAATTAATCAGAAGAAATGTTTGAAAATATAATGGCCAAGACTTCTAAAATTAACGAAAGGAAATATCAAACCATGAGTCAAAAAAGTAGACCCTAGAAAGGAAAAGTACAAAAAGCAAACAAATCAACCAATGAAACACACCTAGACTCATTAGTATCACTGATTAATAATAAAGATAAATAGAAAATTATGAAAGCACTCAGAGGAACATGCATGTCACATACAGAAGAGAAAATATAAGGATATAGCAGATGCCATAAGAAATGACTCACACCAGATATAATGAAGAAATACTTAAAGGAGTGAAATATAGTCACTATTAATCCCAAATTTAATATCCATAGAAATGTTTGGAATATATTAAAAAAAAATAAAAACAAGGGGCACTTGGCTGGCTCAGCTGGTTAAGTGTCTGCCTTCTTTAGCTCAGGTCATTATCCCAAGGTCTTGGGATAGAGCCCCGCCTTGGCCTCCCTCCTCAGCAGGGAGGCTACTTCTCCCTCTCCCTACTTGTGCTCTCTCTCTATCTCTCTGTCAACTAAATAAATAAAATATTTTAAAAGATGTATAAACAAAATAGACTTTTTCAGGAAATAAATATACACACACTGAAATAATTTATATCAAGCAAACTTGTGCTTCAACAATTATCCAGCCAAAAGAAGTATAACAGAAGAAATTATGTGTCTACACAAAGAAATGAATAAAACTAAAAATATCTAAAATAAAGATAAATGTAACATATATTGTATATTTAATTATAATTTCTTTAAAGAGTAAATGAAGTAAAACTATGTTGATGCATTAATTATTGGATATACGACAAAAATAGAATAAAAAATAGAGAAAAAATTGGCTCTAAGCTTCTGACATTAAAAGTTATGTTGTATGTTATTCTAGGTTAACTGTATTATATTAAATATACATATTAAAATTCCCATGGCCACCATTGAAAAGAGAGAAGATACTCATTACCAATATCAGGAATGAAAAAAGGGCTGTCACTTGGTCCCCAGAAATATTGAAAGGATAGTAATAGAATATTACAAAGAACTCTTTATTAATAATTTTGAAAATTAAATGAAATGTACAATTGCTTAAAGGTGATCTTATCAGAGGAAATGGGTGACCTGAATAGTCCTATGTCTATTAATAAATTGAAGTACTCCTTAGAAGTCTGTGTGAAAAAAAAAAAAAAATCAGGGAATTGTTTCCCCAATGTGAAAACCTCCCCTTTCTCTCAGGCTGCAATGGGCAGAGTATTAGGTGACCCCTCTTTAATAATGCTGAAGAGGACCAGATTTGGGGGACACCAATGCAACAATATAGAAGAAACCTTGGAGGCATCCAGAGACCCTAGCCCCCTAAACTCTGCAATATTGTTACAACAGAGGGTACTTGTTTCTTCTTTGTTGAGACACTGTTTCTGAATCCCTTTGTTAGACACCATACTCTGTGCCTTGACTATTGCAGGTTCTTTCTCCAAAACAATTCCATAGTCAGATAAATTGTTCTTTCTTCTTTCAGAATCACTCTTTCTGTAAGTAGGACTGTGCCTGCATGTTTGAGAAAATTTAGCTAGTCAAAATCACGTGGTCTTCCATCAGCAATTTTAGCGTATCAGAAACATGCACGTTTTAACAGCCCTGGTGTTTTATTTAATGCTCTTTTACTATGATGATGAATTCTCTGTTTTCACCTCTGATAACAGTGGTGTTCTCAGCCAGAGTGATGTTGAAGAATGTTGAGTTCCAGCGTGAATTTTTTTTTTAACATGGAGTGGCCATGAACCAGTTATGTAATCTCTTTGTGCTCCAGGTTTACTGTCTGCAAAATTCTCCCTTCAGAAACATTTATTAAGGCAGTATTCTGGGTGATGGGATACAACACTATACACAGTAAGTAAAAATCTTGGCTTATGATATAGGGGTAGTAGGGGAGGAATACAAGTAACAAAGGATACAAGCTAAATATATAAAATGGTGGTTGGGGTGCCTGAGTGGCTCAGTTGGCTAAGAGTCTGACCCTTGAACTCAGCTCATGTCTTGATCTCAGGGTCGTGAGTTCAAGTGCCACATTGGGCTCCACGCTAGGCATGGTGCATATATATATATATATATATATATATATATATATATATAATGACAAATATATATATTTATTAGCTGGAGAGATACTGTTATTGGAAACAAATGAAGCACAGAAAAGGGCAAGAAGGAGGTAAAATTTTAAATCAGGTGGTAAGGGATATTCTTATTAAGAAAGAAATATCACATTTGCATTTGAAAAAAGTTTTAATACACATTTGCTTATGAAAAGGAAGTTTCAGGATCAAGAGATGAAAGGGATAATTCTAGGCACTTTGAGACTAATGTGCACAGGGAGAGCTAGGAGTGCATACATTTTTTTTTTTTTAAGATTTTAAAGATTTATTTATTTTGGAGAGAGAGCAAGCACAAGCAGGGGGAGGAGCAGAGGGAAAGGGTAAAGAGATAGAGAAGAAGTAGACACTTTGTTGAGCACAGAGCCTGATGTGGGGCTCCATCCCACAACCCTGAGATCATGATCTGAGCTGAAATTAAGAGTTGGATGCTTAAAGGTGCCCCAGGAGGACATGTTATTGAAACAAAGTAAATATGATGAACAATATGATGTTCAACAATACTATGACCAGGAATGAGTTATTGGATTTGTAGAAGTGTTTTACCAATTTACTGTTTTACCACTCTAGCTTTTATACTGAGATTAGATTCAAGAGAGCTAAGGTCAAGGGGCTGCAGCTGTGCTTCTGAGACTGTGGTCCTTCGGGCCAGTGTGGTGAAAGAGAACGTGCTGAGAGATAGACTCTGGATATATTTTGTTTTTAGGGTCCACATAGGATGCCATTGGAGTGGATTTCAGGAATGTGACATAACAAGGCAATTATGGATTATTCTTACATCTTTGCCTGAAGGAATAGAAAGATTGCTTTCCACTATATGAGATTAACATTTGGATATTGCTAGTACCTATCTTGTGAGGATAAATTATGTTAATGTATACGTATATATGCCTCTGAGTATTGTCTAGCATATAGTAAATCCTGAAAAATACATTATTGATATCATATAGATACTATATTTGTTAATTATTTGGAAGCAGACACAGCTTTTCCTATTTTTTTCATGCTCTAGTCTACTCTTATTTTCTTTATCATATTTGTAATAAATAACATTTTTGTATGGCAAGAAAAATATATCTTAAATTATGTCTGGCCACATCCTATGTACAATATGGTATGCACTAATATAACAATTTCATAGGGTAAACACAAATAGTCTAAATCTTCTATATCATGCATAGATTATATTACATATTTTTAATAACATACACACTTCTTAAATTGTATTATAAAGAAGATGTGGTAACCCTACTTTAATTACAATTTATTTTAATTTAATTAGCATCTGTTCAACTTAAGTGCTATCTACAAAATCACAGAATCTCTTAGCCATTTTTGCCAACTCAAACCAACAGGATACATTTCATAATCATAAAAGTATACATCAACAGAAACACAGGTGAAAACATAGTTTATAGAAAAGAAAAATGAAAAGGCCTATAAATACATTAAATGACATAGTGAAGATGCAAAATGAATGGCCAACTATAAAAACATATTATTAAGCAATAAATATTTATCATATACTTATTACTAATTACAAACAAAAACAAGTAACAATAACAATAAAGAGTCTAGACCACATAGATACCAAAGCAAAAATGAGTCATGATAATTTTAAGTGGAATGATATATGAGAATGGAAATTTTAAAATAAACTAAATGGAGGAAAATAATGCATATTTAAAAATTTGAATAGTTTTGTTGACATTTTCACTTAGTGAAAAACTTTTAAACTTGTAACTTATAAAAGAGAAATTGTACTGTTGCATTTTATTTTAAACCTTTAGAAAGTATTTAGGAAAAATAGTAAACTATAGCTACATTTCAGAAATAAAATTTCTGTATTACTGGTTGAAATGAAAACAAATTACAAGAGTTTAAGCAAAAAAATCAAATTCTTGGAAAATGGAAGAATACACTTTTAACATCTATACAGCAGAAAATGAAAACTAGCTCAGATTATGTAGAGGGAAAAAGGAAAAATAAAGGAAATTTCAGCAGTTTGACTACAGTTAATGGGTTGCTACAAATTCTGAATTCACTATCATTTCCCAGTTTTACAACTTGTCTCTGTTAAAAAGATCAGAACAAATGAGTCAAACATTTAACTCAAAATTTATTTTTAGTGACCGTAGCAAACTTATAAAACTTAGGAGATCATCATCAAGACAGCATGGTACTGGCACAAAAACAGACACATAGATCAATGGAACAGAATAGAGAGCCCAGAAATAGACCCTCAAATCTATGGTCAACTAATCTTCGACAAAGCAGGAAAGAATGTCCAATGGAAAAAAGACAGCCTCTTCAATAAATGGTGCTGGGAAAATTGGACAGCCACATGCAGAAAAATGAAATTGGACCATTTCCTTACACCACACACAAAAATAGACTCAAAATGGATGAAGGACCTCAATGTGAGAAAGGAATCCATCAAAATCCTTGAGAAGAACATAGGCAGCAACCTCTTCGACCTCTGCCGCAGCAACATCTTCCTAGGAACAACGCCAAAGACAAGGGAAGCAAGGGCAAAAATGAACTATTGGGATTTCATCAAGATCAAAAGCTTTTGCACAGCAAAGGAAACAGTTAACAAAATCAAAAGACAACTGACAGAATGGGAGAAGATATTTGCAAACGACATATCAGATAAAGGACTAGTGTCCAGAATCTATAAAGAACTTAGCAAACTCAACACCCAAAGAACAAATAATCCAATCAAGAAATGGGCAGAGGACATGAACAGACATTTCTGCAAAGAAGACATCCAGATGGCCACCAGACACATGAAAAAGTGCTCCATATCACTCGGCATCAGGGAAATACAAATCAAAACCACAATGAGATATCACCTCACACCAGTCAGAATGGCTAAAATCAACAAGTCAGGAAATGACAGATGCTGGCGAGGATGCGGAGAAAGGGGAACCCTCCTACACTGTTGGTGGGAATGCAAGCTGGTGCAGCCACTCTGGAAAACAGCATGGAGGTTCCTCAAAATGTTGAAAATAGAACTGCCCTATGACCCAGCAATCGCACTATTGGGTATTTACACTAAAGATACAAACGTAGTGATCCAAAGGGGCACGTGCACCCGAATGTTTATAGCAGCAATGTCCACAATAGCCGTACTATGGAAAGAACCTAGATGTCCATCCACAGATGAATGGATCAAGAAGATGCACTGCCTTAGGCTCAGGTCATGATCTCAGGGTGCTGGGATCGAGTCCCGCATCGGGCACTCTGCTCGGCAGGGAGCCTGCTTCCTCCTCTCCCTCTGCCTGCCTCTCTGCCAACTTGTGATCTCTCTCTGTCAAATAAATAAATAAAATCTTAAAAAAAAAAAAAAAAAGAAGATGTGGTATATATACACAATGGAATACTATGCAGCCATCAAAAGAAATGAAATCTTGCCATTTGCGACAACATGGATGGAACTAGAGCGTATCATGCTTAGTGAAATAAGTCAAGCAGAGAAAGACAACTATCATATGATCTCCCTGATATGAGGAAGTGGTGATGCAACATGGGGGCTTAAGTGGGTAGGAGAAGAATAAATGAAACAAGATGGGATTGGGAGGGAGACAAACCATAAGTGACTCTTAATCCCACAAAACAAACTGAGGGTTGCTGGAGGGAGGGGGTTTGGGATAAGGGGGTGGGATTATGGACATTGGGGAGGCTATGTGCTTTGGTGAGTGCTGTGAAGTGTGTAAATCTGGTGATTCACAGACCTGTACCCCTGGGGATAAAAATATATGTTTATAAAAAATAAAATTAAAAAAAAAAAAACTTAGGAGAAACCTGTAATATAAACACACACACACACACACACACACACGAAAAAGCAGCAGTTTCCTGAAGTTTATTGACAAGTTACAGAAAGGTAAGGTTTTAAAAAAATATTTAGCAGATAGCCACCAATTAGATACCACTGCATACAGATTTTTAAATTGATGCATTTACATTTCAGATTCAAAGCCTTTCAAGAGGAGAGTTCTTCATTCTTTTTCCCAAATATTTATACACATTCATCTCATATTTCAGTGACAAAGGCATTATCAAAAGTTAAGCTTGTAAGTGTATACAGAAAGCTGCTGAAAAGCACATAGAAAATGACAGAAATTTTACTTATGTAAGTAATATACGCATATGTGTTCATGACTGTAGATCCAGAGGAACATACACCAAGCTGTAATGACTGCTATGGCGTTTCTATCCCCTTCTTCTTGTTCGTGGTGTCCATGGGTAGCATGTTGCCCAATGTTAACAGACACCATTTTAAATTCAAAATTGTGAAGAGTTGAGTTTTTCCTTAGTTGCTTGTCAAATAAATTCGCCAAAAGTAATTTATAAAACACAAGGGAATATTCTCTTTTTTAAAGATTACTTATTTATGCATTTATATATTTATTTATTTTGGGAGTGGGGAGAGCTGAAGGAGAGGGAGAATTTAAAGCAGACTCCGCAGTGAATGTGGAACCCAATGCAGGGCTCCATCCCATGACCCTGAGATCATGACCTGAGCTGAAATCAAGACTGTGTACTTAACCAAATAAGCCACCCAGGTGCCCCACAAGTGATTTTTTTTTTTTTTTAAGAAAAAGCCATTGTGCGTTAAAAATAGTACAGGAAGGGCAATGGGTGGCTCAGTTGGGTAAGCATCTGTCTTCAGCTCAGGTCATGATCACAGGGTCTTGGGATAGAACCCTGCACTGGGCTTCCTACTCAGCTGGGAGTCTGCTTCTTCCTCTCCCTCTGCCTCTCCTCTGCTTATGTGCTCTCTCTCTCTCTCTCTCTTTTTCTGTCCATCAAAAAATAAATAAAATCTTTAAAAAAATATGCAGGAAAGTAAGCCTTCTAATGATACTGACCAGCATCTATTAGAACTCCCTTGAATGCTTTACATCCATTATCTGATTTAATCTTTATAATTAAGTCATTGGCCCTAGACTTATTATTATCTTGTGCAGTTGAGGAAACTGAGGCTGATCCATTAAGGATTATACAGCTGAATGTTAGTATATTTAAAATCCAAATCCTTGATTCCATAGCAATTTCTGGTAATTGCTGTATTTTTTTCTCCATATAGTAAATGAACTAGCTGAAACAGCTATCATTGTACCCCAAATGGAGCTCTTTTCCATAATAAAATTCCCTGAAGTTAGACTGTTAATGGGAATATGTATGAAATTGTTTAAAAGAAGACAACTATATTGTCTCATTTTGCATATCAGTTGCTCTTAAAAACACATATATTATTTTAAAAAGATTTATTTATTTACTTATTTATTATTATTTATTTATTGAGAGAGGCAGAAGGAGAGGGAGAGAGAGAATTTCAAGCATACTCCACACTGAGCATGGAGCCCAATGAAGGGCTGGATCCCATGACCTTGAGATCATGACCTGAGCCAAAACTAAGAGTCTGAGGCTTAGCCCACTGAGCCAGCCAGGTGCCCCCAAACACATATATTTAGATCACAGGTTTAAAACATACCTAATGGCTTTCTATTATAACTTGGAATTTCTAAAGACATCTTCCTGGAAATATCCAAGATCATATTTGGTGAAATAAAGAATGGTTCGATGGAAATACAAACAAATTAAAGGATTCAGTTGGTTTTGGAGACAAAGGAAATACACTATAGAGAGGATGATTCAGGATGAGCTTAAAAGTTTAGCATTGCTTGTTTCAAGTGCCCAGAGCCCTCTCCCTTTTGCATGACTCTAATGAAAGCATTTTTCACTTCTTTGTTCCTAAGGCTATAAATGAGTGGATTCAGCATGGGGATCACAATAGTGTAAAAAACAGAAGCCACTTGATCCTTTCCCAAGGAGTAAGAACTACTTGGCTTTAAATAAGTAAAAATCATAGTGCCGTAAAAGATAGTGACTCCTAGGAGATGAGAGGCACACGTAGAGAAGGCTCTTCGCTTTCCTGACGTGGAAGTAATTTTCAGGATAGTCAACAGAATGGACACATAGGACACAGATATCGTGATAAGAGACACCATTAGGGTGGAGCCAGCGACAATAAATATCATGATTTCTATGTCATTTGTGTCCGTGCAAGACAGGGCTAAAACTGGGGATGTGTCACAGAAAAAGTGATGGATTACATTGGAGTCACAGAAATTCAATCTGCTCATGCAAAGCACGTTAACAAAGGAGTCCGCAAAGCCAATAGAATAGGACGCAAAGACGAGGGAACCACAGAATCTCGTGGACATAACCACTGGGTAGTGCAGAGGATTGCAGATAGCAACATAGCGATCATAGGCCATGGAGGAGAGAAGGAAACATTCTGTGGCCCCCAAGAAAACGAAAAAGTACATCTGGGTGAAGCAGCTCACATAGGAAATATACTTGGTGGAGGTCAGTAAGTTCTCTAAGGTTTTCGGTAGGATGACAGTTGAGTAATTAAGGTCCAGAAATGAGAGGTGACTGAGGAAAAAGTACATGGGGGTGTGCAGCTGGAGATCCAGGCGGATTATCAGTATCATCCCTGCATTGCCCAGCATGGTAACCAGGTATATGAGCAGAAACAGCACGAAGAGGACTCGCTGGACCTCTTCAGAATCTGTCAACCCCAGAAGGATGAAGTCAGGCACCTGTGTGTTATTCCTTCTACCCATAGTGCCAGCTGCTGTGCACTGTGAAGAAATCAAATTTGATACTTAGCAGGAATGACTTCAAAAGGGTTTGTGTTTATAGGAACCACATGCCATATTTATAACTATGTTTCTAGAAACTCGTGATGAGTGGTTTAAAGACCATGACTGAAAAACAATCTTAACTGGATTGCCAACTATAAAAGTAGACATAAATTGACATTTAAATACAATATAATTAAAGTTACTATATCAAATAATTAAAATGAGACTGATCCAGTTCTAAATACTTATTAATGCATTTAGTTCTTATGAGACTCTTCTTCCATAAGTGTCACTGTTAGCCACAATTTTTAAGACAAGAAAAAGGGCACAGTTTGAGTAACTTATCCAGAGTCAGTGCTACACAGTGTTAGCACTCTGATTCTACCGAGATAGCCTGTCTCCAGAGAGCATGCATATAATACTATATTCCTGCTTACAATAAATTTCAGCAAACCTGGAAAAAAGTTGGGTATACAACAAATGGTGATATAAAAACAAGTTTTAATTATTGTGTCTTTTTTTCAATATTATTTAATACAAATTACAGATTTCAAATTTAGGGGACTTTAGTAAGATATAGTAAAATTATCGACCACATGTTAGTTTTAATTTTTAAAAGATAAGATATTTTCTTAACCTGATTATTCAAAATTAACTATGTTCTTTATTTATAGACTCTGATTCCATTAACTCTATATTTCTGATTTCACAAATCCTGGCATTATTTGGGGTAAGGTCTAAATGAGAGGTATATGCATACTATTCTGATAATGTTCCCATTAAATTCAATCCTAACTGAAGACCTCTAACTTTGAGAGAAAAATACTTACTGTGAACCAAATTTGGAGGAAAAAAAACCTTTCCAATATTATCTGCTTAGAAGTTTGTCAACCTCAAGTTTTTCCCACAAATCAAATTTGGTAACCATTTGAGTTGAAAATTTCTGTGATATAATACTTCTTTTTTCTGAGATAAGTTCTTTTTAAATTTTAGTGTATTCATTTTCTTTTATTGTGAGACAAAAATTAATCAACCTAGAAATCTTGTTCAGGTGTTGGTCAAATGGAAAATTTGCCAGGAAATTATTTCTAAAAAGAATACCAGGAAGCTAGAGTGAACATAAGCAGAGCAGAGTATGTCTTGCCCTGATAATTCCAGGGCACCTCATATACTGGGGACTGACGATAATCTGATGTATGGTCATCCCTGTGGACCAATTTCCAAGGAAGATTGATTGGCATGTTTCCAAGAACAAAAGTTCAAGGACTAAATGTGGCTATGTTCGGTTTGAGAAAATAATTGCCTTTTCCCTTAGAAGCCACACAGTGAAAAGCCTGATGGTTTGATTTTCCTTCGTGATGCTCTAAATTTTTGACTGGGGTAGTGAAGAAGCTATTTCAGTTTTTCTTGCTTTCAAATTCATCAATTGCTATCTAAGTTTTATCATTTTATTTCCTCTATTCCTTTTGTAGGGAAGGAAAAACAATCTTTACTTTTCTAGATTCTTGTTTTAGGCATACCTCTTCTCCCATAATGAATGACATAGTAACAAAAGAAAAACAAAAGTTTAATAAGCTGAAAGATTCTTTTTTACATGGGAGATTGCAAGCAGAAAGAGTTAGGTGTCCCCCAAAAAAGAGATAAGACAAAGCTTTCTTAACATGAGAAAAAACATTTTAGGTCCTGGCCATCTTGTGATATATGCCTGACCAGCACTTCTTAACTAAAGCATATTCTTGGGTTATTTTTGCAGAATTTAAACCTCTTTGAGCACTCAAATACTGAACCAATTGGAGCCAGAGAATTGATGACACTAACCTTTGCCTGCTCTCTCCAGACTTTGATCAGCCAGGACCTGGACTCTCTCACCTTAAGATGACTTCCCCAACTCCCTCCCATTCTATGCTGAATTCCCTATTGTGTAAGCCCCTTCCTGAATATGCACACACCTTTAGCTTCAAATATCTCTGGTTTGTTGTTTGAGGAAGCATTGCTTTGGGAAATATTATTATATTTATAGAACCTTAGCAGGGGGAAACAAAAAAAATACAAAAAATAGTGATAGAACATGTTAGGAAGGGAATGTACTATAAAAAACTAAAATGTGGAACAGCTTAGGGAATGGAGAGTCCTGGTGTAGGGGCATGAGGAAGCAATCAGAAATTATGTGGGTAAGGTAGGCTTCAATGAAAAATTGGCATTTGAGTGAAGATTTGAAAGAAGGAAGATTTAATCATATTGGTACATGGGAGAACAGTGTTTCAGACAAAAGGAACATCTGTACAAAGGCTCCATGCATTGGATGGACCTTGCAGTTGGAGGAATAGCAAGGACTATGTGGTAAGTATCATTCTGTGCTGGGGGCTGGGGTGACCAGAGAAATGCCAGTGAAGTATCTGTATGTCAATGGTGACAAGTGCTATGGAGAAAAGCAAAGGGAAGAGAGTGCTTGAAGACAGTTGGACTTACTCTCTTAATCTTTTTTTTTTTTTTTTTTTTTTTTTTTTTTTTTTTCAGGTAGAGGGTCACACTGAAAGAAGTGATGTAGACCCAAAAATATCTGCAGAAGTGAGGTTCAGACAAATGGAATAGTAAAAATAATGTACTGCAAAATTCATTTCTTCTTCCAGAAGCTGGGGTCCATCTTGTCAGTTCAGATGGAAGAATGAACACAGGAGGTTCTATGAACCCCAAGCATAGGACCAGTCAAGGAACACGTAAGCCTAAGCTCAAAGGATAAGGATGCTTGTCCTTCAAAGGAACCTAGAGGACAAGGAGTGAGCCAGCATTACCCTAGAGATAGAATCATCAGATGTACCCAGTGAACTCTCTGATATAAAGAATAAAGAAATATTTTCAGATTCCAAGTCTCTTGAAATGGAAGAGACCTCCAGAGGATACAAGGAAGTGATACCAGGACATTTGCTAGGATGACTTCATGGGTTTCCAGTCAATGCCTTCACCTACTCAGGAGACTGAGTAGGTGATTTTGCCCTTAAAAATCCTCACTTGCAAGGCATAAAGTGTTCAGGACTTCGGAGAATTAGCTCGCCATTCTCCTTGGTTTTGCCCCTTCAATAAATAGCCTATCTTTCTCTACTGCAAAGGCTTAGTGTCTGTTTTTATTGGTTTAACTGTGCATTAATTGAACAAACTCTCCCTTGGTTTAGTTACATTCCTAATGTTTCACATCATTTTATTTTGGTACTAATTGTGTTAAAAACCACACTGGAGTTTGTACTTTTTTCTCCAAATTTTTATTTAAATTCCAGTTAATGGGACGCCTGGGTGGCTCAGCTGGTTAAGCGGCTGCCTTCGGCTCAGGTCATGATCCCAGCATTCTGGGATTGAGTCCCACATCGGGCTTGTTGCTTGGCGGGGAGCCTGCTTCTCCCTCTGCCTCTACCTGCCACTCTGTCTGCCTGTGCTTGCTCTCTCTCTCTTTCTCTCTCTCTCTGACAAATTATAAAAAAATCAAATATAAATTCCAGTTAGTTAACACACAGTGTAATGTTGTTTTCTGGTGTAGAATTTAGTGAATTTAGTGATTCACCACTTACATACAACACCCAGTACTCATCACAAGTGCCCTCCTTCATCCCCTTCACCTATTTAGCCCATCTCCCACCCACCTCCCCTCCAGTAACCCTCAGTTTGTTCTCTATAGTTAAGAAAAAAAAAAAAAGAATAATTTTACAATTTTTTGATTTGCTATAAAAGGTATGTTAAATGTGGTAAAATAGAATGCATGGTCAAGGAATACACAGGTTTAACAGGTATATGACAAAGGCACCACAGGTTTAACAGCTTGGAAAAAAAAAAAAAGAATACTCAGTAATACTCAGCATCTTTATATTGAGCCCTGATGCAGCAAACATATTTTAAATTGAATAATTTTCCAGCGTATTTTTTAAAGAAGAGGATAACTGGCAAATTAAACATACTATGATCACTTCTGGGACATAGTCCTAGAGATTATGGAGTTGGTTTTCTGGATTGGTCAATGGCAAAAGTTCTGGGAGAGTCTAGCAGAAGGAAAGACTGAAGAAAAGACAAAGATACGCACGACCCTTGTGAAAAGATGTATATTACAGAGTCCAGAAAGAAGGTACGAAATGCATCTGGAGGAAAGAATGATGACCAGCAAGAAACATGAAGAACATATTGAGAAACATAAATGGGCATTTAATCATAATTTTGGGCAAATAAAATATATTTCTACTTCTTACAAGGAGCAAGAAAAGTGTGTTCTGTTTTGCTCTTAGGCAGAGATCACTGAGAAAATATTAATAATATAACAAAGCAATTAGATACATAGCTTTATTCATGTTAAACAAATATTAAATCTTGAAATTATTTACAGCAGAATACACATGCAATGTAAGATAAAAATAACATACAATTAGACTATATGTGCTAATATACATAATGTGCAAAAGCTACAAAATTATAAAAAATTGAGCATTGTATTTAGAATGCATGGATGAAAATCTTTGGTGGCAAAAGGAAGAAGAAGGGAAATATAATCAGTTTAATAGTTCTCAATGATGAAAAATCTTCATAAGGGCCAATCTGAATCTGACACTATGCTTAAAAGGAAAAAAATTCTCACAAAGGCTTAATAAAAGGTGATTTTAATGAGATAGTAGCCTCAGTAGGTCCATATCTAAGCATAGTATGTTTCATAAGTTGTTACTTATAATAGTTGTAGGGCAAAAATGTTGCATTGTAAAATGAAGTTTGCATGAGTAAGCCCTAGTTATATAGATCAGAGAAGAAAATTAAAAATTCCAAAGCAAATATATGTATATACGCACATATAGATCTTTTCACATACATTACCATCAGCCACTTCCAAGACTGAAAACTGATTTTCTTATCTTTCTTCATTTATTTCTTCTTTCTTTTTTTTTTCTTTTCTTCTCTTCTCTTTTCTTTCTTTCTTTCTTTCTTTCTTTCTTTCTTTCTTTCTTTCTTTCTTTCTTGGCTTTATATATTTGACAAAGAAAGCGTGAGAGAAGGAACACAAGCAGGGGGAGTGAGAGAGGGAGAAGCAGGCTTTCTGGTGAGTAGGGAGCCCGATGTGGGGCTTGATCCCAGGACCCTTAAAGCTGAGCTGAAGGCAGATGCTTAATGACTGAGCCACACAGGCACCTTGAAAACTGATTTTTTTTTAATAGGAGGTTTGTTTGTGGTGTATGGTATATGAGGGTACTCCAATTATTTAAAATCATATATATCAAGTATAATTCTGTGTATACTTATTTCCATATCCCAACCATTAAGGGAAAAAATCCTTTGAAAAGAAATATATCTGTTAATTACTATTCCAATATTAACATATAAATGAGAAATGTTTTTGAAAGAATTCTAGAGATAAAAATTTTCAATTAAGCTAATAATTTTTTGAGTGCCAATATGCACATGACTATCCAGATTCTACTCAAGTAAGATATAAATGGAGAAAGGCAGGATGTTTCACCTTTATGGATTGATCACTGTACTTCCACCGGCAAACAGACAACAAAGAAAGTATTTACCTCCATATTTTGTCCATGTTACATTTCCTAAATATGGAGAGCACAATTATGAATAAGCAAACTTCTCTGAAAGAGCTTACATTCTTGTTGGACAGAAAAAAATATAGATCACACTCATTTTCTTGTAGAAGTGCTTCATCAAATTTATCTGCCGTTCCTTTCAACATACATTTTAAACTGATTTCCTGTTTCTTGGTTTACTGCTCAGTGATTAATGTATGGTAAAGACAGTACTGAAGGATACATCTTTTCCAGTGGTAACATTTTGTAACAATGGCTGGTGGAGTCCATTAATTGCGATCTCTTTTTAAGGAAAAACAAAATAAAAACCCAGTTTTTCCTTTTAATACTATAGACTTCACCAAGCATCTCTGCCTGATTTGGAACAGCAAGAATCTCTGTAATATACTTCCAAATGCCTTAGGAATTGTCCCATAGCTAGTGCTTTGTTTCTACACACACACACACACACACACACACACACACACACACAGAAATGCTTACCAAATGTTTGAACTTTGGGAAGCACATTACGTTTTTTTAGAAATTAAACTCTGCTGCATTTGATAAAGACCATACTCCATAAACATCATTTTCTTTGTCAGCAAAGCTCACATTTCACAGACAAATGGTCCAAATTTTAACTGTGTGGTAAAACTAATCCACATGATCAAGAGATTTTCTATATCAACCAGTGCCTGTTGTCATGGTGCTTGGTATATATAATCTACATGCTGAAATGAACTCCTAATATACCTGTTTAGTATTCAATATAAACAAATAAAGTAATAATTCACCACCCAAATTTCAAGTCTCTAAGTTATCATTTAGTTTACGTTAAGCCTTTTGAGTTCACACCACGATTTTCCTGACTGTTGGAGCAATTGAGTGCCTGAAGCCATCCAAGTGTGTTTGCATGGTAATGTGCACAGATGTGTCATGACAAAAGTTTTCTGTGTATGACTCTCAGGAGAGCATTTTTCACATCTTTGTTCCTCAGACTGTAGATTAGTGGATTCAACATTGGAATGACAATGGTATAGAAGACAGATGCTACCTGTGCCTGGGTCAAGGATAACGTGTTATCAGGCTGCAAGTACGTGAAAATCAAGGACCCATAGAAGATAGTTACTCCCAGGAGGTGGGACGCACAGGTGGAAAAGGCCTTCTGTCTCCCTGCTGCAGATTGGATCCTCAGGATAGCTAAGATGATGGCAGTGTAGGTGACTGTGATGAGGAGCAGGGAACTGAGAAGTGTGATCCCAGCTAAAACAAAGATGACCATTTCTGTGCTGAAGGCATCTGCACAGGACAGGGCCAAAAGAGCTGTGGTGTCACAGAAGAAATGATTGATGCTAGAATCACAAAATGCCAAGCTGCTTATCACACAGACTGATACCAGAGAATTTGTGAAGCCTATTGCATATGGCAAAACTCCCAGCCAGTTGCACACTTTCTGGGACATAATCATTGAATACAATAAGGGATTGCAGATTGCTATGTAGCGGTCATAGGCCATCGATCCCAGAAGAAAACACTCACTGCACACCAACCCCACAAAAAAGTACATTTGAACAAAGCAGGCAACAAAAGAGATGGTTTTCTGTTGGGACTGGAAATTTACCAGTGCCTTGGGTGTTACAGTGGAGGAATAAAATATGTCAATGAATGCTAAGTTGCTAAGGAAAAAGTACATTGGGGTGTGAAGTTGAGAGTCTATTCTGATTAACATGATGAGCCCAACGTTTCCCAAAATAGTGAACAGATAAATAAAGAGAAACATTAAGAAAAGACTGACTTGCAGTTCAGGGTGATTTGCAAATCCAGAAAGGATGAAGAAGGTCACCTCAGTGAGATTGTTCCCAGTCATTTGTATCAACTCAGGCCTTTGACTTACCTGCTGAATGACAGTAATGAAAATTAGGGAATGATTCAAACTTAAAGACCTAATAATCAGAGTTGACTTAGACTCCAATAATGAGACAGTAAAAGATGGCAAGCTCATAGTTAGTGACTTTGACTCAATTGAGAATCTATACACGATTTTCCATTGTTTTAAATTAGAACTGGCAGATAGTAGTAAAAACTTCCAAGCTGACAGTTGTGTGGAATTGGTAGCCCTCTAAAAGATAGCTATCTGGAAGGACTTTTGGAAGAGATTCCCCCTGCTATGCAACCTCTTCTACCTCAGCCTATCATTGGGCCCCGAATCATGATTTAGCAATTTATCTACTGGAATTAATTATATACGATACTTTTAGAAAGTATAAAGGTTATTAAGGAGAGAAGGTTCTATAATTCGTGAATTTAATGATACCCTTGTGTGGCGGTCTTAATTTGTCAACACCTAACAGATACTTTATAGGGTCACATCTATACATCTAATCGTTTCTATGACTCAATAAAGCTTTGTTAAATGTTGTAAGAAAAAAAATATAAAATATCCTGCTTACTATATATGTGAATGCTAAAATTCTTCATACTTGCTTTTTTTGTCACATACGCTTTCTGTTGGCTAGCTAAGGCCAAACACGAATTCGTGTATAATATAGTCAAATTGTTTTGCATATGCACTCAGCAAACATGTTTTCTCCCAACATAGAGCACATGGTTATCGATGACATCAGACAGTAACCAATGCGTCACCCGAAACGGCAATTTCCAAGTCAAAAATAAAAAGACTATAAATAGTAAAATGAATGCGATTTGCTATATTTACAACAAAGGGTTAAAATACAAGATGATCTTATTAGAAAATCAGAGAACATGTTTGCCTAATTCAGTTGACATAAATATGGTGGATAATGCAAGTTTGTTTCTGATGTTTGACACTCCATCTGAGTGGACCCAAAGGGACTTGACGTTCTATCAATTAGACTTAATCATTTGTTAATAATGTCCCACCTTCACAAGAGCCCTTATTCTTTACCAATTTGTTTAACAAGCATTTAATCAATGAAGGAATTTTGTCTTGCCTGTTATTAGAAGCTCTTTTCTTAAGTCTTACTAGAAGGAATAGGCGAGCATGTAAAAAGGAAAAGGTTTGCAGTGTGAGAAACACACACACACACAGAGTTACAGAAAGATGAAAAGATTAGACTCACCTGGGAATTAGTTATCCAGAGGACACCTTCTCTGTGAGACATATTCCAGTTATTTTCAGGTTAGTCAGAGGGCAGGAGAGAAAACAAGCAATATTCACCAAATTCACCAATAATTTTTGACATACACTTGCCTCATTTACAGTTCTGGATCTCATGAATTGTTAGTACGATGGCTTTGATCTGTTGCTGTGGTTTAGCCCAGAGCTAAATTTCCTATATAATGGACCTCTAGTAATTTTATGGAATTGATGAAAAAAATGCTGGTGTTGAGGACAGTTCTGGGTAATGTGTCTATTACCTTCCATTGACAAAAGAGAATAAAACAGCTAAGTTAACTAAGATAACTTTATTTTTATATGCTTTCTTGATAATTAAAATTTAATGTTTTAGCTCAAACCTAGATTCATATTCAGGATTTGTCTTATTCTTCATATATTTTTAAAGCAGTCTCAAAACAAAGGATTATCTTCAGAAATCTAGTGTGTTAACAGTCTTCTCATAGCAGCATCTGTTCCTTAAATTCTCAAGCTTGTATCATAAAGGAATTGGCCAATTAGCATCCTTTGAGATTTGCATTTTAATTGTACCCCAAAGCCTATCCTTAATTTGCCTGAGATACATTTCCAGTGGAAGTTTCCAGAAATACATATTCCTTCCTTTTGCATTATTTCAGTTTAAATGGTTATATAAACATACTGAAAAATGTAATTGATATAGTTTTGAAACTTGGGTTTTAATATTAACATATATGTAATATATACATGATACATGTTTATATATTATAAACAATATACTTAAATATATTAAAACATTATATAATATTGACTATAATATGATGTGATATATAATATACAATCATATATTTAACAACACATATACAATGATGTGATATTACATATATGTAATATATATACATATATGATGTAATTATAATATAATGTATATATCATACATATGTGTATATATGAAGCTTTTCTAAAGCACTAAATATTATAAAAATATATGAGATACACAATGCCAGAGAGTATCAGATTACTGTTGCCTCTGCCTGGGCTTCCTAGACAACCCTCCCAGCAAGGAAAAATAAACTTTTTGCTATTTACTGATCAAATGGTATTATTGTATATTGAAATTATGCTACTACGATGTCAACAAATCATCTACATATTTATTTTTATTGCAGGCACTGAGTGACTTTTAGCTGACTGTGTTCAATGGTGCATGCACAAAATCCTGATTGAGAACAAGCGTGCTATCTAGGAAAATAAATAAGAAACTTGAAGTAAAAAAATCAGACTCTACACTCTGCTCTGAGTTTCATGATAGACTGATAGGAATTCAATTTATATCATTATCTCATTTGTTGTTTATTTTTTTGAAGAAACTTCCTAGACCCACCCCTAAAAAGCATTCTGGGTTAGTAGGATCAGACCCACAAAAGTAAATTTTTAAAAAATGCCTCATGTCCATGGATGATTGACAAACATCAGGTTTGAAGGATCTCACAGACTTGTCTAATTAAATTATTTTTCTTCTGTAATTCTTATAGTCTCTTATTTACTTATGTTTACTTAAATTTTGGTATTATGACGATGAAACCAGACAGATACTTCATTGGGAAAGGGAAAAATGCATCTCTAATCTTACTTATCATTCAGAGATTCTTAAGAAGGAATAACATCTATTATATATGTACAATACCATTTATAGATAATCGGTGTACTCAGATATTGAGACAAAAGAAATGGAATAGATGTTTGGTTTTGCTCTTCTATGTATCCTGAAAAAATAACACTTTGAAAGACTTGGATTATATACCTGAAAACTCATTTTTCCTCCAATTCTCTTACTCATTTTTTCAATGAACATTTATATATATATATATATATATTGAGAGAGAGAAGGAACAGGGAGGGAGGGGCAGAGGAAGAAAGAGGATCTTAAGCAGACTCCATGCCCAGCACTGTGCCTGATGTGGGTCTCAGGGTCTCACAACCCTGAGATCATGATCTGAGCTGAAATCAAGAGTTGAATGGTTAAATGACTGGATCATCCAGACCCTTCAACATACATTTATTAAGCATCTATTAAGTGACAGGTACAGACAAGACTGTTTTATTGTATTTTACTTTATTGGGCTTCACAGATATTATAGGTTGTTGTTATTGTTATTGTTTATTTGTTTTTTAACAAATTGAAGGTTTGTGGCAACTCTGTGTCACCAAGATTGTAGGTGTCATTTTCCGATATCATTTACTCATTTCATGTTTCTTCGTCACACTTTGGTAATTCTTGCAATACTTGAAATGTTATCATTATTATATATGAATTGCTGCAATCTCATGATAAAACTTTAATGATGAGGAATTGATTCTTATGAATGAGCAAAGAACATGATTTCTTGAAACGGACTCTACTCATGGTGAAAAAGCCACAAAGACTATTGAAATAACAAAGGACTTAGAATATTACATACACTTAGTTGATAAACCAGTGAGAGGGTTTGGGAGAATTGACTCCAATTTTAACAAAGTTCTACTGTGAGTAAAATGTTATCAAAAAGAATCACATGGTGGGGCACCTGAGCGGCTCAGAGGGTTAAAGCCTCTGCCTTCGGCTCAGGTCATGATCCAAGAGTCTTGGAATCGAGCCCCACATCGGGCTCTCTGCTCAGCAGGGAGCCTGCTTCCCTCCCCTTCTCTGGCTTCCTGCCTTTCTGCCTACTTGTGATCTCTGTCTGTCAAATAAATAAATAAGATTAAAAAAAAAAAAAAGAATCACAAATCATATCATTTGTGAAAGAAAGAATCTACTGAGGTAGCAAACTTCATTGTCATCTTATTTTAAGAAATTGCCTCAGTGACTCCAAACTTTACCAACTACTACCCTGATCAATTAGTTGCCACCAACACTAAGGCAAGAACTTCCACCACAAACAAACAAACAAACAAAAAAGGGTCACTGAAAGCTCAGATGATCGTTGGCATTTTTAAAGTGTGCAGATTGGTATTCTAGACATAATGGTATTACACACTTAACAGACTACAGCATAATGCAAATATATCTCTTATAAGCACTGGGAAACCAAAAAAATCATTTGACTCACTTTATTGTACGGATCTAGAATCAAACATGCGATATCTCTGAGGTGTGCATACATTACGCTTTCTCAGACTTTACTTTCACATCACTTAGAGTTAGTTGCTTCTTTCAAGATTCAAAATTTGGCTTAGTTCTTTGATAGTCTGATATGTGGTGAACCTCTAGGCTTATGGTTGGCCATGGTATAGGGTCAGTGGACATTTAATAAATTTAATGAATGTCATCTCAGTTGAATTCATATTTACTTATATCAGCCATTTTGAGTTCTAGTTGCCAGCTAGATTCAGTATTTTATTTAGATACTTTTAGATTTACAGTTTTGAGTTGTACTTTATCCAGCTTTATAAAGTTAACATCTTACTTAATCACAGTACAATTATTGCCACTAAAAAAATTTACATTGAATCAATAATATAACTAAACTGTGTATTTCATTCAATTTCACCAGTTTTTCCACAATTTTTTTTTCCCCTGTTCCAGGATCCAGTCCAGAACATTGTGCTGAGTTAATGTCATCACTCCCTAGTCTCCTGTGATCTCTGACTTTCCCATTTTCTTTCCTTTTCTTTCGTGACTATGAAACTTGTCAAGATTACTCATCAAGCAGTTAGTAGAAGATTACCTGATATTTTTCTTGTGTTTAAATGGAGGTAGTTCATTACAGGGAAAATATGCCAGAGAGGTGGTGTATTGCCCTTTCATCTTCTCTGGGAATACATGATGTCAATGAGTGATATTACTAGTGATTTAAACTGGATCACTTACTTACTATAGTGTCTGTGGGACTTTTTCACCATAAAGTTAGGACTTTGCTTTGTAATTTATATACACTTGAGGAAGGTAATGTAGACTATGTAAATATTCTCTTTATTCTTTTGGGCACCCACCAAAATGTTCCCTCTGCCAATTATTATTATGTGTTCTTTTTTGTTGTTGTTGTTGTTGTCGTTGCAAATTTCCATTTTCCCGTTCTTTCAATTTATTTTTTTTTTACTTATTTATATATTTATTTTGGGGAAAAGATTTAGATTTAGGCTTCTGGACTCAGTTTAGATGATCCTGATTTTGTTGGCAACATTCAAAGTATCATCTTCAAAGAGCCAGTGGAACATATGCCTTCTTCTCTCCATTGGGCCTGAGGGTATTGACCTTGGGCACATCAATGTCATAGAGCTTCCTGACAGCCTGTTTGATCTGGTGTTTATTGGCCTTGACATGTACAATGCATACAAGCAAGCTGGTGTCTTCTATTTTCTTCATGGCTGAATCAGTTGTCAGGGAGAAGTTGATGATGGCATGGTGGTCAAGCTTGTTTCTCCTGGGGGTGCTCTTTGGAGGATATTTGAGTTGCCTTCAGAGAGCAGTGTCTTGGGCCTTGAGAAAGCAGGTGATGTGCAGGTCATTTTTTGTGGCTGTGGCTGCCTTTTAGCCTTCTTGGCCTTCAAAGACTTTGCTTTGGCTTCAGCTTTGGGAGGAACAAGGGTCTTCTTTCTTCACCTTCCCTGCCACCTTTGTGAAAGGACGTATTTTAAATGAAATTATTTAAATGAGATTATTTTAAATGAAATTATTCTGGGTTCCCCTTTCTCCGCATCCTCGCCAGCATCTGTCATTTCCTGACTT
>NC_081557.1:13943618-13954809 GCF_022355385.1 Mustela nigripes
CCGCCGGTCCTACCTTTCAGAAAGTGGTTGATTTTCTGTTTCCAGAATTGCTGTTCTTCTTCTCTTCGATCTGCCGATGGATTTTCAGGTGTTTGCAATCTTTAGATAAGCTATCTAGCTGATCTCCGGCTAGCTGAAGCAGTCTCAGCTTGCTACTTCTCCGCCATCTTGACTCCTCCCCTAAATGAAATTATTCTGTAAGGAAGAGTTGTTCTTTCTTGTGTGTATTTATTTAGTTAGCTAGTTACATGGATATGCACTCACTATAATTACTTTTTCTTTGGATTATCCAGCACTACCATCATTTACTTTACCATCATAATTTAATTGTTGCTTAAATTATTTCAGGTCTGCTGTGGAACCATCATTGAATTAACTCTTACATACTTAATTCTTTGGTCATGCTTTTCTTATCCTCTAACCTCTTACATTTTGGCAGCACAATAAGCTCCAGGCTCATCTTATATTTTCCTGGACTCAGCTCCAGAAACAACTACTTCTCCAAGGAGCCTTGCCATCTTTTATGGGAGTATGATATTTGGAAACCAGAATCTGGACTGCATATCCTATTTTTATGTGTGCACCCATATTTTTCTCTTAAGAATATGTCACACATATTTTTGATGCTTTTGAATTTCCAAGTCTCTGTAATTATAACTTTTCAAATGAAGACTGTGCTATAGTTAAAAATGCATAGATTTAAGAAACATAATTCTGAGTTTATGTCTTGAAATACCAGTTACTACCTTATGACCATGTGAATGTTTTTTAATCTCTTTCATCCTCAGCATCCATATCTACAAAACGACAAAGTAGTACCTGCCTCATGTGTTTGTCAAGATGAAATTAAATACTATATACAAAATATCTTGTATAGATGAGGTTGCAATAATCTATTACATCTGTACACCCACGTTTATTAAACTGTTTTCTCCAACATTGGACATTACATTCATCATGATTTCTCTCTCTCTCTCTCTCTTTTTTTAAGTAATTCAGAGTAAATGTTAACTTGTTTCCTTTAGCTAAGTACCAGAAGCACTGCTTTGGGACCAACTTACAACATTTTGTTATATATTAGTGGAAGACAGTCTAGAGTGGTTTGACAAATTTTAATTTCAATGAGGATTGTCCTTGATCATCAGTGTCATCATACCTTACTTCCATTGATCATTTATATCTTTTCAAGCGCCTTATATAATAGAGCTCAATAAATCAAAGATTATTTTGTTAGGTATATATTTCATTACTATGCATCTGGAATAGTTCCTTATATCTTTTTTTACTATTTATATGCCCACCATTTTAAATATTATTGAAATCCTGACTCCTATAAGTGTCTGAATTCTTTTAACTGTACTAGATGGAAAATCTCCTAATTTAAAATTTGTCTTTATTTACTCCTCAGTATTAAATATACTATTACATCATAAGTAAAAACAAAACAAACAAAAAACAAAAACACTCTTTGAAATACTTAACTCACTGATTTATTAAACAAGTAAGTAAGTATTGTGTACAAAAAATAAGTATTGTGTACCTGCTATTGTGATCATCACTGTCCCGGTAATCTTGAGACTGTGAAATTGAATAAGATGCAGTCTTTTCCTTACAGGACTAAACAGCTCAGGGATGCCTGGGTAGCTCAGTCATTAAGCACCTGCCTTCAACTCAGGTCATGATCCTGGGTCCTGGGATGGAGCCCCACATCTGGTTCCCTGCACATCAGGAAGCCTGCTTCTCCCTCTCTCACTCCCCCTGCTTGTGTTCCCTCTCTCGCTCTCTCTCTCTGTCAAACAAATAAAATATTTTAAAAAATTAAAAAAAGAACAGGAATGAAGAGTAAAAACAGAAGTTCTCAATCCATTGTCACAATACAATGCAATCATAGAAAAATGGAGGAAGAAATCTAATTTTCTCAAGGATGTTATCAAGAAGATCTTCAGAAAGATGGGAGCTCTTGCTCTTGGCCCTGGAGAATGATTAAAGATAAGTATAAATTGTTAAAATGAGAGAAAGTATGTGGCATTAAGGAAAGAATTATGACCAAACCTTTTTCTGACAGAAGAATAGAGACACAGGGGAGGGCAGGGAAGTGATGGAAGAAGTCAGAAGACTATTTCAACAGTTAGGGTTCAAGAACACAAGACCTGAACTGAGACAGCAGCACTAATGATTAATGGAGGAGAGGAAACTGATTTTAAGGGTATTTGGGAACCAGAGTCAATAATACCCAAAACAATAAGTATTTGAATAAAGTAAGATAGACGAATCTATGCTGACATGCTAGATACTCAACTGGTGTGATTGAATGTATGGAAATACTTTTGTCCAGAAAAAGAATAATATAAGAATAGAAATTAGGTACAAGTACAGTGGTGAGATTACTTTAAAATGCTGGGTTTTAGGAGTCTGAAGGACATTCATAAAAATAACTATATTTCTTTAGTGAGTATAAAATGCTCAGATATCTAAAAAAAGTATGAATGTGACTCTCAGACTTTCTTAGTTTTCTTATTTAGTTTGCAAAAGAAATTCCTCTATAATGCCATTTACAGTTATAAGGGAATGGGAATGAAATTCAGACTGCCACTAATTACCCAACCATTTCCTTTTCTTCAGTACTTGGTTTTCTCACCAGAAGAACAAATTATAACATCTTGTCCAATTTTGCATTTCTATAATTTTGAAAAAAGAACATGGCACCAAAAAAGAAGCCATATTCAGCTCTTTGAAATTCCTAACTTATAAACTATTTAATATTCATCAGCACAATGCCTAACTGTTGAAATGACATTAAGTCAATACACATAGCATCCATCTGATAATTAAAACTGCTCCTTTCAAACTCTCACCAAATTGTTGTCCGTCTTTGGCTTGAATCTTCCAAGCTATCTTTATTCTCTATGCATCTCCCTTGAACTCAGGATATCATATATTGCAAAGTCTCATTACATTGAGTTGAATGTATTTCCACACAGCTTCTAAGAAGTCCAGTTAGGGTTAAAGATATATTTCTTTGATTTCCAAATGCACTTAATTCAAATATTTTTTTTTTTTAGTTTCTTATTTACTTGATTTTTTGTTTTATTTTATTTTATTTTATTTATTTTCATACATTTTTAAATCCATTAAACACTGTAAAACAAATCTAATCCCTTCTTTTTATGACATTTTTTCAATAATAAAGCAATTACAATCTGTGCCCTGACCTTTTCAATTCCATATACATCAACATGATATGTTTTTATCTGCATTGTTTTTTTCTCCTGCAAAAGAACTTAACTAAATTGGAACATGAAAATGTGTAATATTTACATCTATGTATATTAATTCAGGATTGTCTGACTGTTCATTAAAGTAGGGCCAAACACTCTAATGCCTTAATTTTGCCATACAAATTATGTATCTATCGATAAATAGCTTGTTATATAGATATCTTTTGATGTCTATAGATAGATGCCTATCATTAGCATTCTACTACTAACGGAGGTTTTAACAGCAACAAAATCAAACATATATCTTCAGATTGGCCATAGATCTAAAGAAAGAATTCATTCATTTGCATGTCATCAAATTATGTTAAATTATACTGCTTTAATTTGAAAAACCATAACCAGAAACAAGATCATCACAAAGCACAGCCATTGATAAAGCAAACTTCAGGGAAAACTTCGGTTGGTTAACGTCCTTTGGAGGAACTATCTTAGTTTATAACTAATGTCCTTCAGATCAGAGAAGTCAATTTTTATTGCTCTTTTATATATCAGCCTTAAACTATTAAGAAAATTCACTCTAGGGTGCCTGGGTGGCTCAGTGGGTTAAGCTGCTGCCTTCGGCTCAGGTCATGATCTCATGGTCCTGGGATCGAGTCCCACATTGGGCTCTCTGCTCAACAGGGAGCCTGCTTCCTCCTCTCTCTCTGCCTGCCTCTCTGCCTGCTTGTGATCTCTGTCTGTCAAATAAATAAATAAAATCTTTAAAAAAAATAAAGAAAATTCACTCTACCAGTTTATAACTTTTGTAACAAATATTTAAATACATCTAAGTTCTTTGTGGGCTTTTCTTTTTTATTAAAGATTTTAGGGATGCGTGGGTGGCTCAGTAGGTTAAGCCTCTGCCTTCAACTCAGGTCATGATCTCAGGGTCCTGGGATAAAGTCCCGCATAGGACTCTGCTCAGTGGGGAGCCTGCTTCCTCCTCTCTCTCTGCCTGCCTCTCTGCCTACTCTCTGTCAGATAAATAAAACCTTTAAAAAAAAAAGATTTTATTTATTTGTTTGACAGAGAGAGAGAGAGAGAGAGCGAGGGGGAGCAGGGGGAGCAGGGGGAGCAGGAGTGGGAGAAGCAGACTTCCTGCTGGGCAGAGAGCCCAAAGTGGGACTCTGTCCCAGGAACCTGAGATCATGATCTGAGCTGAAGGCAGATGCTTAATGACTGAGCCACTCAGGCACCTATTTGTGGTTTTAATGGTATTCCTAAACAATACCTTTATCTATAATTTCTCAGAATGCTTATTTCCATTGATTTCACTCTTTCTATTTGATTTAATATTCTGCTGTTTTCTTAATTTTGATCCATTGACTATGTTCTCAAGTTTTTTTTTTTTTTTTTTTTGGTAAGAAGAACAGAGGAAATTTATCTCCTCAAATTGTTTCTGAATCAATTAGTAATTTGGGGAAAAAGAGCACAATCATGCATTCTATCTTCATTAATTTTTACATTACGGGTTTCAACTTCCCTTATTTATGAAATTTTATTGTGATGTTCATTTATTATCTATTCCTATGAGGTTAAATAATGAAACATAATTGCATTGATGAAAGAATTGGGTTTTATAGAAGGTTTTCGGAAAGTAATTTAATTAAGTATCAAAATAAATTTTTCTATGTATTTTACCAAAAAATTTCATTATCAGAAATCCATTAAGATGAAAACAATTAGAAAAATAAAGATTTATATACAGACTTCATCATTATGATATAAATTTATTTATAAAAAAACTCCAAAGTATGTAACACTGGGAGATGGACACTTTAGTAGGCCAACGTAACATTAAATTATAGTCTGTGATTATGAGAGATCCAGAAAACTGCTTACCATTGTCCAAAATCTCCCTTATTAGGTTATAGTTTTGCTTTTGGATGCTTGATTATAACATTAACAGTGATTACTGAAAAGCTATTATATTAAAATATTTGACAATGGGATTATTCTGGAAGAAAATATGGACAGTATAGAAACAGTAAAATAAAAATTTGCTTTAACACATTATATTACATATTTATCTAAATTTGTCAAACACTAAGAAAAAAATTCACAGACTTACAGATTTTAACAGGATAGATTTATTGCTATGAGCTAGATATCATTCTATTTGATAAACATTCTTTTTTTTTAATAAACATTCTTTTCACACACTCAAAGCCACTGTTCACTAGCTATTGCAAAAGTGCTCTTAGTTAAAGGCTCTGCTTACTTGCTTAACAATTGTGATGACAACAATGATACTGGACAGAGTTCTTGATGCCCAGCTGAGTAAGCAGAACAATAAATAGTATATAGAATGATGAAGATATGCAACATGGGGTCCTAATAGCCATTCTGTTTAAGAAACTATCAGCATTTTCTTTTTCTTCTTCTTCTTCTTTTTTTTTTTTTTTTTTTGAAACATATAATGTATTATTTGTTTCAGGGGTACAGGTCTGTGATTCATCAGTCTTAGATAATTCACAGCATGCACCATAACACATCCCCTGCCCAGTGTCCATCACCCAGCCACCTCATCCCTCCCACCTGCCTCCCCTCCAGCAACCTTCAGTTTGTTTCCTGAGATTAAGAGTCTCTGATGGTTTGTCTCCCTCTCTGGTTTCATCTTGTTTCATTTTTCCTCCCTTCCTTTATGATCCTCTGTCTTGTTTCTCAAATTCCTCTTATCAGTGAGATCATAGGATAATTGTCTTTCTCTGATTGACTTATTTCACTTAGCATAATACCCTCTAGTTCCATCCACATTGTTGCAAATGGCAAGATTTCAGGTTTCTTGATGGCTGCATGATATTCCATTGTATTTATATACCACCTCTTTATCAGCATTTTCAAGTAACTGTTTTATGGAAGGTTCCTAAAGGCTGAATTTAAGTGAATCCTAATGTAACCTGATATGACAGAATACCTTTGCATTGTCGTTTGGTATTTCTTTTAAACAACTGACACAGAGGGTGCCTGGCTGGCTCTATTGGTAGGGCTTGCTGCTTTTGATCTCCAGGTACTGGGTTCAAGCTCTATGTTTGTGTGGAGCCTACTTTAAAAAGAAATATTGAACAATGGGAAGAAATGGAATTTCCCAAAAAAGGAGCCTGTGGAGGGGCACCTGGGTGGCTCAGTCAGTTATGTGTCTGACACCTGACTGTGGCTTGGGTCATGATGTCAGGGCCATGAGATTGCGCCCCCCATCAAGCTTCACGGTCAGCACGGAACCTCCTTAAGTTTCTTCTTGCCCTCTCCCTCTGCCCTCCTTCCCCGGCTCACACACTCTTTATCTGTGTGCTTGAATTCTCTTAGAGGCTGATCTTGTCTGGTCTTGGGTGAGCGTTGATGTCTACTGATCCTTTGTTTTCTCATTTGGGAAATAAGTCAGCTCCTCTAGAGTTGTAAAGCAGAAGGAAGATGGGGGGCACTTTCTGTAACCGATTTTCATGGAGTTAGTAGAGATCCAAAATAATAATTTGCAAATATAACAGTTCCAAATTACATAGTGGCATAAAATTATTTTCAACTGGAGACACTTTGGATTCAATTATTGCATAAGAGGCTTTTTTAGAGTTTCCCTTATCTGACTAAAAGCAGGAACCTCTAAGAGTCAGACTGCTGTAACTGCTTTCTCCCTGGGGTTTTGTCTGCCAAGAAAGAAGACAAAGTAGACCACTCGCCCCTGTATAAACAAGCAATATCACAGAATCTCTTCTCTCTCCTTTGTTCCCTCAAAAGCCCATTTGTTCTTCCTACAAAAGCCTTTCACATATTAAATTAAGTATATGAACTCCCATTCTCTAATTATTGAACAAGCTACTTTTTTTTGTGCATCTTATATCCATCTTAAATACATATGAACAAACTCCGCCTGTTAATCTTGTGTCAGTTCAAAGATCATCAAAAAGTAAAGTTAAGAGGATGGAGGAAATATATTTCCTCCCTGGCAGAATGTATTGTGTGTGTATATATAGGTACATATATGCATGCATACATAACATATATATATATATATACACACACACACACACACACACACACACATATGTGTGTGTGTATATATGTGTATATATGTATATATATGTGTGTGTGTGTGTGTGTATATATCTATATATATCTGTGTGTTTCCAAAGCCAATAATGAATACATTTGAAAATACCATTTTTTTTTCTCCAACAAATCTCACAGGTATTTAGCAATGCAACTGCCTACAGAATCAATAAACATTCCTTAAATTTTTCTTCTTGAAAATTCACCATCATTGAGCCAATATTCTTCTCAAAATAATTCTTTTCATTGCTTCTTTGGCCTCTGTGTTTCTCACACTGTATATCAGAAAATTTAGGATTGGCAACAAAAGAGTATAAAACACGGACGGGATTTTGGCTCTATCCTGTGGGTAGTTAGAGCTGCTGCCCAGATAAGTAAATATCACTGTTCCATAGAAGAGAGTCACTACCATTAGATGAGATGCACATGTGGAGAATGCCTTATACCTGCTCCTTGTGGAGTGTAACTTCAGGACAGTGAGGAGGATTCCCAGATAGGAACTAACCACTATCAGAAAGGTAGTCACTGATGTCGTGCCAGAGAGAATAGTAAATAAAATCTTGCTGTACTGGGTGTCTGAACAGGACAGTTGAAAGAGCAGTGGGATATCACAGAAATAATGATTGATGACGTTGGGCCCACAGAAAGACAGGCTGAGCAAGCCACTCAGGTGGGTAAGTGAGCTGGCGGAACCTACCAGGTAGGAAGCAGTCACCAGGTGGACGCAGAACGTGCGGGTCATGAGGCCTTTGTAATGAAGTGGGCGGCAAATGGCAACATAGCGATCATAGGCCATGGCCGCCAGGAGGAAGCATTCGGTGGTCAGGAACATGCTGAAGAAGGAATACTGAAGGAGGCAACCGTGATAGGAGATGACTTTCCATCCTGTTGTGTAGCTCACCAACATTCTAGGAATAAAGACTGAGGCATAGCAGAAATCCAAGAAAGCCAAGTGACAAAGGAAAAAGTACTTGGGCAAATGGAGCTGGGCACTAGCCCAGATGACTGTGACAATGCAAACATTGCCCACCACAGTGGCGAGGTAGATTGAGAGAAATAGCAGGAAAAGGACAATATTCAATTCAGGGTTATCAGTCAGCCCCAGGAGAATGAATTCCGTTACCACACTGACATTTCTGTTGGCCATTTATGTGTCCCCCACTACGGGGGATCTGCAGGGAGCAAGAAACAATGGAAGTAAGCAAAGTATAGCATGAATATATGCTTTCAGTCAACTAGCATTTTTTGAAAACTGCACAATCTTAGTTAACAATCACAGTCCACAGGAAGAGTGAGAAGTCAGCCCGATAAGAGACTTTGGTTGATTCAAAGTCTCCTCTGGGGGCGTAAACTGACTTTATGCCCTGTGAGAACTTTGGAGGAATCCAAACTCCTGTGGAAAGCCTCATAGGAATGTAGGTTTAACAGAAAGAGCTTAGGAGATGGACCTGGAGTAATAGCATATTCCAGATTCCAGAACATAAGGCAAGGACCCTGCATTTTTAGAAAAACATCCCTTAACAAAGTACACAAAATCTCAGTATGTAACAGGTAAATTTCTGAGACATCTAGCAAAACTACTGTCTATGACATCTTTTTAACTTAGACAAAATAATAAGTAACTATAAATAAATAAAATAATAATAAATAAAATAAATAAATATATAAATAAAACAATAAAAGAAATAAAATATTATACATGTTACACAATAATATATACACAATATAAACATGATTAGATTTATAGACTATCCATAAAAAAGGGAAAATAAGAATTAAGGATGGGGACGCCTGGGTGGCTCAGTTGGCTAAGCAGCTGCCTTCGGCTCAGGTCATGATCCCAGGGTCCTGGGATCGAGTCCCACATCGGGCTCCTTGCTCAGCAGAGAGCCTGCTTCTCCCTCTGCCTCTGCCTGCCTCTTTGTCTGCCTGTGCTCACTCGTTCTCTCTCCCTCTGTCTCTGGCAAATAAATAAATAAATAAAATCTTAAAAAAAAAAAAGAATTAAGGATGTCTAGAATAGAGAGTGAAAAAAAGTAATCATTTTCTACATAACATTACTTCTTTCTTAAAACTCACTTGTTCCAGGAAATTGTTCTTTGCTATTCCAACAGATATTTGTTATTTCATTTTCTTATTTCCAAGAGCATGTATTAGCCAATGGTGTGTCTTAGTCCATCAGACATTTTTTTCTTTAAGATTGAATCAAGATACTTTTTAATATGTTTTTGATCTCTGCAGTCAAAAGTCTAATTTCAAAGACAATGCGTATACTTTAGGTACATTAGATCATGCATGGATGCAGATTTTTATTAAGAAAAGGATTATTAAATTAATTTTATTTTAGGCTTTCTTATATAATCCCAGTATACATAAAAAATGAGGTTATAATAGCTGGTATTTTAGAGAAACACAGGATTAAATAATTTTTGAGGAAAGCTTTTTTCACTCCAAGATTTATAGGAATACATGGTGGACTGTTACACTTTGGGAGTTTCCAATAAAAGAAATAAAAATAAAGCATGCTTCATATTAATTTGACAATTGAATCTTTTTATTGAACATTAATGAATATGGTGTTTCATAATCTAGGCTTTGGGAATAATATTTCCCTGATATTGAATAAAAAGGAGAATGACATGAGTTTGGATCTCTGCCCTTTACTCACAGTGTGGTGTAAAGTTAGTAACAATTCAAATGTTGCAAACCTTGGGACCAGATTGCGTTGATCATGTCTACTTTACTAAAATGCCAGAGGTGAAAAAGAAGGACATACTCATTTTTGCTCAATTAAATTGTGATTTCATGTCTAAGTCTCAGTTTCTAGCTTTACTGCCATTTCCTCTATGAATCTTTCTCAGAAGGTAGCTGTGATAATTAAATAAGAAAATATATGAAAACTGTCTGGCACAGCCCCTAAATATTTGCTGTATAATCAAAGTAAAACAGACACCAGACTGTCTATTGACATACTGGACAAATGGCTTTTGACTAAAATAATATTTTGGATCTTTGATTTTTTTGTTTGTTTGTTTCATTTTGTTTAGATAGCTTTGCCTGCCTCCCTTGACTTTAAACAATCCAATTTGTTATTTTGACGATGAGGTCCCTCTTAAGTCACTGATTTTGTATGTGTTTCTTTGATTTTCATTTAATAAGTAGTAATTTTCATCCGGACTGACTTTCATGCCATTTTTCTTTAACTGTAAAGTTGGTTGTACAGAATAAATTAATCTTTGAATCTAAGAATTAACTCTGGTAACAGGGCGAAAATCACCACTCTCTCAGATTTAATACAATTCGCAGCTTGTAATAATTAAACTTAAATTTTAAAGAATTTCTTTAAATAAATTTCCTTTTGTAATTTACATAACTATATGAAGCTCTAAATACAGCTACCTGAGAAAATAGGGAATGAACACTTTAATTAATTTATTTTTTAAGGATTTATTTGAGAGTGAGAAAGCATGAGCCAGAGGGGCAAAGGGGGAGGGAGAGCATCTCAGGCAGACTCCCCTCTGAGCAGGGAGCCATACAAAGGTCTTGATCTCATCATCCTGAGATCATGATCTGAGCCAAAATTCAATTGGAACTTAACTGAATGAGCCACCCAGACACCCCAGACCCAGGAATTATTTTAAGAGAACTATTTGATGAGATACCTGGGTGGTTCATTCAGTTAAGTAGCTGCCTTTGGTTCAGGTCATGAGCTCAGGGTCCTGGGATCAAGCCCTGCATCAGGTCCCCTGCTAAGCAGGGAACCTGCTTCTCCCTCTCCTTCTGCTGCTCCCCCAGCTTGTGCTTTCTCTCTTTCCATTAAATAGATAAATAAAATCTTGAAAGAAAGAAAGAAAGAAAGAAAGAAAGAAAGAAAGAAAGAAAGAAAGAAA
>NC_081557.1:13954819-14002122 GCF_022355385.1 Mustela nigripes
AAAAGAAAGAAAGAAGGAAAGAAAGAAAAAGAGAGAGCTATCTGATGTGGTAATGGTTTAATTCTATTTCACTTATCTCAATAATTTGAATGGATTTGAAGCTGATGATTTTTCTTCACATTCCATTCATAACATGTATTAAGAGTTGCTGTTTTTGAAAACTGGAGAGGCATTTGTAATTCCTTTGTTAGAACACATAAATATAACACCTACCTGGTTTTGAGATGACGCTTAGACCTTTCTCTCAGTTTCCGGACTTGTGCTTTTATTTGGTTGAGGGTCTTTGGAGGATGGAATCCCCAGTGATTCTGTGACACTATGTTTCATTAAAAGAGCAAAGAGAGACATGGGGAAGGTAAAGTCCCAGCACTATCTTTCCAAATTGTAGCAATTCATGGATGTAGCCATTTCTCAGTTTTAGAGAAAACTGTCACATAAATTCCTGTCTCAACTATATAAGCCTCTGCAGAACAACCCCTAAATTATTAAAAATGAACTCCATCAGTGTTTATCATAATTTACATAATATAGTTATATATATAATATGTATCATATATATCTTTATTTTAGTTATATATATCTTTATATATAATATATATATCTTTATATATAATATATATTTTTTATTTATATATATAAATTATATATATATATATATATATATAAAGCTTTATTTTAGTTTTAAAGAGGGCTAAATTCCATTTGTTGATGACCATATGCTTCTATATACATGTATTATTATTGGTTAGTAATTATGGAAAATAGACATATATTTCAATTTGAGATAGCCCAAAAGAAGGGGAAGCAATCAGTAATCACTAGATAGAGTTCAAATGTGTGTGTGTTCATACATTTTTAATATAAGAGATCATTGAACAAATTAAGACACTAAAATAAATATCAAGTTTAACATTTTTATCACTGTGGTGGTTGAACATAAATGTAATTTTTAGAAATTCTAAGTAAGCTGCTCCTTGGAGGATAGAACGAAAAACATAAAAGGTGGTAAATCAGAATAAAATGGTAGACATTTACATTCAGTAAAAAAGGGGCAAATAAGCATAAATAAGTCACTGATACAGATCAAATGCAACCAAACCAACAAACACAACTGTACAAGAGCAAGGTGGCGAGAATTTGCAATGATATTAAAATGAAGCAATAGCTAAAACAGACTAACACACGGGGAACATTATAATTAATTTAACTAACAAGAATATTGTTTTTTCTCTGGCAAAGAAATATTAAGTAAGATACTCGTTGGGGTTGCTTTTATTTATTAAGTGCCTAGTATGTTCCAGGCACTTCACAACTCCTAATTACCTCTAATCATGTAATTTTATTTAATTGAATATCCTGATCCATATAATTCACATTATACATGCCTCAGAATAATTGAGTGTGGACTTTGGGAAATGGTAAGACAATATCTTAATACAATGATTGTCTCATGTAAAAATTAGTGCTGCTTTTACTGTTTATTCCATACAGCATTTTAATATCGACAAACTAGGAGTGAACACGATAATGATGAAATTTGAAACCATATTGCATGAAAAATAGTGGAAAAGATAGACAATATCCAGTATGAGAAAAATTAGACTCAGGATAATATTCTTCCCCACCCCCTCAAGATTTTATTTATTTATTTATTTATTTATTTATTTATTTGACACAGAGAGAGAGAGAACACAAGCAGAGGGAGTAGCAGAGGGAGAGGGAGAAGCAGGCTCTCCACTGAGCAGGGAGCCTGAAGCAGGGTTTGATCCTAGGACCCAGAGATCAGGACCTGAGCTGAAGGCTGATGCTTAACCGACTGAGCCACTCAGCACCCCTCTGGACGGTGGTCTGATTCAGCAAACAGGGAACATCTAAGCAGTCTAAGAATGAAGAGTGAGAATATATGAATGTTAAGACTTCATAAGACATATCTAAGACTAATTGATACTAACTCTAAAGAAAGAGATGGGTCTTACTTAAATTGAAAAAAAAAAAGAAGTCATATTTAATTGGTAAAATTTAACAAACTGGTTTTATAGGGGAAGGGTGACAAACATTGGACCATTTGTAGAGGGCATTCTATGGCAAATTAGGGTTTTGATAGGATGACAATATGCTTCTTAGATATCCATAATGCTGAGGGTCACAATTTGTTCACAAGCCATAACTGACCAAGGAGTAACTGAAAAGGGCCATCAGAGCTGCGGCTGATGCAATTACTATTGCATTCAGAGCACAAGATCAAATCTCAAATCTTGGGAATGTTGACTTGTGGGTCTCTTAATAAATAAAAAAATAACAAACATGACCATGATGCAAATGTACTCATGACTTGTCCACATAGTGCCAGCAACTTATTTCTCTGATGAGTTAGGTCAATTTTTAAACTACAAACTCCAAGTCGAACCATGTGAAATTAAAAAAAAAATAATAATAACACAGTTAATAGAGATTCTCTGTGAGCTGAGAGGAAAGTCATGCTAGATAAACATCTGCTGAGTCCTGATTTCTCCAAGTGTTGATGTTGAGCAGTAACTGATTTTAGGGATGGGATAGAAGGATTGGAGCTAAAAGTGCCCATTCTCAATTTGGTATCCTGATATCTTATGTGGAATTTGAAGAAATAGCATCAGGTATTTCATGCATGAAGTACTCATTTATTTCTAATTGAGTAAGCATATTAACCACTTAAGGATATTTGGAATCTGCTTAACTGAGTTGTATTTACTAATATGTGTGTGTATATACATATATAAGTATATATGTATATATATATAAACATATATATATATAAATTATATATATACACACATATATGTATATATATGAGTCAGGTATATATATAGGATATATTACCCATTATATAAAATATATTACTCATTTTCCAATCTTCATGCTACAAATCTTCCACACACCCTTCATCTGCCTCACAGTTTAAGAAAGGGATTTTTTTTTTAATCTTATTCGAGTGTTCAGGTAATGTTCATATTATAATATCATTACTGTATATACTGTAATACAGTAACTCTTTGTTAGGATGAGTTGAAGGTCAATATTAAACATAAACAAATATCATACTTTTGTTCCATATAATGACACCCCTCCCACTCATGTCCACTTAGTAAACTATTTTATCTACATCCTGGCCAGTCCCTTATTTTATGAAGTGAGTATTGTAACAGAATGAGTTCAATTTGTTTTTATGAGTTTTAATTACCTGGCTTGTATGTTATACTTTGTGTTTGATACTTTAGGACATAAGATATTGACTTCTGTTGAAAAAATTGTGAAGAATGTTATAAAATTAGTTTCACTTATCATTATTATTTCACCTTTTTATTTTTTCTGAAAATCAAAACTTTAATACAAATTCATTTACAGGAATGCCTCTTATACATAAATGTCACATATATGTAGCCTTATGGGACTCATTTTCAAATAATATATTAAATAATTTCAGGGGTGCCTGGGTGGCTCAGTTGGCTAAGGGTCTGCCTTAGGCTCAGCTCATGGCCCCTGGGTCCTGGGATGGAGCCCCGCATTGAGCCTTCATTGAGCAATCTGTCCAGCTGGGCGTCTGCTTCTCCCTCTCTTTCTGCCCTTCCCCCCTGCTTGTGCTCTCACTCTCTCTCTCTTTCTCAAATAAATAAATAAAATCTTTTAAAAAGTAAAAAATAAATACATGATTTTGGATAATTATAAAGGACCACACAAATGTTATATGATGTTCTTGTTGGTGTGATTATTTCATTCTGAAAAGTAAACTTTCACATGAAGTTTTTCACTTGCATTTCTAATATAATGAGGATGCCGATATGGTATCTTTTTTCACATTTCAATTTGCTACCTTCACAGATATTGGAGCCATTCACTTATGAGTTTGTCTGTCACTGAGAAGAAAGAAAATAAAAGTTTAATTATGAGTCATGTAAAACCATGCATTAATATTTAAAGACAATTCAGCTGTCTCATTGTGCTGCTTGGCGTTGTTGCTTCTTAATATTCAATATTTAAAAGAATCTCAAAAACTCAAACATAATTTTATTTGTAAATGGAGATATTCTCTAGAACATTGGTTTGTTTCCATATAAAGGAGACTTTATAGCAATTTAGGAGGAAGAGATACTATGGAAAAATCAATATTTATGGGCCCGATTTCATCACTATCCATCTATATGTACAATTTGAATCAAAGGGAAAACAACGGGTTCAGATATTTTCCCTACCTGGAATACACAGCACAGATTTCCTCCTGAATAGAATACTATTTCCTTTTTAAAGGAAATTTCCTTTTTAAAGTCTAAGGGAATTCTGGGAGATGTTTAATGGAAAAAGGGAAATGGGTCTGGTTATTTATGACTCCTAAAGTATCTTCGAGGCCTCCTTTCTAAACACGAAGTCAAATTCTTCACTGAGTGTTTTCTTTGAGTATTAGTAACCCTACCACGTGGAGTGGTAGGAAAAGTGTGGTGTTCAGTCCTGTTCAGTTTTATATGTAGTGATGGAAATCAAAGTCAGGATCAGGGAAATGGTCCAGACTAAGCACTGGGAATGATATCACACAGGCGAAAGAGAACCCAAGTTCTCTTTCAGACTATTTTTGAGTATTTGCATTTATTTTGAAAGATGTCAAGCTATAAATAATCCAGGCTAATTTCAGAACATGCATATGCTAGCTTTGTGGATAATTCACATACCAATCCTCTTTGCTTTACAAGTATTTGCTTATTTCTGTGCTTAATAGAGATACTGAGTTAAGAGATACTTTATTATTTACTAATCTTGTGTTTGTATCTCTATTTGTGTGTCTGTTTATATGCCTGCATATCTATTTGTATGTATTTATTCCTACCCATGTACCCATGTACAGGAACAAAAATATCTTCAACTGTCCAGAGATAAGTAGCCTAGATCTTACTATGGTTTTTAGGTTAGTTTACACAATAACCAGTCATATCTCCTGTAGTTATTCTTCTAGACGTTTTCCTTCTGCTGTGTAATAGGAGGCTCCCATTAAGTAAACTCTCAGATTCCTTTGGACTCAAAACTTTAATAAATTCATATAAATATTCTTATCCAGAGAACTTCTTAAATGCTATTATGGGACACATATGGCATGAAATTAACAAGGAAAATATTTCATTTCTATAGCTCTTTTCACAGCCTCTTTCACTTCCTTGTTCCTCAAGCTGTAAATCACCGGGTTTAACATAGGAATCACCAGGGTATAAAACACAGATACCACCTTTTCTTGTTCTAGGGAATACTGGGAACTTGGCTGGATGTAACTAAAGCTTATGGAGCCATAGAATATAGTCACCGCCGTGAAATGTGACGCACAGGTGGAGAAGGCTTTCCGTCTGCCTGCTGCTGAGCGGATCCTCAGGATAGCAGCAACAATGAAGACATAGGAGATCATCACAATCAAGAAAATGATCATAGCAATAACTCCAGAGAAGATTAAAAGCAACAATTCATTCATGGATGTGTCAGAACATGACAACTTTAATAGTGGGGGAAGGTCACAGAAGAAGTGACTGATGATATTTGGCCCACAGAAAGACAATTTCACCAAACCAACTGTGTGTGTCAATGAGTTGATTAAGCCTCCTACACATGACCCAATGACCAGGGCAATGCAGACGAATTTAGTCATAGCCACTGTGTAAAGTAACGGGTTCACGATGGCCATGTAGCGGTCGTAAGCCATGGCCGCCAGCAGGAAGCCCTCGGTGGTAAGGAGTGACACAAATAAAAAATATTGCACGATGCACGCTGAGAAAGAGATCGTCTCCCGTTCAACAAAGAAGTTCAGCAGCATTTTGGGTGCAAAGACTGACGAATAGCAGGCGTCAACGAATGACAGACAGCTAAGGAAATGATACATGGGTGTCTGGAGTTTGGGGGTTATTTGGATTAGAAAGAGCATTCCTAGATTCCCCACCAAAGAAATGATATAGATCAGCAGGAACAAAACAAAGAGGACCACTTTCAGTTCAGCACGATCTGTCAGTCCCAAAAGGATAAATTCCGTAACCAATGTAAAATTAACATCAGTCATGTGTGTGTTTTTCTTGGTACCTGTTAATGATAAGAAAAATGAAATTGAGAACGATCATGCCACACCATCAAGACTACTTGGAATCCCTAACTCGCCTTGCAACTTGTTGACTTTTCTTTCCCAGTTGTTTTATCTATAAAACTAGAAAAATTTAACTAGTAACTCTCTAGTCTCTTCAAGTACTGTTTATAAGGCTATTCCAAAAGGAAATTCCATGAATGAAAAAAATAAAACATTATGGTGTTAAGCTTCAAGATGCATTTAAATGTTTCTCTTTTTATGTAAAGGAAAAAAAAAAGTAAAATTCATTCTAAAATATATGTGATGCAAAATCTGGTTTTTAAAGCATAATAACCAAGGTTGGAAATTTAATCTGTGTTCTCACAGGAGTTCTTTTCAACTTCTCACTTTGGATTTAATGGTAGCTAATGTCAAATACATCAAAATATAAGAATTAACTGTACTGGGGCGCCTGGGTGGCTCAGTGGGTTAAGGCTCTGCCTTCGGCTAGGGTCATGGTCCCAGGGTCCTGGGATCGAGCCCTGCATCAGGCTCTCTGCTCAGTGGGGAGCCTGCTTCCTTCTCTCTCTGCCTGCCTCTCTGTTTGCTTGTGATCTCTGTCTGTCGAATAAATAAAAATTTTTAAAAAATGAAATTCCAGATATGCCTTCATGTTTACTTCACATACCACAATATTTTTGAAAGTTGAATGTGATGAAAGACAAAGCCTTAGCATCCAAAAGGTCATCCTTAGAAAATAGCCAGAAGTATTGGTTTCTGAGAAAAATGCCACAGAGAATGAGAGGAGAGGGTAGTCTGAGCTAGAATGTGAACAACAACTTATATAATCGGCTTTTGAGGGGCGCCTAGGAGGCTGTCAGTTACGCAGCTGCCTTCCGCTAAGGTCATGATCCCAGGGTCCTGGGATCGAGTCGAGTCCCCCGTGGGGTTCCCTGCTCAGTGGAGAGCCTGCTTCTCCCTCTCTCCCACAGCTCCCCCTGCTTGTTCTATATCTCTGTCGAATGAAAAAATAAAATCTTAAAAAAGAAATGATTGGCTTTTGAAATCCAATAGAAATATCTTACTCAGGAGACTCAGAAAACAGAGTTTTTAACCTTTTTCTAATAAAGAGCAATGTAAACCTATAAAATAAAGCAAACCTATAAAACATATAGATACTTTTTTATAATTTTTTTGGATGTCGCAACACATTTCTTAAAATAATGCTATGTCTTTTCCACTGAATACACAATGGTTGATTATTACATTTTGTCTGAAAAAATATAACTACCTTTTTACATTTTATGGAAAATAAAAATAAATATTTTAAACAGTTCACAAGGCTATGGTTTTACCTCTTGAGAATAAAGGGAGAGATTTTTGATGGTTTCATTATTCTTTTACTTGGGAGACACTATTTCCTTAGTACAGTTGGTAAAACTCAGCAAAACATTACAAAATTATTGAAATAGCAAGAAAATGAAGTAACTGTTAGACATAGAATATCTACACTGATAGGTAAGTAATCCCTATGGGAATATCTAATTATGACATGATGTAATTCATCCTTCAGGGAAGAACATTCCACACTGATTAAAACATTGATTTTTCATTGTTTCAGTAGATGTTACCTAAAAATTTTGATGTTAATGTAGAAAAAGAAATTGATGTGTAGGATAAGGGGTAAGAATAAATGACCAAGTTATAAATTCCCCATACTCTGTATTTTTATGTCTTCTTCATCTTGGGTTTTTTTTTTTTTCATTTTTAACTGATTTGTAAAACATATTTATATGAGAAAGTGAAATAAGTGAGTTTTACTTACCAGTAAGAGAAAAAAAAAAAAAAAACAACATTAGCTTATTTAGGAACCTTATAACTGCTCATTCCAATGGATATTTCTCTATATTCCTCCCAAAACAATTAATCACTCATACACAAAAGTTGTATTTGTTTAACACTTACAGTAATACAAAAATTGGATAAATGATGGTAGTTTCAGGCAGGAGGACTGAAATTCAAACTTCTTTAATATATGATAACCACAGGCAGGGCCTCCATCGTATGAAAGCAAGAGCAAGACGGTCAAAAATTTTATTTATATATTTACTTTAGTACAAATGGGAATAGAGTCCCCAGAGTTAATTTTCTAATCAAAAGGATATAATAAATACATGATTAAAAGTTCCTCTGTGTTTCTTGAGGGACGTAGGAAACTCTCAGGACCTTAATGGCTCCCTGAAAGCATTTAATTTCCTGAATGTTAGAATGAATAGAAGGAAATGAAGAGCCAAGTAAGTATAGGGGAAAAATCAAAACAAAACAGAACATATAAATTCTGAACAACAGTGCAAAGAATAGGTAGTAATGCCTGCTCAATACTTTAGCAGGAGAAGCTTCTCAGAAAATCCAGTAGTTGGGCCTGCTTGTCAGAAAATGCATGTGCACACATCCACGTACACACACACACACACACACACACACACGTGAAACTAAAACGCAAACACCAGTGGGCTTGAAGGTAGGAGAAGAGCAGCTGGTTAACAAAAATCTACGCCTTTGTTTTCTTGGATTATGAAGAGGAAATCAAAGAAAATGAAAACTAGTACTTTTTAAAAATTTTTAACCTTTTACATTTTTTATTTTTTAAAAGATTTTATTTATTTGACAGAGAGAGATGGCAAGGAAGAGCACAGGAGCCGGGGGAGTGGGAGAGGGAGAAGCAGGCCTCCCACTGAGCAGGACCCTGGGATCATGATCTGAGAGGAAGGCGGACACTTAAGGACTGAGCCACCCAGGCGCCCCTTAGAGGATTATCTTAAATGGAGTGGGGAGGACATTGAAAAGGTGGGGCTAGAAGCCGGGGATGTGTTCTATGTTAAAACGGACAGAAATGGGCTTTCTGCATTAACACAGTTCTGCCTAGCAGCCTGTCCCATACAGCCGAGTGTAACTGTAGCTCTACCAGTGCTTCTGGCATACGGATCTCATCCCCTTCAAAACGACTTATGTGAATTTCCTCTCTCTTCTCTAAAAACTTTAACCTCCTTTGTTTCTCCAAAGCACACTTTTGATTTTGTTAAATCTCTCCCTCGGATTGCAATCCCTAAATCCCCAAATAAACACACATACTTGATTCTTTACTTTGAAACCTGCTGTTTTGTCTTTCCTTTGTTGACACAGGCACTCAGTATAGGGGAAAAAACAAAACAAAATAAAACAGTATATTTAGAAAGTTCCTATCATGCTCTCTATCTTCTGCAGATCTATTAATCCCCTGAGATTATATGCAATACTATTTTCTTGTTTTTTTTTCCTTCCTTCCCTTTTCTTTTCTTTTTTTTTTTTTGTAATCTCTACACCGGACATGGAGCTCAAACTCAGGACCCCAAGATCAAGAGTCAAATATTCTACCGCTGAGTCAGCCAGGAGTCCTATACAATGCTGTCTTTAAAACATTTATTTCTGGGAAATGGCCTCATACCAATCATCAGATACTTAAATGGAGACCCAGATAAGATCTAATGGCTTTATTAACAATAGAAACGGATATGTTAAATTTTAAAAATTGATATTTAGCACATAAATAGAGGTACAATTGAATTTGACAAACAGAAAAAATTCCCAGCATTATTTGAAATGAATTTAGTATATATTTATTGATTTTCTGTCATGAAAGAAGACTTCTTGTGAAAATATAATTCAGAATTATATTAATTAATACAAATTATGCATTAAATAAATTATATTTATTAAATAAATTATTAAATAATTTTATTTAAATTGTAAATATTAAATAAATTATAAATTAATTATAAATTATAAATAAAGAAAATTTATTTAAGTTATTAAATAAATAATTTACTAAATAAGTTATTCAACAAAAATATTGAAGTGTTATATTTTAGAAAATAACTTTTTTCAAATAAAAGAGGAATAATTATGATCCAATAAGCAGTGTTCAGTTTAAATGTATAATTTTATGGGTTTTGACAAATATATGCTCCAGACCAATTATTACTATAATCAAAACAGAATGTTTCCATAACCCCCAGAATATCTTGTTCTCTTTCTAAGAAACCCCAATCTCTGACCTTCAACCTCAAAAAACTGCTGATCAGTTGTTTATCTATGTTTGTGAGATTTGTTTTTGCAGTTTCACAAAATTGGGGTAATACAGTTTTTTTGGTCTGAATATTTTTTCAATCAGAATGATATTTTTATTTTTATATATTTTTAAGATTTTATTTATTTATTCATGAGAGAGTGAGAGACAGACAAAGACAGAGGCAGAATGCAGGTCTCAATCCCAGGACCCTGGGATTGTGACCTGAGCCAAAGGCAAATGCTTAACCCACTGAGCCACCCAGAATAATGTTTTTAGAAACATTTACATTGTTACATAAATCATTAGTTCTTTCTTTCTTTTTTATTGCTTGATAATGTACGAATTAGTATACTTTTTATCTACTCACCTCTTAATGGACACTTGGATTATTTGCAATATTTGGCTACTTTGAATAAAGCTGTTGTAGTGGCATTTGGGTGGCTAAGTCAGTTAAGCATCCTCTTCTTGGTTTTGGCTCTGGTCATGGTTTCAGGGTCTTGAGATGGAGGCCTGCATTGGACTCCTGCTGGATAGTCTCTCCCTCTTATTCTTCTACCCTCCATGCTCTCTCTGTCTCAAATAAATAAAGAAAAAAAAATTTTTTAAAGCAGTTGTAAATACTAGAGTTGAAGTTTTGAATGGGCATGATTACTCATGTCTCCCCGATAAATACCTAAGAATGGAGTGTTCCAATTCATTAATAGGGAATCGCTATTAATTTAGATCTCCTATTCCTCTCAGCAATTTTTTATACTTTTCATTATTTTACTCTTGTCTTGATTTTTTTTGTTGCTGTTGAATTTATTCCTCTATTATGTCCTATTGTTAATGGAAATATTTTATTAGTTTTTAGATCATTTGCTATTAATAGACAGAAACAGTTCACTTTTGTATATTGATTTTGTCTTTTTTTTTTTTTAAGATTTTATTTATTTATTTATTTGACAGGGAGAGATCACAAGCAGGCAGAGAGGCAGGCAGAGAGAGAGAGGAGGAAGGTGGCTTCCTGCTGAGCAGAGAGCTGGATGTGGGGCTCGATCCCAGGATCATGACCTGAGCAAAGGCAGAGGCTTTAACCCACTGAGCCACCCAGGAGCCCCGGTTTTGTCTTTTAGATGCATTATAATTTCACCTGAAAATAATGAGAATTGTGCTGCTTCTTTTCTATCTGGATGACTTTAGCATTTTGTTTTGTATTATTCATTTTATTTTGTATTATTTTCTTCTGTATTGTTCATTCATTTTATATGTTCCATTATTGGTATTGTTCATTTATTCCTTATGTATTTTTGTCTCACTTTTGAACTGTTCTATCTTTCACATTTAAGCTCATCTTTTTTTTTTAAGTATATACTCTTTTTTAATTAACATATAATGTATTTTTTGTCTTAGGGGTACAGGTCTGTGATTCTTGAAACTTATTTTTATGTATTTTAGTGTATTATATGTTATGTGATAGGAAGCTCCAGTAAAATGTTGACTGGAATTTTTTTTTTTTTTTTTTTTTTTTTTACCAAACACACGCAGTTTTGTCCAGGTTTTGTTTTCAGGTTTTGATTTATTTTGTTTTGCTTTGCTTTTCACTTCTTTCTTTTCTCCCCCTCTTCGGGAACTGCACTATGTATCTCTTGATACACTGAATGGTGGCATACAAATCCCTGGCTGTTTATTTTCCTTCATTCTTTTCATATTTGTTCTTCATTATTTTCATATTTGTTTTTCATATTTCCTTCATTCTTTTCATATTTGTTCCATTGGTTTAGCTCCAAGATCCCTGATTCTTTCTTCTATCACCTCATATTTGTCATTGGATCTTTCTAGTGGAATTTTTCATTACAGTTACCGTATGTTTAACTACAGAATTCTCATTTGTTATTTTTATTAATCCTTTTTAAAAATTGAGATGCTTTATTTGATGAATACCTACTATAACACTTTCCTTTAATTTTTTATATATTTTCTTTAGTTATCTGAACATATTATTTATAATAGTACTTTGAACTCTTTTTCTGCTCAATCAAATATCTGGGTCATTCAGTTTCTACTAACTTCTTTTTTTTTGAGTCCAGTGTATTACATTTTTCTGCTTCTTTGTAGGTCTTGTAAATTTCTGTTAAGAGCTATACTTTACATATAACACAGCATTGACTCTCTGCATTTCGTATGTGCAGGTTTGTTAAGGACCGACAATTATTTTTTAAAGTTGTCGTGAGTAACATCTCCATCATTGCTTTATGAGTGTTGTAGCTGCTTCCTCTCTTCAGCACTTGATATTGTATATATTTTTAAAAAATCTTGTTTTTTTAAGTCATCTCTACACCTAGCACGGGGCTCAAACTCACAACCCTGAGATCAAGAGTCACTTGCTCTACCGACTGAATGACACGTGCCCCTGATATCATATACAGCTTGTATCACCATATCTTATTGTGGTTAATTTTCTTTCCCCAGATTACTAATAAAGCTGAGCAACTTTCCTTTATTTTTCTGGAAGTTGGGAGATTTTTGGTATTTATTGTGTCATGTGCATTACAAGTACTTTGCCCCCTTGTCCCCAATTTTTTTCTATTATGTTTAGTTTTATTTGTTTGTAAGATTTCATTATATATTTTTATTATACTTTATAAATATGTAGGGAAACTATTTTCACTGACTCTGGTTTACTTTTTCATCCTATAAATATATTTTAAGTAGCGATATAATTCAGTGTTCCTTAATTTCTCCTTAATCGTCAGAACATTTTATGTCCTATTTAAGAAATATTTTATCTATTAAGTTTTTAAGATGTCTCAATTTGTATTTTTTATTGTTCTAACTTTTGCATTTGCTGTGTTATGGATTGCCTTCTGTTTTAAATTATGCAATTTGAAATAGTAAATACAATGCACTCTGTTCCTTATTTCATTTCTCTTATTAAAGCCTTAGAAGGTTTAGTCCCATTAATTTACACTGCTTTTGGATTATTGTTTCTATGCATTTATGTTGTATTCATTTTAAACCTCCTAATAAAATATTATTGTACAGTCAAAATTCAATTACATTTTATAATTACCCTCAAATCTCCAATTTACCATTCCCTTTGCTTTCCATATTTTCATTGAAATTCCATTTTCTGTCTTTTCCTCTGAGCACTTGTTCAAGAATTATACATACATGCATGCACATACACACACATTGTAAAACACCTTGAAATTAAGTATACAATTTATTTCAAATTTCTGTATATGTACATGAGCATAAACACCACACTGATCATAATGATACAGATATTTCCAACACTACAGAATGCTCCCTCATAGCTATATTACCATAACTTAAATTTATCTGTTGTTAAACATTACACAAATGGAATCCTACACATGGACTTTTCTATCTTTTTTTATTTTAAACATATGGACTTTTTGTTTCTGCTTTCCTTTACAGAGCATAACATTATGACATTCATTTACCCTAGTGTACATCAGTGGTTTTTTTAAAAAGTGCTGTTTAGTCTTCCATTTTGTGAATATATCAAAATATATTAATTTATTCTCTTAAATGGTCAGGTTTTTGTTTCTAGTTTGTAAGTATAAATATTATGAATAAAACTTCTGAAAAAATTATTGTTCATGTATGTTTGTGAATACACACTCATATCTAGGGAATCTTGAAACATGAGTTAGCTATATATTCAATTTACCATCAGACAGTTCTCCAAAATATCTGAACCATTTTCATACACCTCTTGGAAATGTGTGAACAATGAGATTAAACATTTTTACACATGCTTACTGGTTATTTTGAATGACTTTTATATAAACATTTTTCTGCTTTTTTTCCATATTCAGTTGTCCTATTTGTCTTTTATTGACTGGCAGATCTTTTTAATATATTTTGGATGAATCTTTTGCCAGTATACACTCTATGAATATTCTTTCTTATTCTGTGGCTTGCCTTTTTAGTCTCGTAATGATGTATTTCCAGGGACAGAAATCTTTATTTAAAACCAACAAAACCTCACTGAGTATTGTATATAAGTGTTGAATCACTCAGTTCTATACCTGAAACTAATATTACACTGTATGTTAAGCAACTGGAGTGTAAATTAAAATTGGAGAAAGAAAGAATAAATGAAAGAGATATATTTTCCCATTGTTCTTTTTATTTTACTATTTGTATATCCTTTTTTATTTTTAAAGACTTTTAAAAATTTGTCAGAGGGAGAGAGCATAAGCATGGGAGCAGCAGGCAGAGAGAGTAACAGACTCCCTTCCCTGCTGAGGGACTCAATCCCAGGACCCTGGGATCATGACCTGAGCCGAAGGCACATGCTTAGCCAACTCAGCCACCCAGGTGCCCTGTATATCCTTACTGAAAAATGTTTGCCAATTTTGATGTTATGAAAACACAGACTTATGTTTACTGCTAGAGGCTCTTTTTTTTCATCTTTTACACATTTACTTCTATGATCCATCTTAAATCAATCTTCATGTATGATATGAATTAAAATTAAGATTCATAGCTCTTATGTGACCCTGCTATGTTTTCCCACTCTTTCTTACTCTTCTTAAAAATAATTCTCATTCTTTGCATGTGATTAAAGGTACATAGAAGTGAAGATGGCATTACTTTCCACCTGGGAGGGCTTCATTCTTTCTAAAAAGGCATAACAGATGAAAAGCTAAGTTAATTCAAATATTATTTGTGCTGGTTCTGCATGGGGTTGAAGTTGGACCTCATTTTTCTTCTGCCTTCTCCCTGTTTGGGTGTAGCTTTCCCAAGATATTGGTTAAGAGCTGCACTTTTCTCTCTCTCTAGCTTTAAACACTATAGAAAATTAAGCTTTAATTCTTTGGTGGTGTGAACTTAGCTCCCTGTCCTATATAGGCATATCTTGGAGATATTGTGGGTTTGGTTCCAGAACACTGCAATAAAGTGAGTCAAATGAGATTTTTGGTTTCCCAGTACACATAAAAGTTATGTTTATATTATGCTGTGGTCTAGCAAGTGTGCAATAGCATTGCATCTAAAAAAGCCAGTGCGCACACCTTAATTTAAAAACAACACAAGATAAATTTAAAAAAATTAAAACAAAAGCTTGATAAAAAATAAAAACACTTTATTACTACAAATGCTAACCATGCTAACTGAGCCTTCAGTGAATTGTCATCCTTGATCCCAGATTACTATAATGAAAATGACAATATTGAAAAAGTTTGAAATATTGCAAGAATTACCAAAGTGTGACCCAGAGATACAAAGTGAACAAATGTTGTCAGAGAACTGACATTGATAAACTTATTTCATGCAGGGATGCTATGAACTTTCCATTTGTAAGAAAAACACAGTAGCTAGTATGTTAAATAAAGTGAAGCATAATAAAGGGAGGCATGCTTATACATCAACTGCAGCCAATATTTAGAGGAGGCTGCCAGCCTTATGTCTGACGCAGCCCTCTACCTCTGGTGAGACCTTATCAACCAAGCACCTAGAGACTGAGAAAAAATACCACTGTCTTTCCAATTCCATTTGAATCTGCAAACATCTGAATCTTCAGTGCCACACAAAGAAAACTCTAGCCCTTTTCGCCTGGCTTACAGCAAGATCAGAATCTGGCAAACGTTCTGGGGAGGAAACCTTTATTACATTTTTTGGTAGCTCTTCCTTCCAGCAAGATTTTGTGTTTTCTAAGCACAGCAAGAGTGTGGGGGATTTCCATGGACCCCTGTGACCCAAACCAGTGTTTTACACCTTCCACCTTCCATCCCATCCAGTTTCTTGGGGTGGGGCAGGGGAGGAGAGGGAAACAGCTGTGTGTTTAAGCTCCAATATAATCCAGCTCAACTCCTCCGGCCAAATAACTGCTGAGAAGACCACTGTTTTCTCTTCCCCCAAAACAGCTACAGGGCACAGGAGCCCCTGCTTTTGATAGACAGCAATTTTAATGTTTGTTTTGCTTGGGAGAACACCAAACGTTATCTCTGCTTCTCAGAAGTTGTTTGTTTATTTATTTATTTATTTATTTATTTATCTATTATTAAGGGAGAGGGGAGCATAGAGAGAGGGAGAGAGAAAATCTTAAGCAGGCTTCATGCTCAGCACAGAGCCCAGCGCAGGACTCCATCTCTAGACCCTGAGATTATGACCCAAGCCGAAAGCAAGAGTCAGATGCTCAACCAACAGAGCCACCCAGGTGCCCCTAGAAGTTCTCATTTATATCTATCTATCTATCTATCTATCTATCATCATCTATCATTATCTATCATCTATCATCTTTCTATCCTCATCTATCATATATCTAATTTATCTATCTAGTTTATTACATGCGCATCCTTCTGTTTATTTGTTTACTTGGTCTTCAAGCCTGATCAGACCCAGAATATGGCTAATTCCCTGAGAAGAAATGTCCCTGTGTGCTGAAACCTGGAAAATTTCTGTCTGGACCTCTCCTGAGTCTGCTGAACCCTTTCCAGAGCCCTCCATGCAAGTCCTCACCTGCATTCTCAAGTGTACCCTGAATCAGGGAGACTAAGTCAGCCAGCATCTCCAAGTTCACGTCTCTCTGAAATATAAAGCCCTCCAACTCTCTTTTCTTCAAAACCCATTCAATTCATTCAACAGATGTCTTAACTTTTCTTGCTTTTTTTCATTATTTTTGCATAGATGTTCTTTTGATACAGAAGTAAAAGTGCATATTTTCCTAACTTTTTAAAAAAATTTTGAAGCATTTTAAACTTATAGAACAGAATCAAGAATAAGAGATTTGCAAGAATATTTAAATGATGTCTCCTGTGTTCCTTCCCTATAGATACTAACTGCAATTGCTTATTTATTTCACCAGTCTCTTAATCTCTATCTTACTATACGTATATATGTATGTGTGTGTGCATATACTCATTTATATACACATATCTTTCTTTATAATAGTAATGACATACTATTATTTTATATTATCCAGTACACAGTAATACTTTCCAAAAGTTTGAGATGTAACATCGGGTAAAGCCTTCATCTTCACACAATATTTTGAAAACTCATTTACCGTATCCCTCCATTATTTGTTCCTCTAACAGCTTTTGCCCCTTATCTTACATGTCTTAATGTTTTGCTCTCACAGAGTAACTGGTACAAGTAAAGGTACTAAACAGAAGTGTGTTGAAGGAATAAATCATAACTAATGACAGTTATTCTTTTCTATAGCTATTCTAGGATACCACTAAGATATATAATTCAAATACAAAAATGGAGATATATGTCTTTACTTGGATGATAGCATTTTTAGAACAACAACAACAACAAAGATCTGATGCCAGAAAATCATGCCAAAAGGCTATTTCACTTTTCCTCTGAGATAAGAATGCATTTAATAAATCCCTATTGTTGGGGTGTTCTTTTCATTTGAATCAATGTCAGAGTCTTTTAATCTGTTGTGAGTTCTTTCATAGTATAGCATCAGAATTCGTTAGGGGAAAAAAAGATGTACTAGCTCTTGAAAGAATGAAATTGTTAAGTCACAAAACAACGAATGATAAAATACAGTGATTTTCAGTCTTCCTGTCAATCTCAACACATCTTCAATTTCATGAGTCTACCTTGATTACAGTTTTTGGGCATTTGTGTCTGTGACACAATTTTAAGAAAAGCCTGTCTATTTAATGTTAGGTTAACAAATCCATTGAAAAGATTGGGTCAGGTGGGAGTTCTCTTCCACCATATTGACCTTTCACATCCTTATTTCGTAAGCTATAAATCAGTGGGTTTAGCATGGGGATCACCAGCGTATAAAACACAGCAGAGACCTTCTCCTGTTCCAGGGAATACTGAGAGCTTGGCTGGATGTAACTGAAGGTCACAGACCCATAGAACAATGTCACAGCAGTCAGATGAGAGGCACAAGTGGAGAAGGCTTTGCGCCTCCCCTCAGCGGAGCGGATTCTCTGGATGGCAATGATGATGCATGTATAAGAGACCATAATGATAGTGAAAGTGAACATTGCAATGACCCCAGAGAATATTAAAAGCAGCATTTCATTGTTATGGGCATCAGAACAAGAGAGTTTCAGAAGAGGGGGAATGTCACAGAAATAATGGTTCACAACGTTAGGACCACAGAAGTCTAATTTGAGCAAACCGATTGTGTGTGTGAGTGAGTTAATGAGCCCACCCAGGTAAGATGCAATGACCATCTGAACACAAACCCTTTGGGTCATTATGACTGTATACAACAAGGGATTAGCTATTGCCACATAGCGGTCATAAGCCATCATAGACAGGAGGATGCCCTCTGTGGTTATGTATACTGCAAAAAAGAAACTCTGTAGAACACAACCAGCAAATGTGCTGGACTTATGGTTTGATAGGAAATTGACCAACATCTTTGGAGCAAAGACAGTAGAATAGCAGATATCACAAAAAGAGAGGTTGCTAAGGAAGAAGTACATTGGTGTATGAAGTTGGGTATTTAACCAGATCAAGATAATCATCCCCCAATTACCTGCCAGAGTGGTGAAATAAATAACGGTAAAAAGCAAAAAGAGAGGGATCTGCAAATTAGGGTTTTCAGTTAAACCTACCAGAAGGAATTCCTTCACCCCTGTTTGGTTCCAACCTGCCATGCATTCAGGTTTATATGGCTTTTCAGTTGCAGAATAAGGTGATATCACTCAGATGAAAAAGATATACGTACAGTTTCCTCCATGATCCAATATCCGTAATAGTATTGGGGTGTTTATGATTACCCTGCAGTTGGTTGAAGAGAAGAAATTAACTTCAGCAGTGGGGTATACATGTACTAGGCAATCTACTTACAGTGACTCAAATTCTTGGAACTAGAAATGATTTCATGCCCAGCTTCTTAGTTTCCACATCATAAATATTGAGAGAGGGAAACTCTTTTAGATCAAGAAAATATTAATTGGTAAAATTGACAGTCAAACCCAAATATGCCTTATACCAAACTTCTATTTCATGCTAGGGCATAGACAAGTTCTCTGCTTATATCGTGTATACACTGGGGCTTTTTGTGATAGAAATTATTCCTCCATCTTCTGGCCAAACTGTGGCTACTTTTCAACACCTGGTTAACTCACGATGCTGACTTTCATAACATGCAGCCCAACCCCTTTCTTTTCCAAATCTCAAACTTCGGAACTTTTTTATGACTCACCTCTCAGATTCTGCACTTGGAATATCAATGACTGTGTTCTCTGTAAGAGCTGAACTGAGAGGAAGAAGTAAAACAATCTTTTCTTCATTTAATATTGTTAGGGCCCATCAAAAAATTGATTTGAAAGCACTTCTCTTTTGCATCTTTGGATAACTTCACCTTGCATCTTTGCTTTTTTATCAGCATTAATTCTAATCCCCCCAAAAACCCAATGTCAAGGGGCAGGGTGTGAGAGCAAGATACTGAAACTGTACCAATCAGATAGGTCTTGTTATTATAAAATATTATACAAAATAAATATATAACTGATTAAGCATTATATGGAATATTTTTACATATTTAAATTCATAAATCTATAACCTCATAAGTATATATATGTACTTATAATTTGAAATGACATATACTGAATAGTTCATGGTTAAAATTTGCTTATAAGACAAAGGAAGAAAAAAAATCAGATAACACCCCCCAAAATAAAACTTAAACAATAATCACAAATAAAAATGTAAAAATCCACTATCAACAACAGCCTTATAGCTCAGGTAGTCTAATTTAAAAACAATACACATTGATTTGAAGTCTGTTGTATCCCAGCACACTGGGGTTGTAGTGGGAAGTATCAGCTTGTTGTAGCAAAAACAGTCTTAAGCTCTAAGAATCAAATGTCTGTGTGCATGCCCTGGTTGTACTAGAGACAGGATACAGTGACACATTCAAGAAAAATAGAAACTAATTCTTAAAATACTACCATTGGACTTATAAAATAAAATTATATCTAAAACATTTCCCAAATACTATGATATAGATATGAAAGGAATGGCTTTCCTTCTATAGTTAAAATACATTGTAATTCTCAGATATTCTATTTTAAAAAGAACTTTCCATAAATGTTTAACTAGTCTTACATTACTACTTACAAAAATATTAAATACTATAAATACACAAGCATACATGAAAATATTGAATGTAGGTATTATGTAAATATTGCTCTTTTTCCCATAAAATGGGAACCTTTGAAAACTTTGAAAAATAAATAACCCACAAGTAAGGACATTGTTTTCTGGCTATTTGGAAACAATACTGAAATCGTACAGCTGATGAGAGATTCTTTTAGTATAGGGAGATAAGAAATATTAAAAGTTTTAAATAAACCTACATCACCACTTCTCAAACATATTCACAACAAAACGAAGTCCAGAATAAGCAGAATATCTAGTGAGAAGACCAGGTTTTCGTGATTCTTTAAATACTAATTCCTGAGGGTAGAGATGTTTTAATGTTTGGTTGCTTTTCTTTTGGGGACATGAACTGTAGCTTATGTGTGGATGTAAATATTAGATGTCCACAGGCTGAATCATTAGCATCTTTTCTGGTCTCTGGAGACTGGAGATAATCATTCCCCTGAAGGTCTTCTAGATGCCTTTGCCTTCACTTTGATAAAACTTCACTCTTTCTTTTTTTTTTAAGATTTTATTTATTTATTTGACAGACAGAGATAACAAGTAGACAGAGAGGCAGGCAGAGAGTGAGAGAGAGGAGGAAGCAGGCTGCCCATGGAGCAGAGAGCCCAATGCGGGACTCGATCCCAGGACCCTGGGATCATGACCTGAGTCGAAGCCAGAGGGTTTAACCCACTGAGCCACCCAGGCGCCCCCACTCTTTCTTTTATAAATAAATCACTCATACACCTTGGGGTATAGACACAAAACAGAGAATAAATACAATGCAGGAACTAAAGAAATATATGCTACCCAGACAAATCTTCAAATGTTCTAATGATGAAACAGCCAAGATTATATATTTTTTCCTATAAAATGGGGACATTCACACACGTTCTATCATTCTCGTTGGTTCCTTATGAAGTTGATATATATTAATGGAGGATATCATACTCTCCAAACTTTAACAATAATTTGCATTACATATTTATGAGATTTTACACACATACACACATACAGAGCTAATTGAACTTTATACTCTCTTTTCGGTTTATTTGTATAAAACAGTATGCTTTTCTTTTCTCTAATAATTCGATAGACATCACAGAACTGTGGATTATGTCTTATAATTCTTTTGTAGTTTCCATTCTACTGAAGAGTAGACACATAAGACACTGTGAAGATTTTACATATATATCACATAGCTTTATTAGCTTTTTGCATAATTTATATTTAGCTCTTTTAATTATATAAATAATATATTTATTACTATATGTTTGGGAGAAGGTGGTCGTTGGTTTTGTGAAGGTGTGTAGTTAATTTTAACATGAAAGCAGAATAAGTCACAATATATACAGATAGATTAAAGCATGAAGTCATGTCAATCCAAATATTGTACAAAAACCAAATAATTATCACAAGTTATATGCAGTTGTGAAGATTCCAATAAATCAACATTAGAGTGTCTTTAGATACAAAATAGAATATATTGCCATGTAATGAGAGAAAAGAATTTTGGAATCCAACAAAACAGTAAGTGAGGAATGGAATTAGCTACATAATGAATTAGAGTTGCAAATTAGAAGCAGGAGGGAAAAAAGCAATATGGTTAAATGTAGCCAAATCAATGGCACGTACTCTAAAACCAACTGTTTCATAACTTGTGAAGTCATTGCTACAATAACTCGAACAAGGGATCAGTGTCAATGGCAAGAAGAAAATCCTATATTTGCTGGCCAAAAATATATTGGCTGGTATACAACTTAAGTTTTCTGAAATGGAATCTCTGACTTTCTTGAGATGGGTTAGTTCCTTCAAAAATGGGGAAGTATTTTGGATACAAGGAAGGTTAGATTTATTATAAAAATGATAAACTTAAATTCACAAAACCCACAGTTTAAGAAAACTTGTTATATTATATTATCAGACTGATCATGTTTGCTAAACCAACTTCAAATACATAATCAGAAACTGACCTAGAACTGTTTTGTTGAAAATTAAAGGGAATGTTAGTATTATTTTAGAGAGTATAAAGTAATAAGACAGTTTGGAATTCACCATATTAATATAGCCATGTATTAAAATATAAAGCATTCGTATTCTTGTGTTGATTTAATTTGTTGACCAATATGCTTGAGAAAATAAAGAGAAATCTATAAATTCAATTGAAAACAAAATCAGTTTAATTAAGTAAGATTATATACTATGGCAATTTTAAAGAACCCTTAGAGAAGCGATTGTTATAATTTGCTAGCTTTATAATTAGACTATCCTGTTTTGCACTCTGAATCAAAATGCAAGAAGAAAAGTTGATTTTTTATGTCTATTACAGCAAAACATTGCTTGTTGAATAAAATAATAGAAAATTGGTAGTGAAAAGACATTTCTGTGTGGAAAAGTGTTTCTTGAAGTTAACAAATAATTCACATTTCAAGAAATAGATGGGAAATAATTTTCTCAATATTCCAAAACAAAATAACTCTTCACCTTAATTTCTAGCTTTTAGATAAATGATATTTGAAGTTTGACATACTGATTTATCACTCTATTAATTGCTGATTACACACTGAAAACTTCATTATATTCAGCTTCTCACACATCATTTATGGAATTCTGGTGACATTGGATTAAAAAATGTATCTTTCTATATGCATCTATGAAATCCAGTATTAAGTAAGACAGAAAGACAGGACAAAAGGAAGGGAGGAATGAAAAAAGGAAGGAGGGAAAGAATGGGAAAAGGAAGGAAGGGCCAGGGGAAGGGACAGAGAGAGTGAGAGGAGAGGGTGAGAGAGAATATCCATATGATTCTAAATGTAAATTGTAGAATAATAGATACTCTAGGACAGATATTAGGTTTAAAAAAAAAAAAAACAGTTTTTTTTTACTTAAGAGAGAGACAGAGAGCGAGCAGCAGGAGCAGAGGGAAGGAGCAGAGAGGGTGCACCGGTGTGGGACTCCTCCAGGATCCAGGATCATGACCCGAACTGAAGACAGATGCTTAACCAACTGAGCCACCCAGGCGCCCTAGAACACACATTAGAATTTCCATCATTAGTTTAAAAGCTTTTGTAATTTCACTTTCAAGTACCTTCACTTTCAAGTGAAAGTGATACATTCACTTTCGAGTGAAAGTGATACCTTCACTTTCAAGTGAAAGTGATTTCACTTTCAAGTTCAAGCATATGAAGAATGATTTTTTTATTCAGGTAAGGATTGGAAATTGAAAAATTTAAGAAGAACCACTAGCATGCTGTTCTTAGAATATACTCAGCATTCTTCAATATCTAGACCTATGTCTGGGAAACACTACATTTAGCTTCCTTCCCATTCAAGATCACAGACATTTAACCTTGTTTTATAGATCAGAAACACTACATTTAGCTTCCTTCCCATTCAAGATCACAGACATTTAACCTTGTTTTATAGATCAAGCCAGACTTTACCTCCTTGTACAAGACTTTTGTCAGAGCACCATAGTCAAAATCTTTCTATGTCTTTCTCTAGTAGTGCTTAATAGAATGCTTGGTGTATCAAATTGTACATTAACGATTAGGTGAAAAACTGAATCTATTTTATATTACTGTACTCACCATCTTTACAGTTTTAGGTAGAAATAAATAACAGTTGTAAAAATTATAAAATATGAAGGGATCAATTAAGATTGTGCATGTGTGAATAACTGAAGGTGCCAGATATAAATGAATAATTGAGTTGCATTCCAGAATAATCAATGAAAAATTTGCACCATAAGCAGAATAATCAACCACTGCCTATTCCTCTATAAATGGATGCCAGCATTCAAACTGATCATAGTGGCTGACATAAGTTCTGTGAAAATATATTCACTAGTGAAATGTGAAGTGTTACTTGTTAATATAAAAAGCTAAGACAGATGGGCTATTAGAAATGGCAGGTCAGGGTTAACTTATTCAGGAGTGATTCCTTACAGGCTGTCCTCTTGCAGTGTTATATGGAAATCAGCTACAGATCAATGTGAAAACAGTAAAGGAAAGTGCTGAGGTGAGGAAGTAGGGAAGTCACATGTCAAAATCTTCAACATCAGCAACTGGACTCCATTCCCCTGATTAAGCCAGGAAAAAAAGATGATGTTTCCTTAACCATAAAGCCTGAGCTAGTAGATTAGGCTCCTGCCTTATTTATTGTATTTTCACTTATGAGGTTTGGACCAGAGGTTCTTGATCTTCAACAAGTCACGAGGATGCTGATGTTTCCCGACATATAAGTGTTGAGCTGACATCTTTGGGTGGTCATTATTCTGTGTACCTTCCCTGCCCAGATGGTCATTGGAAAATGTTTCTAAGCAAAATTACCCAGTTTTACACTGTAGCCACAGATTTTAGCCTTGTTTATATTGTTTATTTTCATGATGGTGATAACAGCTATGGGCTGCTTGACTCACAGGACATCTTACTTACTATAAGACTAATCTCTTTATGTGGACAAGTGTCCACCCCGTCAGCCACATGTGAACATGGTCTGTACTCTAGGACTTGTCGCTTAACTATCCTTATGTTTCCATACTTCTTCTATGACCTACAATTTCAACACCACACTTTAGCCTTGTTAAGGAGTGGTGCTTCTTAGGTTTCTAAGAAATGAAAAAGATCTAACTATAACCTCGGTGGTGGTCTTTTTATTAGATGAAGTAAGTGAGCTGATGAAAACAACTGAAGTCTGCCTGTTATGCTATACCATATAATCAAGAAGACCACCCAGTTTTTGTGGGGGGCAAGTGATTTAGCCTAGAATGCTTGGCCTGGAAAATTTGATACTTCAGAATTATTCTGTTAAGAAGCCAAGGAGGTATATGCATCCTGGTTCATGACTTGTGTTGCATATAGATCAACATCAGCAGCCTTCTGGATTGGGAAAAACCCAGATGGTTGTCTAAAGTGTACATCACCATCCTTGGACATCTTCTCTTGGAGGAATCTTAGATGGGTTGGTTCCTGGTTTAGTAAAAGACATCAAGTGTCACTACACCGTTTTTTGCTATGTTCACAATCCTAAATCCTAAATACGTGCTCCTGCAGCAATGTCAGGGATCATGTCAACAGCACTTTTTAGTGGAAATGGAAAGGATCACTGACATAGTGTGGTAGAAATCATGGAAGACACCACCTTGGAATAGGAAAGAAAGAATTAGGTGAAGGGCCAATTTGTTCAAAACATTCTTTGCTGGCTATGAAAAGTATATAGGGTTGAGAAGTTAAGAAAATCAATTATGATACAATGCTGTGATGGGCCAAAGATGGCTGTAAATTCATGGACACACCTCCCCTGGAATCTGGGGGAACCTTCCTGACTTACTTCTTTTTTTTTTTTCCCAAAGATTTTATTTATTTGAGAGAGAGAGCATGTAAGGGGTGAGGGGCAGAGGGAGAAACTGGCTCCCTGATGAGCAGAGGGCCTGATGTGGGACTTGATCCTGGGGCTCCAGGATCATGACCTGAGCTGAAGGCAGTTGCTTAAACAACTGAGCCACCCAGGTGCCCCCCTGACTTACTTCTTAACAGAAGACAAAAAGAGTGATGTTCTGGAACTTCTGAGGCTAGCACATGAGAAGCTAGTAGCATCTGCCTTAGGCTTTTGGAACACTTGCTCTTGGATTATCCTAAGACCATTTATTGAAGAGAATACTTGGAAAGACCAGAACAAGATGTCCTAAGACTGCATGGAAAAGAGATGCCTTGCCAATGTCCAGCTATTCCAATTCCAGCTATTAAGGTGACCCCAAATGAGACATCAGGCATTGGGGAACAAGGAGACTATCCTTATCTACCTCTTCCCACATGATAGATTCCTGAGCATAATGAATGGTGGTTGTTTTTAGCCACTAGAGCAATATACAACCAGAACAAATGCTGACAGGGCAATTCAGGTCACATATTCTGACATTATTTCTATAGCTACACCTGAAAGATTTGGACTTCAGCTCTGGCTCACCCTGATGTGTGGTAGTGTCCCTTTGTGGAAATACAAGGACTTCATCTTCTTGCATGGTCTCAATTATAAGGCTTGTTTTTCAGCCTCAAAATCAAGCCTTAGAAACTGGTGCTTCCCCAGCTAGTGAATTTTGAGTTTGTAGGAAAGGGCTAAAACAGGGTTTGGCCATGACATATGGGTATTAGACCCTGTCCTCTGATGGGAAGAAGGAGAGATTGTTGCCTCCCTAAGGATACACGTTAAAAGCCACATGTCCTGCTTCTCAAATAATGATGGCTGATCCAGCCAGATTATCATACATTATCTCAAAATGGGATAAACGCTGATGAGAACAGTATACTTGATGGTGCTTCCATCTGTGAGGAGGGATGCCACCAGGAGGTGGTGCCAAGAAAAAAAGAAATTCTCCTTTAGTTTGTTCAAGAACACATAAAACAGAAATTATTTTTATGAAGCATAAAATCTTCTACCTTCTTATAGGAGAAAAATGATAAGTTATGATAAAATCCTGCTTTTTATAAACAATGATGTCTATGTTTATATAACAATGCAATGGGGCATATACATACTTAATTAAAGAACAAATAACAATGTATCATTTATAAATTATGGCATGTCTTCACCATGCTTAGCAGCTGACTAAGAAAAAGCATAGATTCTCAATTAATACTCACCCCCAGTCTCTATCAACTTGACATACATCTCATGTATTTCAGAAAAGTATTTTTTATTTATTTCTCAGACAAAAATTACTTACAGTTGTATTTTCTTTTAAGTGGACTCTGAGAAACAAACTGAAGGTTTTAGAAGGGAGAGGGTTAGGGGGATGGGTGAGCCTTGTGGTGGGTATTAAGGTGGGCACGTACTGCCTGGAGCACTTGATGTAATGCATAAACAATGAATTTTAGAACACTGAAAATAAAATTAAATTAAATTAAAAAATATATCTTTTAAATATGACCAACAATTGTTTTTGGTTTCATGTCACAGAAAAAATGGTATTTTTAAACTCCTGCCATGAAATTCACTCCAATGCTCAATGTAAAGGTAATAAATATGTAGAATTATCACATAGACTTTATTTCTGACCTGAAAAAAGATCTGCATTAAATATGCAGATATTATTACAGAAGGAACAATATTTTTAGGATTTTAACCTTGTATACTATTTTGCTTTCTTGAAACTGAAATGTAATATAGCTTCTCTGGTAACATCCTCTCTCTCTCAACATAAAAGCAGACAAATAAATCTCGTAAGATGTGATGACCAAAATACACCACTTTATTATAATTTTTCTCAACTATAGATCACTTCTTAATATATATTCATTCAGCTTTAAATTTATGTGCTTACTTTATTGAATTATGTGTTAATTTTCTGTGTTCATGAGTGGATCTTTGAAATAAATCAACATTAGGGAAATAATGCAGAAGAAGATAAAATCTCATCTGAGATGTTCTTTGCAAATTATTATTCTGATATATTCAGGCAGTGACCTCACTCTTATGTGTTTCACTTGCTTTATGGACAAAGAAATAGTCTTGACTAAGTACAGTGGTTCTCACTCAGGGGGTGATTTTGCCTCCAAAGAGAAATTTGGCAATGTTTGGATACATTTAGTTGTCCTACATTGGGAGAATGCTAATGACATATAGTGAATAGAAATCCAGGATGATTCTAAACACCTTAAAATGTACAGTATAGGCCTCTCGTCCTCTTCAGTTAAGAAATATAGGCCCAAAATGTCAATAGGAACTCTAGGTTAGATAAACTCTTAACAATTAATAAACTCTTAATAATTAATAAAATCATTAAACTTTTAACAATTTTATAGTTTATGCATAGAGTTTAGTCAAAAAATGGGCAGAAGACATGAATAGACATGAATAGACAGGTTTCCAAAGAAGACATACAAATGGCCAACCGACACATGAAAAGATGCTCAGCATCAGCGGTCCTCAGGGAAATACAAATCAAAACTACAATGAGATACCACCTCACACTTTCAGAATGGCTAAAATCAACAATATAAGAAACAATAGGTGCTGACAAAGATGTAGAGAAAGGAGAACCCTCTTGCACTGCTGTTGAAAGTGCCAAATGGTGCAGCCACTTTGGAAAACAGCATAGAGGTTCCTCAAAAAGTTAAAAATAGAACTACCCTATGACCCAGCATTTGCACTACCAGGTATTTACCCAAAGAATACAAGAGCACCAACTCAAAGATATACATGTACCCCGATATTTATAGCTGCACTGTCAACAATAACAAACTATGGAAACAGCCCAAATATTCATCAACTGATGAATGGATAAAGAAGATGTGATATATATGTAATGGGATATACTCAGCCATAAAAAAGAATGAAATCTTAACTATTTGCAACAATGTGATGGAGCTAGAGTATTATGCTAAGTGAAATATATCAGTCAGAGAAAGACAAATACCATATGATTTCACTCATATGTGGAATTTATAATATAAAACAAATGAAGAAGAAGAAAAAAAAGAGAGAGAGAGAGAGAAGGAGGCAAACCAAGAAAGAGACTCTGAACTATAGGGAACAAATAGATGGTTACCAGACAGGAGATTGGCAGGGGGAGTAGGTTAAATAGGTGATGGGAATTAAGAAAGGCACTTACTGTGATGAGCACGGGGTGTCCTATGGAAGTGTTGGATCACTATATTGTACACTTTAAACTAATATTACACTGTATGTTAACTAACTAGAATTTAAACAAAAACTCAAAAAAATAAAATCAATGACAGCAGGAACAACAAAGCTAAATAAATTATAGTTTATTTATGTTAAACTAACTTATTTTAAAAAATGAAAACAGTCTCAGATTTAATAGGCCCTATTAAGGAAATTGATCATTGTTTTTATGCAACCTTATATCCATAACACAATGGACCGATGATGAGAACAAATCAATTCATTCCACAACACTCCCATCAATGAAGGGGAGGTGAACCATGAGAGACTATGGACTCTGAAAAACAATCTGAGGGTTCTGAAGGGGCGGGGCGGTAGGTGGGAGGTTGGGGGAACCAGGTGGTGGGTATTGGAAAGGGCATGGATTGCATGGAGCACTGGGTGTAGTGCAAAAATAATGAATACTGTTATGCTGAAAAAATAAAAAAAATTTAAAAAATAAAAAGGAAAAAATTTTAAAAAAAGGAAATCACACTAAAATTAGAAAGAAAACTTTGAACTAGCCCGTAAGTTTCAGAAACTATTAAAAAATAAGAACCAATTAATGGTATTGTACTGTGCACTTGGACAGTCTTCATAGTGGGACAGGTGTTTAACATGCTGAAGGTCACTAATTTAAATATTGAGCTCTACATTTTTGTTTTTTGGGTTTTTTTTTCTTTTCCTTCTTTTTTGTTTTGTTTTGTTTTTCTTTTTTGCTTTCTGACAACATCTCAGAATGTTTGGAATGCTTCACAGATATTTTTGAAGTGCTTAATTTCTTCTGGGAATCAACTTTCCCTGTTTCTTAAAATCAAATAGTAATATACTAGTAGAAAAATAATGAACAATGATATACCATTACATTAAAACTGGCAGTATAAGCTTTACATGTATTCTAGGAGATTGGTACATATTTGATCACCTAATTCTCAAATCATACATATTCTAATAGCTTTATAAATATTAGTTCATTTAATCCTCAAAGCAACCCATGGCAATGGGCAATATCTTATCATTGACTTATTTCCATTTATAGGGTTACAACCAGTATAAACTAATCCAGTCATTCATATTTTCAGGGTTACCAGAAAATGCAGAATATTATATATTCACATGTACACAATTTATTCTTTCACCTTTGTCAAGATAAAACAACGGAAATGGAGACTGAAGGAGCAAAATCAACCGCAGAAAATGTCTGATAATTTAATCATCAAAAGTGATCCCAGAGCAAGGAGTGTCTACATTTCAATTGGTTTGCATTGTCAATTTGCCGAATAAAATAATTAGAACAATTGTTCACCTCTTCTTGAAGACAGGGACTCAAAGAGTAACTCAGTAACATATGGCCAAATAATTAGTAATATATACAGCTTATAATCTTGATGGTCTCCACAAACTTTTTTGGTTTTCATATGTACCCACTATGAATGGAACACTAGAGGATCTCTTACACTAATCAATCTAGCCTAAAGACAATCAGAGTCTTATAACTTCACACTGTCCTAATATTAAAAGGACCATTGCTATGTGACTTCTATCTGATTTTCTAAGAGCCAGTGAAACCATTGCTTATTATGAATGACATCAAATGTCCCTGATGAAGAATGTTCTGTGGGTGCAGAATCTAGACTGTTTCCCAAAGAAAGCTAAATTTACTCACTCATCTTTATATCACCTATTTATTCCAGCCTTTCATCCTTTAAACACACATGTAATGAGAATGTGCTGTGTATGGGATTTGGGATAATAAACCAAGAAAAATAGCCCCCGCTGCCAAGGAGCTTCTCATATGGGGCGGTTGACAGACAATTCAACATATATCTTTGATATAACATGATAAAGAACATAATGAGTCACAAAGTATTGCACAAAGTATTTAGTGAACACTAACTAGAAAGCAATTATTTTTATTGATTCTATTGCAAGTATCTTTCACAGAGTAGAATGATTTGGAGAGCCTATTTCTGAATGAGAGGGTGAAAATATTTTAACGTATTGGGGATGAAAGAGTTATCTTTAATTCTGAAAAATGATAACGGATTTCGAAGAGTTGACATACTAGGCATTCATGGCATGATGACAGTGGAAGGGCAAGCTCTATCTTGAATATTCTTAAATAATTTAAATTCTTATTCATTTAAAAGCCAGTTTCTTTCTAATAGCTTTTTGAGGGCATTCTTTACATCCTTGTTTCTGAAGCTGTAGATTATCGGGTTAAACATGGGAAAGACAACAGTATAAAACACGGCAACGACCTTGTCCGTGTCTAAGGAATAGCTGGTCGTGGGACGTAAGTACATAAACAGGAGCGTTCCGTAGAATAGCGTGACTGCTATGAAATGGGAAGTACAGGTGGAGAATGTTTTGCTCCTGCCCCCTGAGGACTTGATGCTCAAAACAGTGATAAGGATACAGGTGTAAGAGATACATATGACCACAAAAGTGCTCGTCTGTATGAAGCCACACAAGGCAAAGAGCAAAAGCTCATTGATATGGGTATCGGCACACGACAAAGCTAAGAGAGGTGGGATATCACAGAAAAAATGATTCACAATATTGGAGCCGCAAAATGGCAGCCTGAACATGAGGCACACGTGTACCATCGCAGTCATGCTTCCACTGCAGTAGGCCAACACGATGGAGCAGACACAGACTCTCCTGGACATAAGTGTAGAATAGAGCAAGGGGTTACAGATGGCTGCATAACGGTCATATGCCATTGCTGCTAGAATAAGGCACTCGGCATCAGCAAAACAACCAAAGAAAAACATTTGTATGGCACAGCCATAAGGAGAGATGCTTTTCCGGGAGGCTAAGAAATTCACCAACATTTTAGGGGCGATTGCTGAAGAATAGCAGATGTCTAAAAAAGACAGGTTGCTGAGAAAAAAATACATGGGGGTGTGAAGACTTGAGTTGATATTAACTAGGATTATTAAACTCATATTTCCCACCAAAGTTAGTGTATAGACTATGAGAAATACCAAGAATAGTGTAACTCTGAGAGGGAGATAATCTGTGAATCCAACAAGGAGAAATTCAGTTGGCATGGTATAATTCATCTCCAACATTTTGGTTTTCTTGTTTTTCTTGTCCAAAACAGACGCTATCAGAATATGTGAGTTGACTTGAGTGATGTATGAAGCGAGAATATCTTTATTCTCCTTTTTAAGGAAGCCAATAGAAGGATAATATAATCACAGCTATGACATTTTCTGTGATCTATTTGGTTTGTTTACTTTTCTTATCATTTTCTTTAAAGGAGGTAGTTAAACGTCTTCGTTGGTACCAGGGGATGTTATTCTGAGTTGGTGTTCGGAGGAGCAGTCACTCTCTAAAATCTGGGCTCTTTAAGAAATGAAATCAGTTCCTTTCAAGCTAAAAGGAAAAGAATATGGCTTGGTCGATAAATGTAGTAGAATTGTGAAAATTGGCAAAATCCTTAAAGCAAAGCTTTATTTTTTCCTCTTAAAATCACATTCTTTCATATAAAAGAGAGTTGGGAAAAATTGTAGGAAAAAAGTGCCTGCGGGTAAGCTAGCTAATTCTACAGAAGAGTATCTGTGATCCTGAGAAGTAGTTAACATAACAGTTAAGACACAGTAGTTACTGTAAGAGATGACTGGGTTCAAATCTCAGATTTGCTACTTATGGGTTGTGTGAGCTTGATAAAGTTATTTAACTGCTCTGTATGGCTAGATGAATAAATGAGTAGATATTTGTAAAACATTTGTGTTACTGGCATATAATAAACACTAATATGAGCATGTATTAAATATAAATAATTAAAACAAATATATTGACCTTTTTGTTTCTTTTTAATTGCTTGCTTGATACTGAATTTTATTTATTTATTTATTTTATTTATAAATTAACTCCACACTGGGCATGGAGCCCAATGCAGCGCTTGAACTGACCACCTTAAGATCAAGACCTGAACTGAAATCAGGATTTGGAAGCTTGACTGACTGAGCCACCCAGGCACCCCCTTAATTAATTTTTAATAAAATATTCAAGTGTCTCAAAATCCATCTTATCTTTTCATCCTGGATATATGATCTGTGCTCTTTTATAGAGAAAAGCCAGCGTGTGTGTGTGTGTGTGTGTGTGTGTGTGTGTGTGTGTCTGTGTGTGTTCTATGCAAATATATTGTTTGGAAGTAGTAACTCTTTTACACTTGTCCTATATTATTGCCTTGTCTCCCTGGGTTTATGTCTCTATCTCAACTCTGAGGTAAGACAACCTCTCATGTGAGGTCCTTGAAACATAAACTGTCTTGAAGAACAACTGTAACTCTGCTCTTATTAGTGGGCTTCTAAACTAGCTATATAAGAAATACCCTGAAGGAAATTATTTGAGGGGAAAAAAGATAGGATGAGTGCAAAGAGAAAAGAAATTATGGCATGATGGAATATATTCAACAAGCAGTTAAGGTTTAGCAATACTAGAGTAACATTACAGTGAGCAATAAGGCAAATGAATAACGGAGGTCTATTCTGTCTACCATGCTGGTTAAGCTCAGAATTGATGCCCCCCACCCTTAAGTAAAATGGTCTGCAATCTTCTAGAGACACTGAGAAGAGAGGTCAGTCTTCTTTGGGAACCAGATCTTAAAGAGGAAGTAGTAAGGTGAGGGTCTGAAACTATGGTGAAGCAATCCGAATTCCTAAAATAAAAAAGAAAAAATGTTTACGTGGCTATGCTGTGCAAACGTCATTTGTAAGATTTATATAATATTCACATTCTCACTTAAATCTGTTTTTTCTTTTTTCTCTGAAGTTGTGGCTAAAAAGCCAATGCAGAGATTAAAGTGGTTAGAGAATATATAATTAATTACTTGCTGTATAAACTTTAAATAAACAATCTATACAGATTCAGTGGTTAAAGAATCAATCCAATAATCACAAAAAGGTTTCTTCTATATGATTTTTGTCAAACTTCTAACTAAAGAATTAACATTAGAATCAGTCAGGGATGTCTGGGTGGCTCAGTCGGTTGAGCAACTGCCTTCAGCTCAGGTCATGTTCCCGAGGTCCCGGGATCGAGTCCTGGATCAGGTTCCTTACTCATGGGTGGGGGCGCGGGCGCTGCTTCTCCCTCTATCTCTGCCTGCCACTTTGCCTTCTTGTGCTTGCTCTCTCTGACAACTAAGTAAAAAACTGAATAATCTTAAAAAAAGAGAGAGAATCAATTAAATAACAAAAATATACAAAATTCAGGAGATTTCATGCCATTGGTTCTCAACGATTGTATCGGATGAGCTCTCACTATTAGCATCAGTTTGATTAACGACAGTCTACACGGAGATCTCCAGATCATCACATTTGCCTGCTTATTGGGGCTCAAATTGCCATCACTGGTACAGAAGAGGCTGCAGCAAATTGAAAATAGAGTAAATGTCTGGATACCTGGGCTCTAATTTGGGTTCTTATACTACGAGTCATTCCAGCCTTAGGTCAACCTGTCCTTGTTTATAAAATCACACCTACTTTATTTATTGTATAGAATTGTCCTTTAGGACAAATGAGTCAGAACATTCAAGAGCTTCATGATTATATAGGAAACTTTCATCTTTGGAGATTAGTAATGGAAATTCTAAAGTCAGGCAAGTTTATTAAAATGTGTTTTATTTTCTTATTGACAACACCAAAACAAATGGCACTGTGCAGTGCTGGTTAAACACACAGGATTCAGAAGGAGGCAAAACTGATGTTAACCTCAGATGCAGCATCTACGTTTCCGTAAGGCATTCAAGTTCTGTATTCCTGAATGTCTTGGTTTTGTTTATTAGCATCAGAATATTCCATAAGGTTGAAAAAGTATGATTACACTGGATAATTCATAGCATCACTTACAGAACTTATTATATTATATATGCATAAAATGGATCCATAATTATCTATTATTACTCTTAAGGGCATTATGATTGTTAAATAATTCAATATCTGACTTCAAAGTCCTAAGTTTCCAGAACTGATGATTACAGCAACAAACACGAAGTAGTCATACTCTATGTGAACATACATATGTGCTCATGGTGAGAGAGATTTGCTTTCTGATGAGGGTTACTTAAGCTTACTCAATTGATGAGGGTTACTTAAGCTTACTCAATTAATTAGACCATTGGTCTTACCCAAATTCCAAAATAGGCAACAGTTAGCTTTTGCCTCCTGGCAATAAGAGGCACAATGAATTAGACCGTGTTTTTGTTTTTGGGAAATGCCAGGGGTAAGGTTAGGTCAGTCTTATACCTTCACCATTGGATTGAATCTTTAACCACCTCCATTCACTCCTCCAGCCCACACATCTACACACAAACTAAGAAAACACCACAGAGACTCCGTGAACATACCTTGTAGCTAAGACAACATTATCTTTGTTCCATTGTTGCATTTACAGCAGTCATCTACCTTAGCACCATCTAGGATTTTGAATCAGGGAATTTCTTTTGTGTGAGAAGCTAACAACCTTTCTCTCCAAATTTTACAAATGAGTCTTATGATGGATGACTATTTATCTTCTTGGCGGTGACAAGTGGGACATGACCCCAAGATAATTCCCAACCCCAGGAGGACTTTGGATAGGCAACTACTTCCTTTCCTGTGGTGTGGCTTGAATGGTTTACTTTAAATGAGAAAGATGAAAAATGGTAACAGAATGGACTGTAATGTAGCTAGTTACAGCAAAACACATGTCTCCGTCACTGGGAGATGTTTGATTAAAAAACAACAACAAAAATATTTTAGTAAAATCAAAATATTAAAAAATGTGCTTTCTCCTGTAAATGCTATGATTTCTATCAGATACTGAAAGACGTTTCAAAGCATTAGTCATATGAGGCGATTCGAAACTACAATCTCAATGCTATTAACACCTGATTTGTGTTTGGTTTTCGGTTTTCTAGGTGAGTACAAGGAACTATGACTTGAATGATAAGCTGCAGGAGTGAGAGCTTATATCTCAGGCAACCTCAGTTTGAATGTTAGTTTTGCCATGTCACAATTGTAAGACATTAAGCTGCTTACTTAACCTGATTTTTGTTAATTTTTAAATTGTGAATAATAATTGCCCATCCCATCAAATTCTTATGGAGATTGGGATAATGTGCATAAAACCTAGCCTCTTGTGAAGAAGGTTGTATTCATTTAACAACTGTTAGCTTTCTTTAACAATTATAACAGCATTTGCAGCAGCATTGATAAGTACTTAAATTTCTGATTCTGGATTTTAACTTGTTGACATTGGTATAGAGTCTGTACCTTAAGACTCTAAAGGTAGACAGAATGGAGAATGGATAAGTCTTGTATGCCAGATATTGTAAATAACTGCTTTTTTTCTATCTAATGGGAAAATTAAAATCATTTTTATTGCTACTAGAGGGTTTCTTATTTAATAGACAAAAGATCAGTGTATTTAGAAAAAAAAAAAGCCTCTTTTATCAATCAAAACAACAAGTGTGTGAAGAATTAAGAGCTAGAAAAATACAGCTTGAAAATTTCTGAAGGGGGTGCCTGGATGGCTCAGTTGTTTAAGCATATCCTTCAGCTCATGATCCGAGGGGCCTGGGATGGAGCCCTACACTGGGTTCCTTGCTCAGCAGGGATCCTGCTTCTCCCTCTGCCTACTGCTCCCCCTGCTTGTGCTCTCTCTCTCTGACAAATAAATAAATCTTTAAATAATTCAGAGAGAGAAGGTACCTTTCTCCCTCCCCCCATTTCATTTAATAAACCTAAGCATCTTGTGAAAAAAAAAATAGAAAAATAATTAAAAAAATAGTAAACTCTTAGTTGTATTTTAAAAGATACGATTATAAGTTGGTGCAGCCACTTTGGGAAAACAGTATAGAGATTCCTCAAAAAATTTAAAATAGAGCTACCCTATGACCCTACCCAGGTCATAATACCCTATGACCCTGCAATTGCATTACTGAGTACCTCAAGGATACAGATGTAGTCAAAAGAAGGTCCATGTGTACCCCAATGTTCATAGCAGCAATGTCCACAATAGCCAAACAGTGGAAAGAGCCAAGATGCCCTTCAACAGATAAATGGATAAAGAAGATTTGGTCCATATATGCAACGGAATATTACACAGCCATCAGAAAGGATGCATATCCAACTTTTGTATCAACATGGATGGAGCTGGAGGAGATTATGCTGAGTAAAATAAGCCAACCAGAAAAAGTAAATTATCATATGGTTTCACTTACTGTGGAGCATAAGGAATAACATGGAGGACATTAAGAGAAGGAAAGGACAAGTGAATTGGGAGAATCAGAGGGGGAGACGAAGCATGAGAGATTGGACTCTGAGAAACAAACTGAGGGTTTTGGAGCAGAGAGGGGTGAAGGGATGGGTGAGCCTGGTGGTGGGTATTAAGGAGGGCACGGATTGCATGCAGCACTGGGTATGGTGTATAAACAGTGAATCTTGGAACACTGAAAAAATAAAATTAAATTTAAAAAAAGATGTGATTATAAAGAAAATCTCCCTTTCTATAAGGAGTGTATGTTTGTTATTAAAACACAAAGGTGGAGCACCTGGGTAGTTCAGTTGGTTAAGCATTTGCCTTCAGCTCAGGTCATGATCTCCTGGTCCTGGAATCCAGCCCTGCATGAGGCTTCCTGCTCAGTGGGGAGTGTGCTTCTCTCTCTTCCTCTGCCCATTCCCATTGCTCATTCTCTCTCTCTCTCTCTCTCTTTCATAAATAAAATCTTAACAACAACAACAACAAAACAAAAATATAGCCTTCACTTCAGTTTTTAAAAATTTTAAAAGATCTTATTTATTATTCATGAGAGGCAAAGGGAGAAGCAGGCTCCCCACTGAGCAGGGCACTTGATTCAGGACTTGATCCGGATACTGGGATCATGACCTTAGCCAAAGGCAAATGCTTCACCGTCTGAGCTACCCAAGCCCCATTATATCCTTCACTTTAAAGAGTACTCTTCTGTTTACAAACAGCGATATGGAGACAAACAACAGTGAAACAGCTCTGCTTATTAAAAGGATAAAATAGATTGGCTAACTCCTTGGAAGTATAAGGAAGTTGGAGGACGAGTTGAGAAACTTGGCAGGAACCAAAGGAAATAGAGGAGTGAGGGTAGCACCATAGGAACAGTCTGCTTCATTTCAGACAAGTGCCAGCCCCTTCCACTGTCAGCTGCTGTGAATAATCCCTCATCTTGCTTTACATTCAAAGGACTCAAAAGTTAGGAATGGAATTTTTGATTAGCCAAGAGTAGGGCACATATTCCAGCTTTAGTTTCTGGGGAGCTGGAGTTGAACTCTCTCTCTCTCTCTCTCTCTCTCTCTCTCTCTCTCTCCTTAGCCTGTTATGGGGCTGGAAAGGCATTGTGGCATCCTGATTCTGTTCAACCATTACTCCATCCCTTAGAGGAAGTGTTGCTTTCCTGCACACCAGCCACTGAACCAGGGTAAGGAAGGGTTATTTGAGGAGTGTGTTATTAACTACACAACACACACCAAAAAGCCCATCCCCGTATAACTTCTCTGAACCTCCCGTTTGCTACCAATCATATTCCTTCATGCTCCTGATTGGCCAAACTGAAATAGATTTCTTCTATGAGCAACATAGTTAAAAATGTTTATTTCTGGAACCTCTACTTAATGGATAAATTATCCAATATTCTCCAATATTCTTCAGGAATTCCTTAGCCTGGGGTAATAATAGCATGGCAATGTATTTTTTGCAGTAATCACTACAATCTGTAGAGCCTGCCAGCAACCAGGCTTAGTTTTGTTGTTGTTGTTGTTGTTGATTTTGTTTGCTTTGTTTGAACTTTTCCATTAATTAGCCATAGAGAAGTCCCTTGGTGCCATGCTAGGCTGTGAAAGTAAGTGAGGGTCTCCTGAAAATTATTTGGACCCTTAGGATTTGTTCAGGCCCAGCTACATGAATGAGAATTCTACGACATAATGTTCTTCATGGGATACCTAACTTTATCAATTAGAGAGCTTATAACTCCGTGTTCATAATGGAAAATTTAGGACTCGTGATAACCTGGTGTCCTGTGGTCAGGTATTCTATCTCACCAGAACCCAGTAGCAAGATAATGCTTATTTTTCACAAGGAGAAAAGTAAAGTTGCTGAAGCAAAAAGCAAAGCAAAACAAAACAAAACAAAACAAAACAACAAAAACAAAAACCCACATTTGATCTTAAAATCTCTAAAGGCTTCTGCTACTGCACATAACTGCCTCTCGGGTTAAGCCTCTGCCTTCGGTTCAGGTCATGATTCCAGGGTCCTGGGATCCAGTCCCTCATCTGGCTCTCTGCTCAGCAGGGAGCCTGCTTCCCTCTCACTCTCTCTCCCTGCCTCTTCGCCTACTTGTGATCTCTCTCTATCAAATAAACTTAAAAAAAAAGTATGCTTCCATTTAGGAAAGGTATGATCTTGTCATTTATAAGAAATAAGAAATGTTTTTGTCCCAGTTTCTAGCACAAGGCTTCTAAAACCCTTCGAATTTTTCTAAGTTTTGAGAGCAATGAAGATGTCTTCTGCTATAGTACTGATGAGTTGACCCTTGGAATGTCCCTATGTCATCTAAGTTTGGGAAGGGGAAGGGAGAATACTGGAGGTTAAGTCCATTGACAGTAGCCAGTGATTTCATCAGCTGTGCCTATGTAATAAAGCTTCCATAAAAACTGAAAGGTATGGGATTTGGGAAGCTTCCAGATTGGTGCACTTGGAGATTCAGGGAAAATGATGTCCTCTGAGAAGGCATGGTGGTGTCATACCCTTCCCCATACTTTGCCTTATGCATCACTTCCATCTGAGTATTCCTGAGTTATGTCCTTTTATAAGAAACTAGTAATCCAGTAAGGGAAATGTGTCTCTGAGTTCTATGAGCCACTGTAGCAGTTCAAGAAAACTCAAGGAGGGGATACTGGGAACCTCTGATTTATAGTCATTTCAGGCAAATGTATAGGTGACAACCTGGACTTGTGAGGGGCATCTAAAGTGGGTGGGAAATTTATAGGATGCAGACCTTAAATTATAATCCAAGGAGGGGGTCAGTGGAAGCTCCAATCAATAGCCAGTCTTTCAGAAACATGGGTAACAACCCAGGCTTATGATTGGCATTTGAGGATGGGGACAGTCTTACGGGACTGAGTCCTTAACCGGTGGAATCTGATGCTCTCTCCAATTGGATAGTATCAGAGTTGAAATAAACTGTAGGATATCTTGTTATACCCTGTTGGTGTCCAGAGCATTGCTTGCTTGTGTATGGGGGAATCCCCTCTTCATACATTGGTAGTTGAGTGCAGAACCCAAAATGGAAGATTCCCTAAATCAACATTCCCTAAATGTCTGGACCCACAGAAACAAGGTTTCTAGATTGCTGATATTTGCATATGTCATATAACATTCTGGTCTTCAGTATTGTGAATAGTTGTACATTTTCATGGGATAGTGAGAGGCAAACTAATTTTTATTTTTCAAGAACCTGAGATTTACACATTTAGAGACAAAATGTTTAGAAGTTCTTTGTTTTCCCTGTCAAAAAAAACAAAGCAATTCAGGATGTTTGTTTTTCTTGTGTGGACTAGGGAAGTAGATAAAGCATTATATCACCGAAAAGCTACATATAGGGTATCATGGACTGTGCTGTAGGATTACCATATTAGGAATAGCAGTTATAAGTGGAAGTAATCCATGGGTGCCTGGGTGGCTCAGTGGGGTTAAGCCTCTGCCTTCGGCTCAGGTCATGATCTCAGGGTCCTGGGATCGAGTCCCGCATCGGGCTCTCTGCTGGGCAGGGAGCCTGCTTCCTCCTCCTCTCTCTCTCTCTCTCTCTGCCTGCCTCTCTGCCTACTTGTGATCTCTGTCTGTCAAATAAATAAATAAAATCTTAAAAAAAAAAAGTAGAAGTAATCCACTGATTATACTCATAAAGAATAATTAACTAATATTTAGAAAATACATTCATTTTCTATCCTGGCAAAACTAAAAAGCCAAATTACAATTTTCTAAGAATTACTGTCACCGTTTTTCATGTTGGAACTGTGCAGTAATAGGCCAATTCAGTCAGCCTTGATTGCGTGAACTCTGTGTATTCCAAAGGTCTTTAAAGATTGATATTTGACCCTGGGAGATAACTTCTGAAACCTTGGAATATCCTACCTTTTAAGAGCATCTTTGTATTCTAGAGTCCCATACCAGTTTAAGCTAATGATGTGATTTGAGATAAATGCCTGTTTTCATACATCTGGGGTTTCCCGGAACATACTCTGGGCTAGGTTGGATCAGTTTGAATTCTGTGGTGGAGAAGCTGGAGAGTGTGTAGCTAAGGGCAGTTATGGGGCTCTCCAAACCTATATCCTGCCGTCCAATAAAACCCTCTACATTGGTGCATCTGGGTGGCTCAGTCAGTTAAGCATCTGACTTTGGATCTCAGCTTAGATCTTGCTGTCAGAGTCGTGAGTTCAAGCCCCATGTTGGGCTCAATGCTGGGTGTGGAGCCTACTTAAAAAAAAAAAAAAATCCTGTACACTAAGATATGTTTAAGCTTTTCTGGTTGACAAAATTCATGAGTCGTTAGGCAACACTGCCCAGAGAACCAAACGCTGTCTGTGTGACCTCACCAGGGCTGGACAAGTGGAAGCTATGCCTGGTTTCTACTGGACACTGCCCTATACACATTTCTCTTTTGCCAATTTTAATCTAACTCTGTAGCTGTAATAAACCATAACCATAACAGTGATTCGGAGTTTTGTACGCAAATCACCAATCCTGCTGGTAGTCTCAGGCACCTAGGACATAAGTATTAAATTCAAAAATTTTCCTTAAGTAATTTTCTTTTTTCCTTTTAATTAAGATTTCAAACATATTTATTCTTTAGTACATAAAATGTGAAATTTAACTTATTCCAAAACTATAAAATAGATATTAGAAAACCAAATTAAATGAATATGGATAAACTCACCTCCCAAGTTAAATAAAAATGAAAGACTTTGAGTATTGTCCAAATTGAAAATTCTCTGTGATCATACCTATTATCCTGATTCCTTGACAGTGACAACTGACACTCTTCTGTACTTTACATTCCTTAGCTACTTTAAAAAAATCAATTCATCCATGCTTTTACATATATTTTTCATACATCTATGTTTATTTGCTTTTGAATATTACAAATGAGATGGCATTCAGTTTGTCCTTTATACTGTTTGCTTTTCCTCAATATTATCTTTCTAACCCTATCTTATGTTTAGGATTATTCCTTCACTCTTTAATTGTACAGTTTTGTAGTATTATTTTTCCTTACGGCCATAATTAAATTGTCTTTTACTTTCTATCATGACTAATGCTGCTGTGAACGCTACTCTACAGGTCACTTGGTGCACAGGTGTAAGTCTGGCTACATCTTGAGATGTGGCATTGATGGGATACAAAGTATACCTATGTTCAGCTTTAAAATGTAACAAAATGATTTCTAAATTTCTTGCTTGTATTTATACTCTCAAAAAAAGCACATAATATCTTAAATTCCATATACTTACTAATATTGTTATGGTTAGTCACTTAACTTTTTTTTTTTTTTTTTTTTTTTTTGGCTAACATAGTGGGGGATCGAGCCCAGGACTCTAGGATCATGACCTGAGCTAAAGGCAGATGCTTATATCTGAGCCACCCAGGTGCTCTGATATTTAAATTTTTATCACATCTAGAATTAGTATTTTTTGCCTATTGTATTAAGTAGGGATCTTTTTTTTTTTTTTAATGCAGACAGTATATTTTCCTCACTTTTTTTTTTTTTTTTTTTAATATATGCTCTTGAGGCACCTGGGTGTCTCAGTCAGTTGAACATTGGAGATTTGGTTTCAGCTCAGGTCACGATCTCAGGGTCCTGAGTTCAAGCCTTGCATTGGGCTCCGTCCATGTTCAGTGGCGAGTCTTCTTGAGGTTCTTTCTCCTTCTCTGTTCCTCCCCTCTCTCTCCCTCTTTCTCTCTCTCAAACATATAAATACATCTTTCATATATATATATATATATATTTTCTTTTCTCCCTTCATCCTTGGTGTAGTCTAACATATTAAATTTTCCTTTACATGTGGATCTGTTTCTGGATTCTGTTCTGATCATCAGCCTATGTGAAACTTTCTTCCTTGGTAAGTTTTCCATCATATAATGGCATTATATCTATTAGATCCCTCTTCAGGATTGACTTAATCTTTTAGTTTTGTGTTATTCAATAAGTATTTAAATTAGTTGCTACTTTTAGAATATTTTTGCAATTTTCTTTGGAATTGTGCTGTATTTAAAGATTAATTTTGTAAAACATATCTTTAAAATATTGAGCCATCTTTGTAAACATGGTGTCACTATTACTATTTATTTAAAATCTTTTAATAATGTGTTATAATTTTCTTTACGGATGTTTTGAGTTACCTATTGTTGGGTTATTTTTTTCTAAGGACCTTTAATAATGTTAGACTTAAAACATTACATTAAATTTTTTCTTCAGGGATAAGAATATACAACTCATTTTCAGATCAGATATGGATCCTAAATTTAGCAACTCAGACAAATGTTTTTATTAATCTTCATAATTTGCTATTTTACTCTTTTCCATGAAACTATTCCACATACCTTTTACATTTTTTTCGGCTAACCATACCTTCTATTGAATTGTTACCTGACATTGACAACATTGAACATCATTGTCTTTTATTTTTAATTTTAAAGTAATATCACTAAATTTGTTTACTGGATTTGATCATAGGTTGTTAATTTAATCATTTAACTTTTGTTCTTAATTAAAATTATGTCTGAGCTTCCAAATGCAATTTGCCTGGCTTGTCTTGCATCATTATTAACATAAAGGAAGATGTAAAAACAACAACAAAAACAATGAAACCTTTGCAATGACAGAACTTTTGGAACAAAAATTCAAACAACTAAGTCTTGAAAATTGCAAAAGAAGACATGTCATTAAAGGTGATTGTCCACTATTTTTGAAAGCATTGCCATTTCAGGTTTTTAAGCCACAGATTAACAGTGCTGAACCTACTCTCTTCTGAGATGGATCGACCATTCAAAGCAAATGCCCTATAGATCTCATCAACAATAACCTTTGGTGCACTTTTTAGCTTAAATTAAAAAAATGTACAGTTCAATTATTACTGAAGGGATAAGTAGCATGGTGATGATTATCTTGAGAGAAAAATAATCACTGTATGATAAGGAAACGTAGATTCCTTGCCAACTGTTTTTACTTTATTGTAATAAATCCCTTTGAAAATTGTGAATTATTACCTTTTGCATTGGGGAAAATATAAGGGTCACCATCAGAATACTTCCTAATTATGTTATTTCTTATTGAATCTCAAGAGAAATCAATAGACATTACAGTTACATAATGAATCAACATATTTTTCATTCTTCTAAGTAAATAAAATCCACAAATGCATTTCAGTGACAGAAATGAATAAATTAAAAACTTATTTTCCTACAATATCAACTCATAATTTATTACATGTATTTGCTTTATTAATTTGAATAAGGTTATTAGAATAAAATTTAGCATTTTGAGATTGATTCTTAGAAAAATTACATAGATAAAATTTTATAATCTAAGAAGTCATGAATTATGAATCTAATCATTTATAAGAAACAACTTAATTATTTTTAAATTTACAGTTTAAAATATAGTCAAGTTTATTCACTGTTATTTATTTATCCACAAATATTTATTGATTAAATATTAAATAGGAAGCACAAATATATAAATAACAAGCTAATAGACTGTATTTAGTAAAAAATAATATCAATTTTCAAAAAGATACTATGAAAATACAAAGAGTCAAGCTACAAACTAGAAAAAATATTGATAAAGAGCATATATTTTAAAGGATTTGTATCCAGAATATACAAGGAATTCTTACATCTCAATTACAATAAACAAGAAAACCAAATAACAAGATAGGCAAGAGATTTTTATAGATATTTCATCAAAGAATAAATGAAGGCAGAAATAAGCACATGAAAAATGAAAAATGTTCAAAATGGTCTCTAGATGGACTTAAAATCACAATGAGAAATACATCCGTAACTATTAAAATAGCTAAAACTTTTTAAAAAAGGAAAAACAGAAAGAAAATGCCAAATGTTGATTATTTAAAGCAACGGAGCCTCGCCTGGATGGGTTTGTGACTCTTGATTTCAGCTCAGATCATGATCTTAGGGTTGTGAGATGAAGACCCCAAGTGCGGCCCAGCACTGGATGTGGACCTTGGTTAAGATTCTCTCTCCCTCCCCCTCTTGCTCTGCCCTTCACCACTGATCCCACACAACCCCTATAAAGTAAAAAAGAAAAAAAAAAAAGAAGAAGAAACAGGAATTCTCAAAAATTGTTGGCAATAAAAAGCAACATGATAATTATGTTAAAGTTTGTGAGGTTTTTTAAAAGATTTTATTTATTTATTTGAGAAACAGACAGACAGAGATGGTGACAGAGATTGTAAGAAAGAGCACAAACGGAGAGGAGAGGGAGAAGCAGGCTCCCCGCTGAGCAGGAAGCCTGATTTGGGGCTCATCCCTGGACCCTGGAGTCATGACCTGATCCAAAGGCAAACACTTAACCGACTGAGATACCCAGGTGTCCCAAAGTTTGACAGTCTTTTATGCTGACTATAAGTCCCAACAATTTTACCCCTATTTACTCAAAATAAATAAAAACATAGAGGAACAGTATTTTTGTACATAATTGCTCTAAGTTGGAAGCCATCAACTAATGACATTATCTACAGAATGGACTACTACTTAGTAATATAAGGGGGGTGGGAATGGATAAAAAATAACATCCTTGAATCTCAAAAATTACAATGAGGAACAGAAACCAGATTCAAAATGCTGTACACTATGTTTGATTTGCAAACTGGCCCCCGACACAGATGACAAGGATAGAACTATGCAAGAGGCAGAACACTGCAGATTGGTGGCAGGTTTAAAAAACAAGGGAACTTGGGTATAGTACTTGTCTTGAGAGACAACAAAACAAGTAGACTGCTACACCTGCTCACCAGAATCTTAAAAGTTAATCTAGAGGCCTTACCTGGATTCAATCATGTTTTCAATTCAAGTGGTCTCAACATCAGTCTCAAGGCTACGTCCTTGAATTGGCTGCTAACATTGAAATAATGGGCAGAAGGTGCATTTCAAGGACAGGAGAGGGGTAGGGAGCGCCCAGTTGCCTAGGTTCAGCTCACAAGTCAACTGGAGGTCACATCCTTTCAATATCCTCCTCCAGCAACTGTATTTGTATAAACACATGCAGCAACTGTGTGTGTTTAGATCACATCCTGAGAAGGGCAAAACATGACATAAACTGTATCAGTGGTTTCCCACTGGTTGTCAGAGGCTGGAGAAAGGGATAGGATTGCCCATAAGGGGAGGGAATTGTGGAATTTATTAAACTGGCAGTAGCCTTGAACCTGTCTTGATGGTGGTAGTGGTTGCAAGACTGTTTGTCACAACTCAACCAAACTGTGCACCTAAACACGGTGATAATTTACTGTAGGAAAACTGTGGCGCATCAAACCCAACTTTAAAAAACTGATAGCTTCCAACTCAATATTTTACCATTTTTAACCAAATTTAAATTGAAAGATTTTTTAATTGTTGCAGTTTCGTCCTCAATGAAACTTTTTTCAAAATTTTTAATGATAATCCTCTGTTCAGTGAATCTAATCTCCTTTTTCAATCTTTGTTTTTATTTTGGTGTAAAAGTATTGATTTCTTCTTTGTTCGTAACATTCTCCTCTTCCCTTGTTTCCATGATGACTCACTATGCTGCATCCCCTCCTGGCTCACTTAATTAACATTTCAGGTTGTTTAATTACAAATATTTTGAAGTACTCCATTTCTTAAATTGTTAATTAGGTTTCATACATTTTAAACGAATATTATGTATTTTTTAGAGATCAATTAAGAGGTAGTTTTTAGTGGTATAAATGACATCCACACAAGTCAAGTTTTTAGGCAATATATTGCATGATGCTAAAAACCTTTTTTAGATGCAGGAGTACTCTGCCTGCTCTGATGATTGCAAGATTGTATTCACTGGAAGATACACGCACATATGTGTGCCCATGTATACAGGTCATGATCCCGGGGTCTTGGGATCGAGCCCTGCATCGGGCTCTCTGCTCGGCAGAGAGCCTGCTTCTTCCTCTCTCTCTGCCTGCCTCTCTGCCTACTTGTGATCTCTGTCTTTCAAATAAATAAATAAAATCTTTATAAACCTGGTGATTGGCAGGGAGACAAACCATAAGTGACTCTTAATCTCACAACAAACTGAGGGTTGCCGGGGGGGAGGGGGTTTGGGAGAAGGGGGTGGGATTATGGACATTGGGG
>NC_081557.1:14002222-14012007 GCF_022355385.1 Mustela nigripes
GATTCACAGACCTGTACCCCTGGGGATAAAAATATATGTTTATAAAAAATAAAAAATTAATTAAAAAAAAAGATTAAAAAAAAAAAAAAGAAAATTGTCCTCAAATTGATTCTTCCACTTCTTAACAGTTTGTCTATTGAAACGTCATGTCATAGCTTGAAACCTCAGCTGTAAATTGTGTAAAATAATAATGTAATCTCCAAGCCTGGTGTGAAGGATTAATGGCGAATTTAAGCCAAAAATTTTAATATATTGTGACTTCCCTATAGAAATAGACTGTGTGTATGGATGCTCCGTGTGTGTGTGTGTGTGTGTGTGTGTTTCTTTTTTCCATTTTGCTTTATTTGTATTTAGATCTGGAGAACCTACTGTTTCATTCCCTTACAGGATCAGAGTCACAGACATTAACTGTAAAAATCCAACACAATTCTAAAATCATAAAAAAGAAGTTAGGTTTTCTGATCAATTGTCTTATTTGTTCATGGTATACTATTTCTTTAAACACTGTAAAATGGATTTAATTTCTTATTGTTATTAAGTTTGCTCACAAAAAGAGTTTGATTAAAGGTTAAACTTGCCAAGACAAAGGGAAAGGTCACACACACACACACACACACACAGGGAATGGAAAAGAAAAATAATCATTTCAATTATTGAAAAGGGTAAGAATAATTATTGGTTTGGGGCCATGTACCCATTAGGGATAAGCTGCAAAGAGTGATTGAACATAAATAGCCAATTAAAATTATCATTTTTTTTTACCTTGGCAAAGACTATTTTAAATTTGTTTTTACACTCCAATGTAGTTAATATATAGGATGTAATATAGTGATTCATCAATTATTTTAGCAAAACTTTAAAGTAACAAAGAGATCAAGAATGCCTTTATAATGCAAGGTCCACATAACGCTCGATACCATATATATACAAGTGATCATAATGTGTTCTCATTTGAGACAGGAGTTTCTGCCTTTAGAGGATTGACTCACAATTAAAATCCATAATCTGATTCCCATGGTTACCCATTTCTTTTTATAAAAATCAACATAAATACATGGTAATATATATTTGTAAAGAAGGTGTCTCAAATTCTAACAAATATTTTATTTGAATTTACATTGCATTTCATTTAAAAAATAAAAAAATTTCTTCTTTTGATTTTTAAGCTTCAGCTGAGAACTCCTGATAAAAAAACGAAAATAGACTACACAGGTAAGACACTAGGAAGGAATTTAGCAGGATCTGATATAGTTATTCAAGGAGTTGGATAAGTAGCATGTCTCATACTAATTGATGTACTTGAGAGTGTATTTGTAACAAGAAAAACTGCTTCATTCCCTTCCCTTTTAAAACACTACAAAATCATGAATAAGACGATAAAAGGTGTCAAAATATTGCTTATTTGAAATGGTCATTATATTTGCTACTTGTGGTAGACAAAAACAATTTCTGGGAGTTTTGGTTTGGAATATTCAGAGTGGTCTTGAGTGAAAAAAAGTAAAATAGATTTCACTTAAACACACATATCTGTTCACAGAGTGAGAGAGTTTGAAGCAAGAATATTTTTATCATCTGCATATGGATGTTGGCTGGAATGAAAGAACAGAATAACACATAATGTTTTTGAACAAACTGAATGGGAGTGTGTGGTCCTGCACTAGTGAGTTGAGTGATCCCTCAATCTTGATTCAGTTCAGGCACTTGTTCATTAAATTCAAAGGCTGGTCTTTTTGTCGCCCAATTTCCTCTTCCTCCATCACTCAATTTACTGTGTTGTATTATCCTAGATTGTGCTTTTCCCCCATGGGTGAATGACCTCATGAACATTTCTATTTCTTATAAACTTAGGAGAGGAAAATATTTACACCTACTGCAAGTTTAAGCATATTATATGTGCAACTAATGACCAGAAGAAACCACTCTTCACCGACCGAGTTCATCCTGTTGGGATTAGTAGACACGATGGAGCTACAGATGGTCCTCTTTTTGCTTTTTCTGGTGATTTACACACTTACAGTTCTGGGGAATGTTGGGATGATCCTCTTAATCAGGACTAATTCCCGACTTCACACACCCATGTATTTCTTCCTGGCTAACCTATCCTTTGTGGATGTTAGTTACTCCTCCACGATCACCCCTAAGATGCTGGTGGACATGTTATCAGAGGAGAAAACCATCTCCTTTGCTGGCTGCTTTCTGCAACTCTACTTTTTCATCACCATGGCCACGACTGAATGCATCCTTTTCGGGTTAATGGCCTATGACCGTTATGTGGCCATATGCAACCCTCTACTTTACTCCCTGGTCATGTCCAGGACTGTCTGCCTCAAAATGGCAGCAGGGGCTTTTACAGCAGGATTCTTGAACTCCATGGTTAACACAAGTTATGTGAGCAGCTTGTCATTCTGCAGTTCCAATGTCATCCATCATTTCTTCTGTGACAGCCCTCCACTTTTTAGGCTCTCATGTTCAGACACACACCTGAATGAAAGCATCATTTCCACATTTGCTGGTGTGAATATCGTGGGAAGTCTGCTGGTCATCCTCACCACCTACTCCTACATTCTCTTTTCTATCTTCCGTATGCATTCAGGGGAAGGGAGGCGCAAAGCCCTCTCAACCTGTGGGTCCCACCTGACAGCTATAACTCTGTTCTATGCCACTGCCATCTATACCTATCTGAGACCTAGTTCCAGCTACTCCCTGGATCAGGACAAAGTGGCTTCGGTGTTCTACACGGTGGTGACCCCTATGCTGAATCCTCTGATCTACAGCCTCAGGAATAAGGAAGTAAAGAAAGCTTTATGGAATGTAACTACCAGGACAAGGAGTTCTACATTTCTGTGGTGGTTCAGTTGAATTTCTGAACAAAACAGAGTAACCTGTCTTTTGAAGGCTGCTTCAAGGCTACAGTTTTTCTTTAGAATATTTTCTGAGTAATTAGTCTATAATATTCAAATATATGTAACAGTGAGGCATAAGGTAAATTACTAGTTATATATGGCCATAGAATCTTCAAGTAAACCTTCCATACTCAACTTGTTTTCTCTTCAAAAATTTCCAATCCTTCCCTCCCTTTCTCTCTCCCTGCCTGACACATAAACTGAAAACCACATTTAACTGTGGCAAAGTTTAATCTGTGCATGGTGCAAAAGGCATAGGTCAATGTTCAGTGTATTATCTAATTTATATTCTTTAGAATAAACTCATGGATTTTCTGCTCAAAAATTGTTTATCATTTGCAAATAAATTTAATTTAGCTACAGGGATTTGGTTATTTAGAAACTGATGGATACCAAAGCTTGCACAGGAGACAGAAACAGATATAGTTTTTGGCAGAAATTCCCCATGGCATTCACCCTTTCCACTGAAGTTGCACATGATAGAGGTAGTGATGTCCATGTCCTGTGGTATGTAGATATTACATGCATTGTTTACTGTCACAAAGATATTCAAAATGTATTCCAATGTTTCCTATGATCCACGTTAAGTGAACTTGTCCAGACAGGTGTTCATGAAGTCATTGGTATTTTCTATGCAACCATCAGCCATACTCTCACTCGCCTGGTCCACGGTGGTTACCTGGCCCTGCACACCCTGCAGATAATGATCAGCTTGTCATAGACATAATTTGCTCTTTGTTTAAGTGGTGGTTTTCTCACATTCTTCTGTACAAGCTGGAGGCTTCTTGACTGGATTCTTTCTTTTCTCTGTCCTGGGTATTTAACAGATTCATAGATCAGACTGAGATATTTCACAAGTATATACTAATATTATATTCCTCTCATCCAGTGCTTTAATTTCTTTTAAAACCTACAAATAGAAATAATGAAAGAGTTATTCTGAGATTTGGGTTTTAGACATATCCTATTTGAGGTTATGTTCTCTGCTCTCTAATTAACCTCTCCAAAATTACTGAATCTCCTTGACAGAGTCTACAGTCCAACTTTGAGAACAATAATTAAGTAATTACCTTGCTTTGCTTTTTTTAATTCTTTGAATACACTTCTTTTTTTTTTTTTTTAAAGATTTTATTTATTTATTTATTTGAGAGAGAGACATTGAGAGAGAGCATGAGCGAGGAGAAGGTCAGAGAGAGAAGCAGACTCCCCATATAGCTGGGAACCAGATGCGGGACTCAATCCTGGGACTCCAGGATCATGACCTGAGCCGAAGGAGGTCGTCCAACCAACTGAGCCACCCAGGCGTCCCTGAACACATTTCTTTTTCTTTTCTTTTTTTTTTTTTTTTATAGTTTGAATTTTATTTTTTTTTCAGTGTTCCAAAATTCATTGTTTATCCACCACACCCAATGCTCCATGCAATATGTGTCCTCTTTAATGCCCACCACCAGGCTCATCTTACCTCCCGGCCCCTCCCCTCCAAAACCCTCAGTTTGTTTCTCAGAGTCCACATTCTCTTATGGTTTGTCTCCCCCTCCGATTTCCCCCAACTCACTTATCCTCTCCATCTCCCAATGTCTTCCATGTTATTCCTTATGCTCCACAAGTAAGTGAAACCATATGTTAATTGACTCTCTCTTCTTCACTTATTTCACTCAACATAATCTCTTCCAGTTGTGTCCATGTTGATACAAAAGTTAGGTATTCACCCTTTCTGATGGACATATAATACTCCATTGTATATATGGACCATATTGTTGTTGAAGGGCATTTTGGCTATTCCCACAGTTTGGCAACTGTGACCATTGCTGCTATGAACATCGGGATTCAGTGTTCACTATATCTGTATGTTTGGGGTAAATACCCAGTAGTGCAATTGCAGGGTCATAGGGTAGCTCTATTTTTAATTTCTTAAGGAATCTCCACACTGTTTTCCAAAGTGGCCGCACTAAATTGCATTCCCACCAACAGTGTAAGAGGGTTCCCCTTTCTCCACATCCTCTCCAACACTTATTGTTTACTGTCTTGTTGATTTTGGCCATTCTAAGTGATATAAGGTGGAATCTCAATGTGGTTTTGATTTTAATCTCCTTGATGGCTAATGACAATGAACATTTTTTCATGTGACTGTTAGCCATTTGTATGTCTTCATTGGAGAAGTGTCTGTTCATGTCTTCTGCCCATTTTTTGATGTGACTATCTGTTTTGTGTGTGTTGAGGAGTTCTTTATAGATCTTAGATATCAGCCCTTTGTCTGTAGTGTCATTTGCAATTATCTCCTCCCATTCTGTGGGGTGCCTCTTTGTTTTGTTCTCTATTTTCTTTGCTGTGGAGAAACTTTTGATCTTGATGAAGTCCCAAAAGTTCGTTTTTGCTTTTGTTTTCTTTGCCTTTGGGGACATGTCTTGAAAGCAGTTGCTGTGGCCAGTGTTGAAGAGGTTACTGCCTATGTTCTCCTCTAGGATTTTGATAGATTCCTGCCTCATGTTCAGGTCTGTAATCCATTTCTAGTTTATCTTTGTATATGATGTAAGAGAATGGTCGAGTTTTATACTTTTATATATAGCTGACCAAATTTCCCAGCCCCATTTATTGAAAAGAATGTCTTTTTTCCACTGTATATTTTTTCCTGCTTTGTCAAAGATTATTTTACCATAGAGTTAGGGTCCATTATTGGCTTTCTACTTTGTTCCACTGGTCTATGCATCTGTTTTTGTGCCAGTACCATGCTGTCTTGATGATCACAGCTTTGTAGTAAAGCCTGAAATTAGACAACATGATGACCCAAGTTTTGTTTTTCTTTTTCAACATTTCCTTAACAATTCAGGGTCTCTATGGTTCCATACAAATTTTAGGATTAATTGTTCCAGCTCTTTGAAAAATATTGGTGGAATTTTGATCTGGGTGTCATTGAAATTTAGATTGCTCTAGGCAGTATAGACATTTTAACAATGTTTATTCATCTGATCCATGAGCATGAAATGCTTTTCCATCTTTTTGTGTCTTCTTCACTTTCTTTCATGAGTGTTTTCTATAGTTCCTCAAGTACAGGTCTTCTATCCCCTCAGTTAGGTTTATTCCTAGATATCTTATGGTTCTTGGTGCTATAGTAAATGGAATCAATTCTCTAATTTCCCTTTCTATATTTTCATTGTTAGGGTATAAGAAAGCAACTGATTTCTATACATAGATTTTATGTCCGGATACACAACATCCATTCCTGAATAAAAACCCTTCAAAGTATAGGGATAGAGAGAACATTCCTCAACGTTATAAAATTTTCCAGAAACCCACAATGAATATCATCCTTAATGGGGAAAAGCTGACAGCCTTGTCTTTGAGATCAGGAACATGACAAAGATGAACACATGTTTCTTATGTACATTTTGATTATTTCTTTAATCAAACTATTTATAAAAATATTTTAAATATCCTAATTTCTCATTTATTGTTTATTGCATTTATGTAAAAATGTACAATTATTATATATATTTATGTAACTCAAAATAAATTTAAACTACAAAAACCTTGAGTCTTCTCATTATTATATAGAGTGGTGATTTATCTCTTTATCTCTTATCTCTTTATCTCTTTTGTCCTAAGTCCTTGGCAATATTTACTAAACTCTTCTTCATGAATGTAATAGTATTTTTGCCTCTTTGATACACTATGTCATTGCTTTTCTCTTTTTCTGTCTCCCTCATTCTTTTGTTTTGGTTGAATTTCAATTCAAATTCATTATCCAAATATAGTTGTCAACCAAAATATTGTCTTATTTAATGATTTTTGAGTAATTTATTTGCTAAAATTAATGAAAGATGTTTAAATTGTATGCATTTAGACTGTTTTGGCCAGGATTTTCATCAGTGATTAGGTGAGGCCAAGAGAGGCTAGCTTACAAAACCTGTTAGCATCACAAAGTTGAAAAAAAAAAAGCAAGCAATTTGGAAGAAATGAAGAAATCAGTATCAACAATCACACACATCCAAAAACACAGCATAAGAGAATGGGATGATGTTATTAGAAGATGAAGTCCTGCATTTAGGCAGAAAAAAACGTGTACAGAGAGTTTAATCTGAGCATTCAAATAATTTATTTTGATTTAGTTTGTTAAATGTAAACTAACATGCCCAATGTAATTTTTATTGCTCTCTTGAAAATAAGAAGTGTACAGTTGTAAACAACAAATAGGTATTTAATAGAAGATGTGCACACACACACACACACACTATACATGTATGTGTATATAAGTGACTAGGATAAAAGGGGACAGGACAAGGAAATTAGGTATCTGGGTATTATTTTCTTCTGCTAAGATTGTGTTCCAGTTGATTCTTCCACTTTCTAACAGTTTGTCTATTGAAAAATCATTTAATTATCTGAAATTTCAGATGCAAAATGCATAAAATAATAATGTCAACCTCAAAGGCTGGCAGGGAGAATTAACTGAAGATTTAAATGGAAAAGAGCTATATGTTTTGAGTTCTCAATGCAAATAGGCTCCCCATGCATATGAACCCCCATATGAGGTTTATTTCACCTAGATTTTCTTGTATGTAGATCTGGAAAATCTGTCATTTCACCCCCTTCTAGGTACAGAGTCATAGGCAATATTTTCAAAATTTAACACCAGTCTAAAATCATAAAAACATGAGTTCATTCTCTTATCCATTGTATTATTTGCCCAAGGTTTAGTATTCTTTAAATATTGCACACTTAAGTTAGTTTCTCCTTCTCATTAATTTCACTCAAGAGAGAGTTGAATGAGAGATATACTTACTCAGACAAAGGATGTGTGTGTGTGTGTGTGTCCATGCAAACACACACACACACAAACACAATTTCAAACAAAAGGAAACAGAATTCTTTTTTTCAATTACTAAAATAACAAAGGAAGAAAAATAATTTGGTACTGGATTTTCTTCTTTTTTTAAAAAAAATAAAGATTACTATTTATTTATTTGACAGAGAGAGATTACAAGTGAGCAGAGAGGCAGGCAGAGAGAGAGGAAGGGAAGCAGGCTCCCTGCTGAGCAGAGAGCCCTATGCTGGGCTCAATCCCAGGACCCAGGATCATGACCCGAGCTGAAGGCAGAGGCTTAACCCACTGAGCCACCCAGGAGCCCCTGGTACTGGATTTTGTATCCATTAAGCTAAAAATAGAGAGGGAGAAGCAGTATCAACAACCAATTATAAGTATTAATACTTAATTTTTTTTTACTTCCCTTAAGACTTTTTTAAAGTAACAAAGAGATCAGGAATTACTTTGTGATGCAAACCCCATATAATGTTTGATTCCATATATCTACCTGTGATCATATACTGTGTACTTTTGAGACTGGAGTGTCTATCTCTAGAGGTCTGACTCACAATTACCTATAATCTAGTCCCATGGTTATTCATTCATCCTTATGAAAACAAAATAAAAGTGTGGCAATGTGTATTTACTCACAAGCCATTTCAAATGTTTACAAAAAAGTAAATTGAATGCCTACTATATTTAATTTACTTTTAAAAATGAAATTTACTTCCTTTTCTGTAAACTCCATTGGATTGGAGAACATCTCATAAAAAAAGAAAATCCTAGACTCCCCAGGTAAGACACTGGGAAGAAAGTGATCAGGATTTTGTGCTGTAACTCACTGAGTTGGACAGGTTGCATGTCTCCTGCTAAGGATGTTATTTGGAAGTGAACTTTGTAATCAGAACAGATTTTGGGATGACTTTTAAAACATAAGAAAACCATTTTTAAAATATATGATAGGAGTCTAAATACTGATTATTAGAGTTGGTCAGTATGGTGGCTGCTTAAAGTACTCACGAGTGATTTCTGGAAAGGAATGCATGAATTTTAAGGTTGAAGAATATTCAGAGTGGTTTTGAGGATAAATGGAAAGGAAAAAAAAAATAGAGCTAAACTCACATACCTGCTCAGTGAATGAGAGAGTTGTCCCGCAAGGATATTTTTATCCTTTCATTTGGACATAGATTGTACCGAGACAATAGAATCATGTAAGTAGCTTTTGGGAAACTGAATGGGAGTGTGTGGTCCTGCACTAGTGAGTTGAGAGATTCCCCAATCTTGATTCAGTTCAGACACTTGTTCATTAAATTCAAAGGCAGGTCTATTTGTCGCCCAATTTCCTCTTCTTCCATCACTCAATTTACTGTGTTGTATTATCCTAGATTGTGCTTTTCCCCCATGGGTGAATGACCTCATGAACATTTATATTTCTTATAAACTTAGGAGAGGAAAATATTTACACCTAATGCAAGTTTAAGCATACTATATGTGCAACGAATGACCAGAAGAAACCACTCTTCACCGACCGAGTTCATCCTGTTGGGATTAGCAGACACAATGGAGCTACAGATTGTCCTCTTTTTGCTTTTTCTGGTGATTTACACACTTACAGTTCTGGGGAATGTTGGGATGATCCTCTTAATCAGGACTAATTCCCGACTTCACACACCCATGTATTTCTTCCTGGCTAACCTGTCCTTTGTGGATGTTAGTTACTCCTCCACCATCACCCCTAAGATGCTGGTGGATCTGTTATCAGAGGAGAAAACCATCTCCTTTGCTGGCTGCTTTCTGCAACTCTACTTTTTCATCGCCTTGGCCACAACTGAGTGCATCCTGTTCGGGTTAATGGCCTATGACCGTTATGTGGCCATATGCAACCCTCTACTTTACTCCCTGGTCATGTCCAGGACTGTCTGCCTCAAAATGGCAGCAGGGGCTTTTACAGCAGGATTCTTGAACTCCATGGTTAACACAAGTTATGTGAGCAGCTTGTCATTCTGCAGTTCCAATGTCATCCATCATTTCTTCTGTGACAGCCCTCCACTTTTTAGGCTCTCATGTTCAGACACACACCT
>NC_081557.1:14012017-14035747 GCF_022355385.1 Mustela nigripes
AAATGAAAGCATCTTTTCCACATTTGCTGGTGTGAATATCGTGGGAAGTCTGCTGGTCATCCTCACCTCCTACTCCTATGTTCTCTTTTCTATCTTCCGTATGCATTCAGGGGAAGGGAGGCGCAAAGCCCTCTCAACCTGTGGGTCCCACCTGACAGCTATAACTCTGTTCTATGCCACTGCCATCTATACCTATCTGAGACCTAGTTCCAGCTACTCCCTGGATCAGGACAAAGTGGCTTCGGTGTTCTACACGGTGGTGATCCCCATGCTGAATCCTCTGATCTACAGCCTCAGGAATAAGGAAGTGAAGAAAGCTTTATGGAATGTAACTACCAGGACAAGGTTCCCTTCCTTTTTCTGATATGCTTGGTAAATTTTCTGAACTAGGTGTTAAATGAATTTTCTAAGTTGATTGAATCCTACAGTTTTCATTAGGATATTTCTAAGTAATTGCTTTCTGTTAATTCTCGAGTGCAGGGACCCATTCATGTACAAATGATTCACCAGTCTTATATATGGACTCAGGGATTTCATGTAATTATTGTCTATTTTTGCTGGGTTTTCTCAAATTATTTCTAATGAAATATTGGTTAGAGAATGAAAGAGACACAGTATTTAGAATCAAAAGTCCTAATATCACACGAAACTAACTATATAGAGTATTTATAATTGTTCACTTATTTTTCTTCTGCATCTTTATTTCACCATTTGTGGTTTGTAAGAGATTGTTATGTATCACTTATGTGTAAAACAATTTGAATTTAAAATAGATTTACATTTTAATTTATTGAATTATCTTAGTGGGGAGAGGCTTAAATCAAATTTCAGGACTACAGTTTTTTTTTTTTTTTTTTTTTAAAGATTTTATTTATTTATTTGACAGAGAGAAATCACAAGTAGGCAGAGAGCCAGGCAGAGAGAGAGAGAGAGGAGGAAGCAGGCTCCCTGCCGAGCAGAGAGCCCGATGCGGGACTCGATCCCAGGACCCTGAGATCATGACCTGAGCCGAAGGCAGCGGCTTAACCCACTGAGCCACCCAGGCGCCCCTAGGACTACAGTTTTAATTGCAGCTATCAACTCACCATCTTTCTTCCCCCATACCAATCTCTGCATATACATATATTTATTAATAAAGAAATGTGAGCTTGTACAAAATGGGATATCAGGAAAGGTACCATCTCATTAGAATGCACCAGTTAAAACTCTCATATTCCCTTGTCTGGTCTTCAAAATGTTTAACCTTTCTTTCCCTTCCATTCTCTTGGGCTGACACATAGGACCAAGTTACAAACACATGCATTCAACTGCTGCCGAGTTTAATCAGTGCATAGTTCCATAGGAGGTAGGTCAACTTTCAGTGGATGAATCTGACATATATTCTTTATAATAAGCTTATGGATTTCCTCTTATAGATATCTCTCAATTGCCCAGACAGGTGTTTGTGATGTCATGAGTGTTGTCTACGCACCTGTGAGCTTTACTCTCACTCACAGGTTCTGAGTGGTTGCCTGGCCTGGACATCTGGCAACAGAATGACAGTTTGTTCTCTGAGATCATTTGTCCATCCTCTGAGTAGCTTGCCTACAATCTTCTGCACCAACTGGCTGCTCACTGGCTAGATTCATTCCACATTCCCTGTCCCCAGTATTTGGTGGGATCATATACTAAGACCAAGATATTTCATAAGTAAATGGCAATAATATATCCCTTCCACTAGATGTTATATTTTCAAGTAAAATTTAATAATTGAAAGAATGTTTGGGAGAGAAAATCCAGTTATCCTGAGATTTGATTTTTAGACACATCCTATTTTAGGTCATGTTCTCTGCTCTCTAATACAGCTTTTTTACACTTATTTTTTCTTATTCACAGAGTCTACAAATACTTTATATTTGGGGGGCTATACGCACTTAATTGTCTTGTCTGCTTTTTAATTACTTAAATACGGGTTTCTTATGTAAATTCTGATTATTTCTTTAACCCATAAACTACTAAAACTATTTTTTAATTATCATAATTTTTTTGTATAGTGTACAACACATTTATGTGAAAAATGTACCAAGAATGGTTTATTTTCATTAACTCAAAATAAATTTAACCTATGAAACCACTGAGATTTCCAATTATTTTATTGAGTGAGCAGACAAGTTGGAAATAATGAAGAATAAGTATTCAAGAATCATATAGGTCTAAATAAACAACCAAAAGAAGAAAAGTTATTGTTATTGAAATCCTGCATGTGGGCAAAAAAAAAAAAAACTGTGCAGTTTTATATTATGTATAAGAATAATTTTGGATTTATTTTGTTAAGTGTAATTTAACATGGACGATATAATTTCCATTAATCCAGTAAAAATGGCAGGTATACATTTGTAAACAATAATTAAGTAAAGGCTAGGTGCTGAAACAAGTGAAGTAATAATTCATTTAATTTCACACTACTAAAATAAAAGGTACTTTGTTAACTCATAATAAGCCTACAGAGGATAGAGATAAGTGAAATTTTGTCAAGAAGATAATGCCAAAATGCTGGGTGAACAGGAAAATATTTTTTTAAAAAACTCATTGAGCTGATGTGAGAAGATGTAATCTATAGAAAAGATGTACAAAGAGCTGTATTGAAAATTTATAGCTTTGGGACACCTGGGTGACTCAGTCTACTGAGCTTCTGACTCTTGATTTCAGCTCAAGTCATGATCTCAGGTACATGAGATCGAGACCAACATCTGGCTCCACACTCAGTGAAGAGTCTGCTTGAGATTCTCCCTCTCTCTCTGCCCCTCCCCACCAAACAAATAAATAAATCTTAAAATTAAAAAAAAAAGAAAATGTATAAATTCATGGAAATATACAGCTTTATAGAAACAATCTTAAAACAAGTATGTTTATTGAAAACATAGAAAACATCAAATAGAATGTGTTGAGACAGAAAGCAGAAGTGTGGTCATTGTTGTTCAACTTAGGTATAATTTACTATTTAAAAAAAAATATTTATTTGATTGACAGAGAGATCACAAGTAGGCAGAGAGGCAGGCAGAGAGAGGGGGGAAGCAGGCTTCCAGCTGAGCAGAGAGCTCAATGCAGGACACTGAGATCATGACCTGAGCCAAAGACAGAGGCTTAATTCACTGAGCTACCCAGGCATCCCTATAATTTACTATTTTGACTGGAGAATTGGTGTGAACTATCTGTAAGGTTCTCTTTAAATTTTGTGATTTTAATCTTTTTTTTAAAGATTTTATTTATTTATTTGACAGACAGAGATCACAATTAGGCAGAGAGGCAGGGAGAGAGAAAGAGGAGGAAGCAGGCTTCCCGCTGAGCAGAGAGCCCAATGTGGGGCTGGATCCCCAGACCCTGGGATCATGACCTGAGCTGAAGGCAGAGGCTTAACTCACTGAGGCACCCATGCATCCAGTGATTTTAATCTTAAATGTGACAACATTGTGTATGTCCATGTACCCTTCCAAAGTCTCAGAAGAATTCTTGATGTATTTCAGTCACTTAACAAAATTTTACACCCAGATCTTCCCTAAAGAGGAAGGTAGTGAATATGGACCAGGTCATGGTGAGTTTTTGCAAATAGAAGATCAACTGGATAAAGATTTATGTCAAATGCTGAGTTTCCAAACTGGGCTCCAAACCCTCAACCTCCTGAAGTTGTATGAACATTTTAACCATGTGTTATAAAGTAAAATTAACAAAATATAACTTATTAGCTAAGGTTGTGCTGAGAGTGTGTCAAATTCATTTATATACTGATGAGAGAAACAGCTAGATAAAAAGAAGTTACAGATTTGGAGAGGATATGGAAACAGAAAAAGCAGCATTAAAAACATGCAAAATAAAGATTGAGGTTAGATTTCACACATCATAACATTATCATGCCCAAATCATGTATTGCAGAAGAGAACTGTGTGTCAGAATTATCCTAAATGCTAGATTTGGTGAGAATAGTCAAAAGGAACGTCATATTTAAGAAGCAAATGCTAAAGATATTTCTACAGCTGATTGCAGTCACAAACTTTAACCTTCACTGGTAGGGTCCAATACAGACACCCTACATAGGCTCATAAAATGGTACCAACAGATATTAGAAGCAGAGTGACAAGACACAAGTTTTATTTTTAAGTGTCTATGGTCAGTGATTTTTTTTTTCTAACATGCAAACAAAATGGTAACATACACTCTTTTCTTATTTCTTAATTTTTATGTTTCCCTTTAAAAAATGTATGTGTGTTAAATTTATCCCCTACGATAGGCTGATAACTTCATATGAGACCTATATGAAGTAGCTATCTACTATTGATCTGTTCAGATGCATAGAACATAATGTATTTGATGTGAAAATATCCCTAATTCTTACAATGATTCTTCAATGGTGAAATTTGACATTCCACCACCATCAAAAAAAAAAAAAAAAAGCAATGTTTTACATTTGTCTTATTTGTCACCAATTTGGCTTATAGGAAATCTTTCATGCCAATAATACATATATGAAGATATTTCTAGTGATGAGTACTAAATTAGCTTTCTGTCCATAGCATTAAAAATATACGGATCCATGTGATGATGAATGATATTAATAAGTGATCTATTTTTTTTCAATTAAAAAAAAGAAGAAATAAAAGGACTACAGAGGACTTCTATAATGGGGGACAAGGACCTCTGTGAATCACCATGTCTTTAATAAAGCAAAGAATATACTAAAAAATGTTAAATCAATTTTTAGAGCTCTAGATATCAAGCAAAGGTTAGAAACATGTGAGGAGAATTTACTCTATAAAAACTGATTTTATCAAAATAATTAGCTACTACATTCAGCTTTTCTTTATGTATGGAAGCATTCATAAGTATCTAACCACGTAAGGTGTTGTGCTATTCACTACATGAAGCACAGAAAACTTTGTACTCTCTAGACTACCAAACCTGTGTTCCTCTAGTGTGTCATATCCCATGACACATGACCCATATCATTTTTATTTCTGAATTTGACCTTCTCTTCTTGTCCTTAGATCCTTGATTCCAGGGCATTTGTGTACATTTTACAAATTTAATGTTGTTGTCACCTGTGTTTTAAACTAAGAAAATATATGTTATGCTATGCTAAACATTATTTTAAAGATTTTTTTTTATTTATTTATTTGACAGACAGAGATCACAGTAGGCAGAGAGGCAGGCAGAGAGAGAGGAGGAAGCAGGCTCCCTGCCAAGCAGAGAGCCCGACGTGGGGCTTGATCCCAGGACCCTGGAATCATGACCTGAGCCGAAGGCAGAGGATTTAACCTCTGAGCCACCCAGGTGCCCCCGCTAAACATTATTTTAAATAGCGCTTTTTCATGCTGGCAAATGTTCCACTTCTGCCAACCGGAGCTATTATTTTTGCTGGCCAAAACAGTTCAAACAAAAACAGAAGTAAGCCACCATTTCTAACATAGTAAAGTTGAAAATTATAGCAACAAAAAAATTTATCTTTCTCTCCTAATAGCGTTAAAGCCCTCATGATATCATTTTCCCATCTTCAGCTTCACAATATAGAAAAACTTGAAATTCAGTATATGAGTCTTCTTGTCAAAATTCACTTTCTTTTTCTTATGTGTGTTTATGTAACTAAAAAATTCCACCTATAGCATGTTCAGAGAGAGGACCTTAAAGTGTAAACAATTTAGATGATGCATGGAATCTAGATAATTTCACTCACATTATTTGAGTTTAAGAAATGGCATTTTAATAATTTCGAACTTAGTATTCTGAGATTTTGTGCATAAATATAAACCAACTTTAAGTCTTTGAATGTCCTTGTAGGGGAATTATTCTATTCTCCAAAGATGAAGAGGCTAGGGAGAAAAGTAGAGAGGAGTGGTCAGGAGGCTACTGTTCCACAGATCATATCCATAGGGACAGCACCTTCAAGGCAGCACTGATCCAATCAGAGACAACCTAGGTTACTCTCTAAGTTACCACTCAACAGATTGTTGAGCTTAAAAATTCAACATGTCATGGAGAGAAGATGTTCTTCAATGAATAAGGAGCTATTTTCTACCAGAGCTCCACTGACCTAGCTACGTAAAGTATAAGTTTCACAAAAAAACAAGGATGGCTGGAAATTTTTCCTTGAATTATTCAAAACCAAAAGTTACATCAGATAAGACCACAGTCTCTATAAAAGAGTGACACAGTGTTTCTTTCATAAAACAAAAAGGTAGGCTTTATTTTTTTTTTAATATTTTGTTTGTTTATTTGACAGAGAGAGAGAGATCACAAGTAGGCAGGGAGGCAGGCAGAGAGAGAGGAGGAAGCAGGCTCTCCGTGGAGCAGAGAGCCCAATGTGGGGCTCGATCCCAGGACCCTGGGATCATGACCCAAGCCGAAGGCAGAGGCTTTAACCCACTGAGCCACCCAGGCACCACTAAAAAGGTAAGCTTTAATTATTTTACCCTGTTTAATAAAAAATATATTAATAAATATACCCACTGAGTTTTTTTTTAATACAGTTGATACACAAACACACAAATTACATTAATTATAAATGCACCACATAGTGATTCAACAACTCTATACATTGTTCTGTGCTCAGCACAAGTGTAGCTACAATCTGTCACCAACCACACTGTTCTATGAAGCCCATTAAGTTTTGATTAAGAAAATGGACCATTGAACACCACATCAAAAACTAATGATGCTCTATATGCTGGATCACTGATCATAATAAACACATAGAAAAGAAAAGAAAAAAAGGAAAGAAGGGAAAAGAAAGACAAGAAGGGAAGAAAAGAAAAGAAAATGGACCCTGACATTACATGGCTGAGTCTGAAGTCAGGTCACATCCTAGCTTCCTGACATTGGGCACATTAACTTAATCCCTGTATGCCTCTCCTTCTTTACGCAAAATGGGAGTAATAACAGTACCTACTTCATTCAGAATGTAATACATGAGCTAATACGGGGAAAGTCATTAACAGGGTGGTTAACACATAATAAATGTTCAAAACCTCACAATAATAAAAAGAATTTCAAATAATCAGGTCTCTCTACGGTCCACAGCTATTCCCATTCTTACTAACTAGCAGCAATATCTGGCAGAAACCCACTTTAATTTACTGGACTTTTATTTTCAGGTTTGTTTGTTTGTTTTTCCCCTCTCATCAGTCTCCTGTACTTTCAGCAAATAAGAAAAGCAGGCTTTGTTATAGATGTATAAGCAAAATTAAATTTCAAAGCTTAACTCAAATCCCATTTAATATATGAAAGCATCCTCAGCAATAACTTTTTCTGGCTACTTTCTTTTCTGAAATTGATCTCTTCTCTTTATTAACAATGAATGGCCTTTTGCAATTTTAAAACTTCAACTCTTTATTTACTAATATTTCTATGTTAGCATCTATCCAGCATAGAAGAGTCTACTGTGAATCTTAGTTTTCCTGTAAAATACTACCCCATACAACCTCTCCTCCCCGGATTAAGAAAGCTCTACTCCAGAGAAGTTGGAAGACGAGCAAAATTCAAAAGAAGAAAAAAATATATAAATTTAAGTCATAATGATAAACACAATGAGGAGGATACTTGTAATAGAGTCTAAGTAAAGTGATTAATACAATCCAAGCTGCTTAGTCCTCAAGACAGCTCCCTGGGTTTCATGTTATCTTTATAGCATATACTTTCCAACAAGGAAAAATGAACTCTGGTCATATAACTAAGGACATATTGCCAGAATATACCTAATTTCTGTTGTAAGTCACTCAACATGAGATTGTTTGGTCAGTGAATTTGAATCTAGTTGGATGCAACATGACTGCTGAGATCAGTAGGAAAACTTCGTTTTGCCATTACCTGTGAAGAAATATTTAAAAAGCATTCACCCATGCAAGAAATTGATTAGCTATTGGGATATGAAACTGAGGAGCACACGAGGACCTTTTTGTTCCTGGGATATGCTTTACTATTTTTACTTAAAAGTGAAAATCACAAAATGATTTCTCTGATACCTTAAAATCTAATGAAGTACTAGATTAGATACCATATTCATAAGAAATTGACTGGTGCTCCCAGAACACCTTGTAATTCTCTCTTCATAGACCATGCATTTTCCCAGCCATCTGTAAACTCTGTAAAGATGGAAACTGAGCTCATTTATTTGTCATGAGTGTCCTTAGTCTACTTTGTAGTGAAGACGCTCAGTATTTATCCTTAATAAACCACACATTTAGGATCAGTGAGAAGAAGGAAATATAAAGTAGGCATTGCATATTATTTTGGTCATCTGGGATCTGTCACAGGTGAAAGGAATCAGGTCTTAAAAGAAAGGGCGGCCATATGGTGGAGGAAGGAAGGCAAATTTGGACCCTGGGAAACTGACAAAGAGACTTCAAAACCCATGGCAATCTGGGTTTCAGAGTATGTGACAATCTGTGAAAAAGGTCACAGGTTAGCCTTAATGAAGATTAGATGGAGGTCACAAAAAGGAATATAGGGTCTAAGGTGCACTGCGTGGCAAAGAGACCTAACTTAGGCGGACGAAAAATGTTTGATTCTTGAAAGAGCTGGCTGGGATCTACCTACTCTGCATTTAGGCCTGTGATTCCTGGTGGTTAGTCAACTGTAGGTATTTAGAACACACTTGGCCCTTGAACAACACGGGCTTGAACGTCATTGGTCCACTCTACTCAGATATTTACAGTACACACCATAATTGTTTTCTTTTCCTTATGATTTTCTTGGCAACATTTTCTTTTCTCTGTCTTACTTCATTGCATGAATGCAGTAGATGATGCATATAACATTTAAAACATATACAAAAAATGAGTTAATCGATTATTGATGTTAGCAATTAAATTTTGAGGGAGTCAAAAGTTATATGCAGACTTTTGACTGCCTGGAGAGGGATTGGTGCATTCGTTGCTCAAGGGTCAACTGGATATTTTATATTCATAATACACTCTACTTATTCACCAGAAGCTGTAATGTATACTACAAAATGTATATCAATTGACATGTTCATAATACATATTTAAATGAATAATATAGTGTATATCAATAATATGTATTATATATATTCAGCAACTCAGAGATAAGAAAGGGTACACAAAAATGGATTTCCATTTTGTCTGGCATCAGGTATATGAACCCTAAGATCAAATTCTTTTGCTTAATTTATTTTTCCTTTTCCTTATTTAATTATCCTATAAAGACCCTAAACTTATCTAATTGTTCCTAAAGTCATACCATTTTTTTTTTTAACGATTTATTTATTGGGGCACCTGGGTGGCTCAGTGGGTTAAAGCCTCTGCCTTCGGCTCAGGTCATGATCCCAGGGTCCTGGGATCGAGCCCCGCATCGGGCTCTCTGCTCAGCGGGGAGCCTGCTTCTCTTTCTCTCTCTGCCTGCCTCTCTACCTACCTGTGATCTCTGTCTGTCAAATAAATAAATAAAATCTTTAAAAAAAAAAGATGTATTTATTTGCCAGAGAAATAGAGAGAGAGAGAGAGAGATTGAGAGGTAGAGAAGGAAAGGGCAGGGGAAGTAGCAGGCAGAGGGAGAGGCAGGCTCCCTGCTGAATAAGGACCCCAATGTGGGACTTGATCCCAGGACCCTGGGATCATGACCTGAGCCAAAGGCAGACGCTCAACCGACTGGGCCACCCAGGCTTCCCCAAAGTCATACCATTTAGAATATAAGCAGAATTACTAAGATTTGGGGGGCCATGGTAGGTTTAAGGACATATTATAGTCAAATCTTAGATAATTAATTTTACATTCTAAATCTTACATAATTTATTTTATATTCTAAACATATGACTTGCTATGATGCATCATGCATGATTTCTAATATAACAGTGTATGATATCTTAAATGAAATGGTTTTCTATCATGGACACTGGACAATATTCCCTATTTTCCTGATCAGAGTCTCAGTCTCTTTCCCAGATAATGAGCATCCCATGCTGGTCTGAGCTGGGCCTGGCTATGCATTCTTACTGACCACCTTGACCTGTGGTTATGTGAGATGCAGGTCACAGGGGAAACATCAAACCAAACATAAAATAATCAAATTTTCGGTTGCAACAATGTGGATAGAACTAGAGGCTATTATGCTAAGCAAATTAAGTCACTCAGAGAAAGACAATTATCATATGATCCCACTGATATGTGGAATTTTAGAAATAAGGCAAAGGATCACAGGAAAAGAGAGGAAAAATGAAACAAGGTGAAACCAGAGAGGTAGGCAAACTGTAAGAGACTCTTCAACTTAGGAAACAAAATGAGGGTTGCTGGAGGATTTGGGGGTGGGAGGGATGGCGTGATTGGGTGATGGACATTGTGGAGGGTATGTGCTATGGTGAGTGCTGTGAATTGTGTAAAACTGATGAATCACAGGCCTGTAGCCCTGAAACAAATAATACATTATAGGTTAATTAAAAAATAAAAAAGATGATAGGTAGAAAAACATACAAGTGCATTAGATACCTGATTGACAAGGAAGGAGACACATTTCTCATTAGAGAATGTCCTGTATTAACTAACACAGGAGAATAGGCTATTTGACATGTTTTGCTTTTGTTTTGTTATTGTCTGTTTTGGTGTGTTGTTCATTTTTATATACTATTAATATTAGCAGGAAGATTAGAGTTGATTACTTTCTGTTTTTATCTACTGGAATTTAGGGTATTATGTTTGAAATTTATTATCAAAAATTCAAAACAAAATAAAAAAAAGCAAAAAAGTTGAATATCTATCCTTTGTCAGTGGATTTGAAATCGTCTATTTAATATGTCCCATTCTGCAACTGAGCCCAGCAATTGAAGTGAATTCTAAGCCTCAAAATCATTTTGTTTATAGATGGAATCCACAGAACAAAATCCTCTGCAAGGGAATCAGACTCCATTAATGGATTTCATCCTGCTTGGCTTTTCTGATGTTCCTGACCTCCAAGAATTTCTTTTTGGAGTGTTTTTGATCATGTATGTGATTATTCTGATGGGAAATAGCCTCATTATCATAATAACCAAGGTTGATCCCTCCCTCCAGACTCCCATGTATTTTTTCCTTAGGAACTTTTCTTTCTTGGAAATATGCTATGTGTCAGTCACTGCCCCCAGATTATTAACAGATCTTTGGAGACCAAATAGAAGTATTTCCATTCTGGCCTGTGCTACTCAAATGTATTTCTTTCTGGTGTTTGGATTCACTGAGTGCCTCATTCTGACCACAATGGCTTACGACAGGTATGTTGCTATTTGCAACCCCTTATGCTACCCTCTCATCATGAACAACAGGCTCTGCATCCAACTGGCAGTTAGCTGCTGGGTCACTGGAATTCCAGTACACATAGGGTTCACCTACCTGATCTTCTCTCTACCCTTCTGCAGGTCTAATCATTTGAATCACTTCTTCTGTGACATACCTCCAGTACTTAAGCTTGCCTGTGGGGATACTTTTATGATTGAGATGTTGGTTTATGCCATTGCTCTTCTAGTGGTCACTATTCCTTTTATGTTGATTCTTGGATCTTATGGGAAAATAATCTCAACCATCCTGAAGTTGCCATCAGCCGCTGGGCGAGCCAAGGCATTCTCCACTTGTTCCTCACATCTCATGGTTGTGCTTTTGTTCTTTGGATCAGCCACCACAACGTATTTGAGCCCCAAGTCCAGTAATTTAACAGGAACAGACAAGTTTCTTTCTCTTTTTTACACCATTGTGACGCCAACGTTCAACCCCATGATATATTGTCTGAGAAACAAAGATGTTATGGTGGCACTCAAAAAATTCCTACTGAAATGGATTGTACTATGACTTGGAAATGGATTGTACTATAACTCAAAAACAAAACTTTATAAAACTTGTTTCTTATTTATCACAGTCCCCATATACTCATGCTGGTGCTTCTCTAATTTTTGCTACAACTCTTAATTCTTTTATATAAGTGCTATCATTCTTTTTATCTCCTGTGAAATAAATTTGGCTGTTATTTTTAAATATTAAATGAATTTTAAATTTAATTTCCGGTATTGAAATAGTGAAAATAACACATAGAGGTTATTAAAAGTTGCTATTGTTGCTCTTTTTTAGGATTATTCATTTTTATATCTCCAGCCCTGACATACTATATGAAAAATAACAGACATCTAATTAACTTTGTTAGATTGAAAGGATGATTAATAACAAAGGCTAAACTACTGATATTTTATCTGCTCATGAACAACAATTGCATTAGAATCATCAGGTGGCGTCACATAAAGAAAGGAAGGATATGAATCTAATAGCAGTGAGTAGGGTTGATGTGTTACAGAATTGATTTTTATTGGTGATTCATCAGCGAATTCCCTAAAACTAAATTCACATATGAAAAAGGGGGGCACATTATCTCTCTGTTCCAGAATCCAGTCTTAGTCTACAATACTAGCTAATCCCCTATAATTTTATTATGTTAATTAGGAGACTTGGTTGTAAATTCAATATAGATATATAGATTGTAAATGTATATAGAGGACACAAGTGGGGGCAGATAAAAGTATTTGAGTCATTGAAACAAATTTTTTGTAGAATGTTTGTTCTGGGCTGTGTAAGTTACTTGTCTTACCTCTTCCTCCCTTCTTGAAAGAGAAATCAGCAATTTCCCTTCTTTCTCTCTTTCTTTCTCTTTCTTTCTTTCTTTCTCAGAGGAGGCTCTCCACTGAGCAGGGAGCCCCAAGCAGGACTCAATCCCAGGACTCTGGGGATTATGACCTGTGCTGAAGGCAGCCACTTTAGGGACTGAGCCACCCAGGTACCCCTCTTTTCCTTTCTTTAAAATAAATTTTATAGTGTCTTAATGACAAAGAAATAACTGTGCAGAAAGACAGGAAAGAGTAAATTTGAACATTAAAGAAACAAAATCTGGGACGCCTGAGTGGCTTAGTTAGTTAAGCATCTGCCTTTGGCTCAGGTCATGATCTCAGAGTCCTAGGATCCAGCCCCGCATCTGGCTCTCTGCTCAGTGGGGGGGTCTGTTTCTCCCTCTTCCTCTCCCTCTGTGATCTCACTCGCCTCTCACTTTCTCTCAGATAAATAAATACAATCTTTTAAAAAGATAAAAAAAGAAAGAAACAAAATTTTATAAAACAGTACCATTCCACAACCATTTCTTCTACAAGATCCTGAATTTTGTAAACTTCTGGCACCAATGATTCTAGGCCCTTGGGTACTCCCACCAGGATTCCCATCATATTCTTTTCAAAATAAAGAGTACCTTTACTCCCCTCCACCTTCTGCTTCCCCCTGCTACATTTATCATCAGAGTCCTGTAGAAGGAAGAGAGAGTACATATAACACAACTTCTCTGCAATTTTCCCCGGCATAAAACCTCAACTTAAAATAGAAAAATGAAAAAAAAACCCCATATATATTAAGAAATAATTATCAAGGTCATAATAGTGTTCAATTGCAACAAAAAAACGTTATCTCTGAGAAAGAAAAAAACATATCCTAAGAAAATAGATCTTAGAGATGTTCTTAACTTCCATGTGAAAGTGCTACCAAAACAAAACAAATATCAGAGGACCTTTCATTTTTATTTTTTATCAATGTCAACTCTAGAACTGCCTCTTCCCCCAATAAGATTGGAGTTGTCTATCGTGTTTGGAATATTAAAATTCTGCAAGATGTTTATAGCTGCAGAAGAAAGGATGGGTATCGGGGTGCACAGGGCTGGTATTCTAAACTTTGCATTCAGTCAATATATGAACATCAGAATTTCATTTCTTTCTAAAATGTGTGGCTTTACCATGTTGTTGTCTTACCAGTCTGAGAAGGTTGAAAGAAATAGGAATATTCTAGAAAAGCTATTGAAAAGAGCAAAACCCGTGTGGGGTCTGGAGAATGTCCCTAGTCCTATGAATGCCATGGAGAAAGGTGGGGTTTCTAGCTTCAGCCTGACTTCCTGAATGAGGAGACCAGCCTGACCAGAGGGGAGTCCCAGGTGAGGATGAGCTCTTTAGCTGCAAATTTTGGGGCAGACAGAACATTAACTTATAGGCATTTTTTATCTCAGCTGACTCCGCAGAGCAAGTAGTACTAATCTGAAGCATTTGAACTGAGAAAGGCCTTTAAAATTTTCTGATGGAATATGTCAAAGCAGGTCAGGAGGTTGTGGTCATTTATCTTTGGAATACCTCTTGTGAAGGCAACATTTAGAACATGTTTCTGGAGTGAAGTCGGGAACTCTCTGGACATGGTGTCCTACCAAGCTTCCTGTACAGGCACACCTCTCTTTAGGTCCTTTGCTTTGTTGGGCTTCTCAAGGCACTGCCTTTATACCAGTTGAAGGTTTGTGGCCACCCTGTACTGAGAAAGCCTTTTGGAGCCATTTTTCCAATAGCCTTTGTCCACTTCATGTCTCTGTATCATATTTAGTAACTCTTGCAATATTTAAACTTTTTTTTCACCATTATTACAAATGTTATGGGGCTCTGTGATCTGATCTTTGATGTTACATTTGTAATTTGGGGGATGCTGTGACCTGTATGCCTATAAGACAGTGAACTTCATCAAATAAATGTTGTGTGTGCTCAGACTGCTTCACTGACCAGCTGTTCCCCTGTTTCTCATCCTCTTTTCAGGCCTCCCTATCCCCTGAAACAGCAATATTGAAATTAGGTCAATTAAAAACCCTACAATGGCCTCTAAGTATTCAGTTGAAAGATGGAGTCCCCCAACTCTCACTTTAAATAACAAGCTAGCAATGATTAAGTTCAGTGAGGAAGGCATGGTCAATGCCAAAATAGGCTGACGGGTAGGCGTCTCGCACCAAACAGCTGAGTTGTAAATGCAGAAGAAAAGTCCTTGAAGGAAATTAAAAGTGTTTCTCTGGCGAACATACAAATAAATGATAAAAAAGTGAAAGAGCCTTCCTCCCAATGTGGAGAAAGTTTGAGTTTTCGGGATAGATGATCAAAGCAGCTGTAACACTCCCTTACCCAGAGCTAGACCCTGACTCTCTTCAATTCTGCGAAGGCTGAGAGAAGTGAAGCTGCAGAAGGAAAGTCTGAATCTAGTAGAGGCTTGTTCATGAGACCTAAGAAAGAAAATGTCTCCATAACATCAAAGTGAAAGGTGAAGAGGTAGCTGCTGAGAGAGAAGCTGCAGCAAGTTATCCACAAGATCTAGCTATGATGTTAATGACCGTGACCTCACTCAACAACAGATTTTCTTTTTTTTTTATTTTATTTTATTTATTTATTTGACACACAGAGATCACAAGTAGGCAGAGAGGCAGGCAGAGAGAGAGAGGAGGAAGCAGGCTCCCTGTTGAGCAGAGAGCCCGATGCAGGGCTCGATCCCAGGACCCTGGGATCATGACCTGAGCCGAAGCAGAGGCTTTAACCCAATGAGCCACCCAGGCGCCCCAACAACAGATTTTCAATGTAGATGAATCAGCCTTCCATTGAAAGAAGATGCCATCTAGGACTTTCATGGCTAGAGAGAAGTCAATGCCTGGCTTCCAAGCTTCAAAGGGCAGACTGCCTTTCTTGTTCGGGGTGAATGTAGCTGGTGACTTTAAGTTGAGCCAATCCTCTTTACCCTTCTGAAAGTCCTAGGATCCTTAAGAATCATGCTAAATCTACTTTGCCTCTCTTTAAATGGAACAACAAAGCCTAGATGACAGCACATCTATTTATAACATGGTTTTTACTGAATACTTTAAGCCCACAGTTGAGACCTACTATTCAGAAAGAAAAGATTCCTTTCAAAACATGACTGCTCATTGTCAATGCATCTGATCATCCAGGAGCTCTGACAGAGATGGGCAAGATTAATGTTGTTCTTGTGCCTGCTAACACAACATCCATTCTGCAGCTCATGGGTCAGGTAGGAACGACAACTTTCAAGTTTTATTATTTAAGAAATGTGGTTTGTAAAGATAAAGTTGCCATACATCATGATTGCTCTGATGGATCTGGACAAAATAAACTGAAAAGCTTTCTAGAAAAGATTCACCATTCCCAATGCCTTTAGTGCAGGAAGTACCAGGATTCAAGACTTTAGTGAAGGAAGGAACGCACCTGTGGTGGAAATAGCAAGAGAGGCAGAATTAGAAGGGCAGCGTGAACATGTCATTAAATCACAACAAACTCATGATCAAACTAACGAATGAGGAAATGCTTTGTGTGGATGAACAAAGAATGTGGTCTTTTGAAATGGAAGCTACTCCTGGTGAAGCTGTAAAGATTGTTGAATTGACAACAAGGAATTTAGAATAGTACATGAACTTTAGTGATAAAGCAGCAGCAGGTTTTTGTGAGAATTAACTCCAATTTGGAAACTTCCACTGTGGGTAAAATGCTACCAAACAGCATCACCTGCTACAGAGAAATCCGTCATGAAAGGAAGAGTCAATCAATGCAGCAAACTTCATTGTTGTCTTATTTTAAGATACTGCCACAGCCGCCGCCCCTCCTTCATCACCCACTATCCTGATCAGTCAGCAGCTGTCAACACAGAGGCGAGACCCTCCACCAGCAAAAAGATTATAACTTGTTGAAAGTTGAGATGATGTTTCATATTTTTTTAGAAATAAAGTATTTTTAACTTGAGGTAGAACATTGTTTTTTAGACAAATGATATTGCACACTCAAGCTACAGTATAGTACAAATATAACTTTTATAGGACTGAACTCTCCCCCCTCTCAAAAAAAAAAAAAAAACTCATTTGACTTACTTAATTGTGATATTCTCTTCATTACAGTGATCTGGAAGTAGATCCACATTGTCTCCGAGGTGTGTCTCTAATCAACTTTGGAGGTGATATATCCTTACAGAGCAAATAAGGCCTTTCAAAAGCAGAGCTAAAGGTGTGTATGGAAGAGACTGTCTTCTGTGCCTTGGTTCTCAGGCCCAGGCCCTGAGGAGTGGTGCCATCTGTAGTGGCATGCTGGCGTGGTGGAGAAGGGCCAAAGCTGAGTCTGAACCAAGCATGTAGAGATACCTGTCAAGATGGGTTGAGGTTTAGTTGTGTCAAGACCCAAGTCTGTCATCTGGTTATATCTTACCCTGAATTGTTCATGTCTTTTGTTATTCTTGAGGTTAAGTATAATTTTGATTAATGCTAAAGCCTGGTCTCTGTGTTCTATGTAGAAGTAAAAGTGCATTCAATGTCCATCTTCTGAATGAAATAATAAAGGTGGGAGAAATACATTCTCACAAAGTATACGGTAATGTCAGGCGCGCCTGGGTGGCTCAGTGGGTTAAGCCTCTGCCTTCAGCTCAAGTCATGACCCCAGGACCCTGGGATCGAGCCCCACATCAGGTTCTCTGCTCAGCCTGGAGCCTGCTCCCCTTCCTCTCTCTCTCTGCTTGCCTCTCTGCCTACTTGTGATTTCTGTCTGTAAAATAAATAAATAAATAAAATTTAAAAAAAAAAAAAGAATATGATAATGTCACCAGGCACTTGAACACACTCTCTGTGGACCCAGAGTCAGGCTGGGATCAGATTGCTGCCAACACACAGATTCAAGGTTAGAGCAGAGTGTTTGATCTGGAATCAGATGCGAATGACTCCTTGAAAAGTGAATTGGGATTATGTGAGTGGTGGTTTTGCTATGAATGAAGTGATATTTGCTCAAGTTAGTCAGATAAAAGTATAATGTTTACTTACAATTGCAACTATGGGTGCCTATCCAATCTGAGTTATATGGAGATGAAAGATAATACTATATAACCTAATGTAAAGTTGACATGCATATGTGTCTCCATGAGTATGTATGTGTATGTGTGCCTGTAAATAAACCTAATAAATGTACGTTGAAATCTTATCCCCTAATACCTCATAATATAACTATATATGGAGACAGGGTCTTTGAGGAGTAATTAGCTTCAAATGATGTTGTATCCAATATGACTATTTACCTTGTAAGAAGAAGAGATTAAGATGCTGACATGAGAAAAAAAGATCACTTAAAGACAAAGAATGAAGACTACCATCTACAAATGTAGAAGGGAGGTCTTAGGAGAAATCAACCCTGGCATCACCTTGATCTTAGGCTTCTCGTATCCAGAAGAGAAAGAAAATAAAAAATTTGTTGTTTAAGCAACCTGTCTGTGGTACCTTTGTGATGGTGGCCCTAGCAAACCAGTACTACCAGCATCAGCATGATATTTTATATGCATGCATGTTTATGTGCATATATAATTAAGGAGAGCTAACCATAAAAATAAAACAGCTGATTACTTTATAAAATGGGTTTATTCAAGAGTAGCAGAGAATTGCACTTTGGGCTATGCAGGCTATGTAAAAACATTGGCAAATCCAGATAACAAAAGAGAGGAGTTCTTCTTTTATAGAGGAAGTGGGGAGCTGGGAAGGATTGTTATAAGCAAAAGTCTATTGGATTAAATTGAGATTTCCAAGAACAGTGGTTTTGCATTGGCTGGGTGTGACAGTCTCTCACCGGCTGGGCTGTTGCAGGGGAGGAGGAAACCTCTCTTCCTCTTGCTAGGATTAGTAAAGTGTGAAATTCTTTCTGCTGGGAATACAAGATCCATCTCTTCCCATTTGTTCTGTTGCTGACCACAAGTGGTAGGGTGTAATGCTCCTCTTCCTGGCCTCCTCACTCCATCTTAGATGGGTTTCCCTTTATTCAGTCCAGAGAAGCAAAAGGATGACACAATTTCTGCATGTGTAAAAACTCCATTGGCAATGAGTTGACTCTGATCTTTACTTAAAAATGTCCATTATGAATAGAAAGACACCAATAAATGAAAACAAAACAATTTATTCATAGTGTTTTGATATGAAGACAATTACATCAGTCTTAATTTCTTTCAATTTGATGCTTACCGTGAAAAGCATACTTTATGGGCAAACCAGTTTTTACCAAATACTCTTTTCATTGCGTCTTTCACGTCTTTGTTCCTCAAACTATAGATGATGGGATTCAGCATGGGAATCACAATTGTGTAAAATACTGATACTATCATATCATGATCCAAGGCGTAGCTGGAATTAGGTCTCACGTACATGAAGAGAACTGTACCATGAAAAATTGACACCCCAGTTAGGTGAGAGCCACATGTAGAGAAGACTTTCCGCCTCCCTTCAGCAGAATGCATCCTCAGAATGGCCAACAGAATGAAACCATAAGAGACCAGGACTATCACGATTGTGGATATCTCAATAGATCCGGCAAAGTAGAAGACCAGAAGCTGGTTTATGTGGGTGTCAGAACAAGAAATGGCCAGGAGAGGAGGGATGTCACAAAAGACATGCTTAATTTCATTGGATGCACAGAAGGATAGAGTAAAAGTAGCCACAGTGTGTAAAGTACCATGCAGGATACCAGCAACATAGCAGGAAATTATGAGGGGCACGTAGACTCTGGGGGACATTCTAACAGAATACAGGAGAGGGTTGTAGATTGCCTCGTAGCGATCATATGCCATTGCAGCTAAAATAAAGCATTCCGTGGTCCCGAAAGTAATAAAGAGAAACATCTCTGCTGCACATCCAAGAAATGAAATGGTTTTATCCTCTGATAAGAAATTGACTAACATTTTGGGGGTAACAGCTGAGGAATAGCAGGCATCCAGAAATGATAACACACTCAGAAAATAGTACATGGGGTTGTGGAGCCGCGAATCCCCAATGACTAGTATAACCATTCCCAAATTTCCTACCAGAGTGAAAAGATAGATTGCTAGAAATAGTAAAAATAGGAACACTTGCAGCTTAAAATCATCTGTGAAGCCCATCAAAATAAATGTGGTGACTTGAGTCACATTTTCCATCTGAATCCTGTAAAACTGTAAATCTGACGGCACGGCCGACATTTCGATTTTTATTTATAGGTTTTAAAAACAATTTTCTTTGAATATATAATCTACTCAGTCATATCCTCATAACCATCTCTTACAAGGACGTGTGGATACCTTTGGTCCTGAAGGGATAGGCAGAGATGAAAACATGTGGTCCAAGTGGATGCATTACCCTGTATGAACAGATTAAATACATTATTTGATTTCATTGTTGTCCAAATTTACTATTTGAAAAATAGTGGCACCTTACGTGATTTAACTTCCAGTTTATTTTCCATTAAATTTAATACCTCTTGTTTTCATATTATATCATCTTCACATTCAGAAAGACACTTAAATATAGGAGTTTTTGAATACAAAATTATGTAATAGAAAATAGACATCTGAGTCCTAATCCTAGCTATTCCATGGTGCATGGAATGCCTTTCCTTAATGTCTGTAATTGGTGAAATGAGAGCAAATACACTTACATCACAAGATTGGATTGGGTTTACATGAAAAATCAGTGTGAAAATTATTTAATTTCTAAGTTTTCCAGATTGCTAAGAAAAGAGACTTATTTTTCAACTTATCATATGGGGCAGCCTTTTCCAACCAAACTGTTTTATGTCTGTTTTCCTGGCTATTGTGTCATTTCATTAGCATTTCTTGAGAACAGTAATTAACAGAACCAAAGACCTTATGAAACTAGAAGGACCTTGTTTGCAAACAAGAACAGAGCACTGTTTTTTTTGTGTGTTTGTTTTCTTCTCATTTCTTAAAACACACAACAGTAAGTTGCCCTTGCTTGACCTGTTTATTATTGTCACTGTTTATTTTACTGTTATTGTTTTTCAAATTTTAACTTAGTATTAATTCAAGATTTTTCTCTGCACATATAGTCATCATCCCTGAAAAGTCCTTGGGTATGTTTTCAGATACGTTTCTATGAAAGATAATTCATGGTCACTCCTCTTCTAGGTTACAGTTGCTTATAGACTTTCTATATTTACTATAAAATAAATTTCAACTGGTAATAGACAATAAAACTGCTTATAGAAGTGATCACTAAAACAATAAAATCCTTACATAAGCACAACATAGTGTAATAATTATTGCTCTTTCTGTGCTGTCAGACTGTCTTTTACTCAGTGGAGCATGAAGAAAGGAAAGTGTATAACAAACAGAATGTTGAGGTGTCACTAGTATCTGAACTGAAAGCCTCCAACTCTGAAACATAATTAAATATTGGACCTACCATATTTAGAAACAAGACTCTAGCATGGTGAATCCTGTTTTTCCTCAGTATGTCAAAGACCAGTATTTATAAAGGAGTGGAAAATCTGTAGTGCATAGACTGTGTTGAATTCAGTGAGTAGCAATGATTTATATTCCTAACATGAAACATAGTTTATTTTTGTAATACTGAGACACCGTACATCAAGGATAGAATGAGCAAATCAGCTTAAAACTATTATTAGAAAGAGAAGAAATCCACATTTCTTTATTTTCTCTCAAAAATTTCTCCCAGATTCATGTGGAAATTTTTCTAAATATATAGAACAAATAGCTTTTTAAATATGAGATTACCAAACCAAAAAATAAAAATGTTTATCTGATCCTCAGAGAATTACAGAGCAATAAAAGGTAATTAAGCTAAATATTGACATCTGTGTCAATTCAGATAATTCATACTTTACTCATGAGAACACATGCACACATAAATGCTTTTTTAAAAAAAATGTAGCTTAGTATAAATGGTTATGTGAATGAAATAACTTATAAAACCATCAACTAGAAACATTAAAACGTATTAATGTATTATTTGTTTAACCATCAAAACATACATTTATATTTAAACAAGTTTTTTGTTTTCTCTTTCTCTTTCCAGAATTTATGTATTGCATACAAAAACACTTACTAAGAAGAATCAGATACAAAATGGGAATCAAGCAGATAGAAAGAACCAGAGTGAAAAGAAATGAAAATATACAAGCAAATTTTAAAAACTGGACTAATAGGTGGTCTACTTAAGGAATCCATTAGGAAAATACATGTGGACTGGCATACATATGGGAAATTCCAGCCTCAGTATAATTCTAATCTTTACTTAACTGATGTGTCTCAGGTAGCACACCTGTGGAAGATAAAGAACATTACACTTCGAGTCTAAAACTTTGTATTTAAATCTCAGACTTACACCTGATATGACCGGGGAATACTAACTTTATCATCCTAACCAAAGAATAAGTAAGATGGACCAAAAGTTTTGTGCATTTCTTGTTCAGCTACGTGAATATCATGTGATTGCAGAGTGCTTTATATGACATGCACTGAAATATGTTTTAGTAAAGGGATTGTTATATGTGAGTGATACATACATATGATATATTACTTCCAGATTTTATTTAACTACAGCAAAATAAATAGGGAGTTATAAAATCAATTTATCATCCAAGCATTGAGCAATGAAAGATCCCAAGTGTTTCTTCTTTTATTAGTCATATGTGTGTTATATGACACTTACATATTAAAATACCATTCTCATGAGACTAAATCCAGTGGATCCCAATATTGTATGGTATCAGATATCTTAACAATGCATCTAGGTCACTGCATGTCTGGGCATTTCAATAAAATAATGGTATGTTTATTTAAATCCTCATCATCATTTTATCCATAATAATTTCTCATAACTCTTGATATCTGATCATATGTGTAGGACAGGAAGGTAGTTTATGAATAAAGGTAAATGTTACGCTAAATAATGCCCCATTAGAGAAATTATGTAGACACAAAATATGAGGTTCATTTATTTCATCCAAGATGGCTCTTTAAACAGGACTTTCTGTCAAATATTTAAAGAAATTAAAACTCATTGTTTTTATCTAGCTGATTTTGCTTTGAGACAGAAGCTTGAAAGGCAAAAATATAGATCCCAAACTAAAGTCAAATGAGTTCCTCAGTCCTAACACAGTTAGAAACAGACCGTATGGACACCCATGAGAAGTCTACTATAAACACTAAGCTTGAGAAGAAACCAAACTATGATGGCAACTACGACAAATTATAAAGTGGTCAAGAGAGGTTAGTGATTTTGTGTATTTCATCTAATACAACCTACAAAGTAAATAATTTGGATCCTTTTATAGATGAGAACACTATGGACCAGTGAGAATCGTAAATTAATGTAACCCACACAATAAATTACTAATAGAAGGAGGATTAAAGTCTAGGAGTCTTGGTCACACATTTTAAGCTACTTCCACTTGTCCACTTTGCAGACTCTTTGTGACATGTTCTAATTCCGGAAATGCTATCCCCTAGAATCAATACAATATAACATCTACGTGTATTTGAATTTCTTTAAGAAATCAGCAAGCTTGAGTACACTGTGATGTTAAAGCACACAAAATAAAAATCTGCAGTGGCTTGTAGATCAACTAGCTAACTAATAAAATAAATTTTAAGTTGATTTATGATCCCCAAATGGCATATACTCAATGGCTGGCTGATAATTAATTTTTCCCCTTTAAAAATTTCCCAAATTTTAAATATAGTCATTTATTTCTATTATCTTCATTCTCACTGTTACCTCCCATCAAACAAATTAAAGCAATTTTCTAATTTATAGCTCTAGTGACCTAAGTATAATGGAAGCATTATACTGGAAGCAGTATATGGAAGCAGTTCCCCTACTATGTTCCCTGGAATACAATCATTCAATTCTTAATTCAACAGTGAGTTGACTAGAATTTTCTATCTCAGATCTATATTTAAAATGTAGAATCTAGTTTGACGTTTAAGGTCATAGCTTCTAAAATATTTTATAAGTGATAAAAATCCTTTCCTCTTACCTGTGGAAGTGAACTGCTCACTTGGCTAAGGTACAATATAAATATTAGGCTTTTGGACTTGTATGCAAGGTTCTCAAGCTTTTCTTGAAGTCCACAACAATGCC
>NC_081557.1:14040747-14074787 GCF_022355385.1 Mustela nigripes
GGGGAGGTGAACCATGAGAGACTGTGGACTCTGAAAAACAATCTGAGCATTTTGAAGGAGTGAGGGTTGGGAGGTTGGGGGAACCAGGTGGTGGGTATTGGAGAGGGCACAGATTGTATGGAGCACTGGGTGTGGTGCAAAAACAATGAATACTGTTATGCTGAAAAAAATAATAAAAATAATAATAAGCAAAAAATAAATAAATAAAATAAATAAATAGATAGATAGATAGATAGATATGGTTCCAATATCATTTTACAAATACAATACCAATGAATTAAGACCATGATTTCAGAGCTCAGAATGTTAATAGTAACTGATGATCATATGTCTATATATGGTGCCAATCTAGAGAAATAATGGAAGAAAATTCACCAAGAAAGTTGGTTTTATAAGTTATGGAATGCCTCTGTTCTAGTATTCTATTGCTGCATTAAAAAAAAAAAAAAAACACAGACTTTTTAACTTAGAGTATTATCACTTTATTGTATCTCATAAATGTAGAGGTTAGCAATTAAGACAGGGGACAGCTGGTGATGATCATTCTATCTCATGTTGCACTGACTGTGGTCACTCAGGGGTACTCAAATGGTGATGGGTCTAATCTACAATGTACAAAATGGCTTGACAAAAATCCAGTTTTGTGTAACTTATATTCTATTGGGGAAAACCAGTTAAATTAAAAGAAACACATTGTTAAGATTATATACAATAATGAAATAAATCAAATACAATCATGTGCATAACAACTGTATTTGCAGTATTTAGCGATGTTTAATTTATTTTGGGTAATCAAAGATTACAAAACATTTTCCCATTGTAACTGGCATTATGCATCTCATTTATCTCACCAATGACACTTTCATCTAGACAGTAGAATCCTACATGTGATTAAGTCTTTAAAAAAGAAAAAAATAATTAAGTGCGGGTGTAAAAGGTGAAGAAAGGCAGAGTAAAAATTTTTATACTCACTACAATTGTCATAGGACATAAATGTATGTATGCACAGAACACAATCCAGAATCTTCAATGAAATTATTATAGTTTATAAGTGATTTTAACATGTTTGCTGAATACAGACAATAAATAAAAATCAATGTGTTTTTATGAAAAGAAGCAAACATAATTAGATATTTAAAATGTACAAAAACCACTGTGCAAATAAGATCAAATATGTCAAATACTTGAATATTAAAATTCTAATAAAAATGTGTGGAAAGTCTATCCAATAAACTATAAAATAATTTGAAGGAATTGAAAGAAAAATAAATAAAAGGATATTAAAACATGGGTACTCCAATTTGAAGAAGTTTGCCTTCATCTAGAGACACTTACTCTTAGGTATGTATCCAGCAGAATTGCTTACAATGTTTCCAAAGACAAAACTGCACAAATTCATACCTGTTCAAGTTGTATTGTTCAAGGAATAAGTGATGGTGTCCATCCCACCCTCTAGGGCTTGTGCACACTCACCATTAGTATATAAAATGTGTGTTTCCAAGCAATTACATTGGACAAGTGTCCTAGGGTTTCTTACAAACTAAATATCTGTGTCCTTTAAAACTGTATTCCTTTTTCTTGAATGAAATTGAGTATTCTTTCATATGTTGAAAGGATGATTTCCCTCCCCTTTCTATAAAGTTTTACTTCATTTACTTGACCTGTTTTCCTTCTTTTCTTTCCTTCCTTCTTTCCTTTAGTTCCTTCCTTCCTTCATTTCTTCCTTCTTTTTTTTTCCCCCTCTTTCTTTCTTTTTGGAATTCTTGATATTTAAGAAGATGTTATTTGTAATGGCAAATAACACCTTATCTGAGATATTACATTTTATCAACATTATCAATAGTATTTTGATTTTATTTTTGGTTCACCTTTGTTTCTACCACATAGAATTACTTATTTTTATGTAGTTGCTTTCTTTTTTGTTCAATTTTTATGTCCTGCATTTTTAATCTTGAGCCAAAGCTACATAATCTTTCTGTGCTTCGATATTACAAAACCTTTAAAAATGATAAAAACTTAGAACTCTTTCATTATCTTATCTTCTAAAATATTTAAACCTTTGGCTCATATTTCCTTACTGTAGTATGACGTTTTACTGAAAATCTGTATTTTTTCTTCAAAGCTTTCCATGCTGTCCCAGTAACATGTATTTTAAATGTCCACGTCTTGCCAATTTGGTAGGTGAGCTTTATTGAATTATAAATTCTCATTCGTATTGGAATCTTTTTCTATCTTTCTACTCTATGGCATCAGAAGATCTCCATACCCACACCTGGTACTAGTATTATGAGGCTTCGAACCCTTCGGCAGAGCTACTTGTTGGATGTACATTCTCAGTAACACCTGCCTGGCCCTCCTCTCACTCACTTCCTGAGCTCTGTCATGTCTGTCTTCCCTGTGAAACCTCCTCCTCCCGGCCTTCCATGTTCCCCTGCATGTGTTCCTAATATTTCATAATTAGTTTTCCTAATCACTCTCTGTTATCACATTACCATAGGAGTTCTCTCTCTTGGAAATATTTTCTCTTTCTAATCATAAACTTGTAGAAATCACGATTTATTAAATAACAAGAAGCAACATCCTATTTTTGAGGAATTGAACCCAAGCCATGATTTTTAAACAATCTAAGTGTTGGAAGTCATTGTCTTTTCCAGAAGTGAAGCTTAGAGACATGCTTTGCCTGGCATCTTTCCCACACAGCTGGGAAAAAAATAATAATAATAATTATCCTACATGTTGTTTGGTAGTATTTCCACTTAAAAGTGAGTTCAGGGGATGCCTGGGTGGCTCAGTGAGTTAAAGCCTCTGCCTTTGGCTCAGGTCATGATCCCAGGTTCCTGGAATCAAGCCCCGCATTGATCTGTTCAGTGGGGAGTCTGCCTCCCCCACCTCTCTCTCTCTGCCCGTCTCTTTCCCTGTTTGTAATTTCTGTCTGTCAAATAAATAAATAAAATCTTTAAAAAAACAAGTGGGTCCAGGCTGGAAATAAAATGAGAGGCAGATGACAAAATGCTGTATGAAAAAGAATTTTCCCCTACCAAAGGTCATATTGGTTCCAAAAATATTTTTTAAGATTATCTTTATTTACAAGACAGAGAGAGGGAGAATGAGCTGAGGGAGGGGCAGAGGGAGAAGCACACTCCATTGAGCAGGGATCCCAATGTGGGGTTTTATCCTGGGACTCCAGAATCATGACCTGAGCCAAAGGCTGAGAGCTTAATAGACTGAGCCATCCAGGCATCCCCCCAAATTAGTTTTTTAAACTAGATATAATACATCCAACAGCTAGCTCTCAGGCTGCCTTGGTGCTCATGAAGAAGTCAAGAAAAGAACAGGTTAAAATAGTATTTGTCTTCAGGACATTTACAACTATTACACAGCAGAACCCTGAATATAGAGAATAGTAAGAAAAGAAATGGTTTAGGAAAGTGATGGGAACGAGTCTAACAGAAACAGAAGCTCTATATGGAGTATTCATAACAGTGGATGAATTGGATGTATATCAATTTTGGATGGTCTTAAATGATATTGCTCAGTACTCTATTCATAGTAACAAATAAGACACACTGTGTGCATTATTCCATGGAGAGGCTAAAGAGAAAATATTCTGGGTAGAGTGAGTGAGAGCTATCTGGAAAAAAATGTAACAAATCACAGAATGACAAAATGATACTTGTAATTAGAGAGTTAAGCATTTCTGGTTGGAGAGAACCCACAGTGTAAAGATGACTACCTTTCATTTAAAGAGCACTTTATTTTTGGAAAGAACAGGACAATTTATAGTTGAATGTCTTTGATGGACTAAGTGATATCATCTAAAGTAATATGAATATTTAAATCCTCTACAGTGAGAAAAAATCAGCATCATCCCTACTAAGAAAGGTAAATATGAACTATTTCATACTGCTGGAAGCTTCACTTATAATATGTTTAATTTTAAAAATTAAGATTTAATATATATAGCAAATGTGTCATATTAAAGCAAGTCCTACATATTTCTGATATTAAATAGAATTTATAGTTAAATAATAATTAAATACTGATATTAAATCTCTTTGAAATACTCAAAACTTGAATAACTGATACGTCTTCTGTTAAGTATGGTAAACACATAATAGGGTCAAACTTAATTTTGAGCCAAGATCTGGTAATGAATACACATTTATTTCATAATTTTAGTCTTGACGACATTATACTAAAAGATTTTAAAATAAAATAATTCAGCTAGTACAATCATAATTTTATGTGAATTCAAGGAATATTTTATTCTTCAAAATAAAGAAAAAATGATCTTATAATTAATTACAGAGTTTCATTTGCTCATCAATAGTAAATATACAAACATAAGTAAAGTCAGTAGAGATGTTAATATGGTAAATATCAAACTGATTTAGAGTAAGATTGTCCAGTCCCTCAATCATTTGGATATTTCCAGAGAGTAGAAGCTTGAATTTAAAAAATAGCTATATGAGAACATTTTTATTTTTTTCTTGATGAGTAAATTATTAAACATTTATAGGAAAGGAGAATAATATAGATAATTTTGTGAGAGACACACAGTAAAAATGTGCTCTTTCTACTCTGTTGCCTCATGAGAGTAGCATATGCAAATCTTACATGGTTCATGTTTTACCTTGATGATTTGAGTGTGAAAACGTAGGGTTTGTCCAACTAGAAATTATATTTTATTCAGCACTGGAGGCTGTTACATTGAAATAATTAGAGTGAAATTATTTAAACCAAATGCTGCCATTCTTTAAAGTGATGCACAAACATTAGACTCTTGTTCTTTCTTGCATTAATTCTTTTATCCCTTTTAAGAGTGAAGATTCTTAAATAGTATCTACATCTTCGGTTCATTGTAGAATCAAATATTGAGCATCTTGATACATATATTGTATTTCTTTTTCTTTCTTTCTTTTTTTTTTTTTTTTTGATCTGTATGTATCTCTAATAGGAAAGGGATCACAGTCCTTCCTATCAGATAATTTAGTGTCGGTGAAAGAAAGGACAACAAGAGGTATTTAGCAAATTGCAGCACTAAATCTTGAACAGTTATGCATCCTGTAGGCAAGGTTAAGAGTTTAAAAACGCTACATATTGGCAGAGAATTCAGGAGAATTTGTGACATGAGTGTTTAATTGTTTGGGATTTCTTTTTTTAAAATTTTTATTTTATTTTATTTATTTATTTTTAAAGATTATATTTATTTGACAGAGAGAGAGAAATCACAAGTAGGCAGAGAGGCAGGCAGTGAGAGAGAGAGGAGGAAGCAGGCTCCCTGCGGAGCAGAGAGCCCAACGTGGGACTTGATCCCAGGACCCTGAAATTATGACCTGAGCCGAAGGCAGAGGCTTTAACCTACTGAGCCACCCAGGCACCCCAATTGTTTGGGATTTCTATAACATTTGGTGATCACTTTAAAATCTCACTGCATTTCTCTAATAATTGTGTGACACAAAGAAAAGTTATTTACAGGGCATTTTTCAAGTTGTGTAGAACTCTGAGTATAATGCAGAAGAATAAAACCTATTTTTTAGTTATAATGGTCATAACTACCACATGTGTTAACTTTTATAAATGCCAAGGCTTCTTCCAGTCTTTTTGCGTATATTAAATGATTTAATTCACATAATGACATAAAGCATTGGAACAACAGCAGGATCACTTTTGACTGAGAGAACAGAGTAACTTGCACCAGGTCACAAGCTAGCAGTGGAGTGGCCTGGCTTCAGTTCCGTCCACCAGTGGAGGACTGTACTCCTCACCTATGACATTGCACAGGTGCTAAGTTTCATGAAACATGTCCAATTGCATCAAGATGGAGAGATGGAGAGATGAGGGACAGGCTGGGTGGACCTTGCGGTCAGCCAAAAGACATGGGCGCGCAACAATCAAGGGGGGACTCAGACGGAGATACAGGCCCGAGAGCAGACGTGAGCATGATTTCCCCCCTTTCCCCCTTAAAATCATTCTCCAGAGCCTCCTTCTCCTCACCAGTCTGGCCCTGAGAAAGGGAAGAGTGGAAAAGAGTGATCACCCACAAGAGGATGCAATAACTCTATGACATGAAATTCTGTTGGCAATGAACTGTGACACTGGAGAATACAAAGAACAAAATATAATCCTAATTGTAATTATTTAAACCCAGCTAATAAGTAATCAGCTTAAATTTGATAGGTAATAATGTTATCAATAATCTCCCATTCATATCTCACAAATGAAGAAGCAAAATTTAGAAAGTTTAAATGATTATTTAACATTACACAAATGATAAATCCTGGAAAAAGGATTCAAAGATGAAAAAAAAAAAAAAAAACCCCACTAGTTTGCAGTTATGAACATGTGCAACTGGTCAAGGACCCACATTTTGTGAGGCCCCATATCCTTATCTTTAAAGAATGGTGAGTTTAGAAATGGTGTTGAGGGAGTATGTTTGGAGGACCAACAAAGGCAATGGAGGGTGCATATTGTACAGGGTTAAACCAGACGTAGACATCTTTTCTCCCCGCACCCACGCATGTACAGACCACTGGTAGTGAACCCATTTCTGGCTATCCTTGTTTCCCCAAGTTCGATCGCCTTTAGTGTTTTTTATCTGAATCAGTGTTCTCTAGTTAATATTTTTGAATAAAACCCTCTTATGTTTTCCACCGATAAGCCTTCTAAAAGATATTTTCATGAGATGATAACAGTTCTAACAATTAAAGAAATCTAATAAATTGAGCCTAATAATAGGGGCATTTAAGCTCAAGGTCAACAAGTGAAGACAGAGGAATGAAGGACTGAAATTGGCGGCTGAAAATATATGTGAAAAGACACTTTATGAAAAAGTGCTACTGGGGGCGCCAGGGTGGCTCAGTGGGTTAAACCTCTGCCTCCGGCTCAGGTCCTGATCTCAGAGTCCTGGGATGGAATCCCACATCAGGCTCTCTGCTCATCGGGGAGCCTGCTTCCCCCACCTCCACATGCCTCTCTGCCTACTTGCGATCTCTCTCTCTGTCAAATAAATAAATAAAATCTAAAAAAAAGAAGCGTTACTAAACAAAAAACTGCATGGAAAAGTTTAATAGGATTGTCAAAAAGTGCAGTCAATTAAGAAAGTAAGGTCATATGGCAAAGCTTAGAGTCTGTCTCCACAACAGCCAACATTCCAGAGCCTCTGCTGAATGGGATATAGTTTCTCTATCCTGGGTTGTTTTCGGAAAGTGTAATGGAATGACCCTCAAGGAACTTTCAGGGGAGATTATACAGTGATAATCCACAGGATTTAGTTGTCTATATCCTTATGCTGATGGACAATGGTGCCATTATTTCTAAAAAAAGAAGAACTGGGCTCCATTGTCCAGGTTACCATGCAGATTTTGGTTTTTAAGTTTTTCGTAATAAAATCTTTGAATTTTCTTTTCCTTCTTGGAAATCTGCTATGTATTCATTACCCTCCCAGAATGCTCATGAATCTTGGGACCCAAATAGAAGGGTTTTTAGGTTAGTCATACAACTGTTTGAGCTTAAGTACTTCCACCTATAATATACCATGAAGACACCAACATAGAATTCAATATCATTTTAGAATACATGAGAGATATTATTGCACGCTCTTGGCTAACACAATGGTCACTTAGTTAAAATCACTTTTGTCCTTTGTTTTCTCAGATATTGTTTGATGGTATAATGTAATTGTCTTTCTTGTTTAAATTTCTATATTGTCCACCTATATCTCAATATATGAGATTATTGAGTCTCTGTAAGTAATTACTCATGATCAAAATACACTTGCTCACTCTCTGGTTAAAATATATATTCTCTGTCTTTGGTATTTCTGGAAATTAATAATGATATTTTAAAATATTTTATAGCATTCCATTATGATTTTTATGTTTTTCACCTCTGAAATATTATTAAAATGAAAATTGTTAGATGAAAATGGCCAATGGCAGATAGCAAGTTACTGAAAGATAAATTTACTAGGCAGAGTTTTGGAAACCATATCATCAATGTAATTCCTTTAATATTGTCATTATTAATTAAGTAATCAATAGCTCAAAAAACACTAAAACATTTACTGAATCTTTGAGTAAGATAAATAAAAGATCTTGCATTGTGATACCTAAAGACTATTTATTTTGATAAATAAATGAAACCAGATGGTTTCAAATAACATGCATACATGAATAGTAACAGTTACAACTGTACCGTGCGGAAAGAAAGGCATGCCTTATACTTGGAAGAGTGGAGAAATTACAAGAAAAAAATAATAACTTGAAATATGATGGTAATATACCAATGAGAAAATGTGATGTAAAAGTTTCTGCCTCAGAATCCTGCCTGTTTATATGAAGAAAAAAATGGACTAATTTGGTCTACACACAAACATACAAAAATTCAAAATCAATAATTCTAGAACATATCACTTTCTTCCAAATCCAAACCTAGCCTTAAATATCAAATACATTGATATATTTAGAATTTAGCATGTATTCTCCATTATACTTCAGTTGTGTTCTTAGAGCCCAGGATGTAAAAAGTTGGAAATTAGTAAACAATAGAAATTGTATTTGCTAATTCCCCCAAGTCCCTTTAGTCCATTAGAAATTAAAATAAATAAATAAATAAAACAAAACAAACAAACCAACAAAAAACTGGAAAACAGCCCTCAAAAGATAACTGGCTAATTTTATTGTATTCACAGATGGAAAAAAACCCAGCAGAAGTAAATCTCACTTCAATGACGGAATTTATTCTTTTGGGATTTTCTGATTATCCCAATCTTCAAATGTTTCTTTTCATAATATTCTTCTTTGTCTACGTGATAATTCTGATGGGAAATGGCATTATTGTGTTCATAACCAGGGTTGACCAGGCTCTCCAGACTCCCATGTATTTTTTCCTTAGTAATTTTTCCTTCTTGGAAGTCTGTTTTGTATCTGCCACTCTTCCCAGAATGCTCACAAATCTTTGGACTCAAAAAAGAAGTATCTCTTTGTTTGCCTGTGCAACACAAATGAGTTTTGTGCTTATGCTTGGAAACGTAGAGTGCCTCCTTCTGATGGTGATGGCCTATGACCGCTACACTGCCATTTGTAACCCTCTGCACTACCCTCTCGTCATGAACCACAAGGTCTGTGTCCAGCTGGTGGCAGCCTGCTGGATCACAGGCGTTCTGGTCGAGATAGGACAGACATGCCAGATTTTCTCTCTGCCATATTGTGGGTCCAACCAAATCAATCACTTCTTCTGTGACATTCCCCCACTACTCAGTCTGGCTTGTGGGGACACTTTCCTAAATGAGATGTTAGTCTTCACAGTTGCTATGCTCTTTGTTATGATCCCTTTTCTATTGATTCTTGGTTCCTACAGTAAAATCATCTCTACCATCCTGAGGTTGCCATCAGCAACAGGACGAACCAAAGCTTTCTCCACCTGCTCATCTCATGTCATAATTGTGGCCATGTTTTTTGGATCTGCAATTATTACATATTTACGGCCCAAAGCTAAACATTCCTCCAAAACAGACAAGTTTCTCTCTCTTTTCTATACCATCGTCACCCCAATGTTTAATCCCATGATATACACTCTGAGAAATAAGGATGTCATGATAGCCTTGAGGAAATTGTTGCCTTGAATTTTTATGTATTAGTTGCTGATTTGAACTCATTGCCAGTTTTCTTATTTAATTCTGCCATTGTGCAATCAAAAATTAGTATTCATTTTGTTTTCCTACCTAACTATACAATAATTACCTGTACTCATTGTTGAACTTGTTGTTTTTTGCTGGACTCTAATATCAGGATTATATCCACAAGGTGGTCATGCCAATTAAGAAATGAAGAAACTAAGTATCCAGCCAATTCCATATTCAGGCCACCACTCTACTTCTCCTTCAAAATTACTAGTAACTACTTGTTACGTTTTACTGAAAAATGTAATTTTTCTTATCTAGTAATTGTTGCCATATACTTTTTTTCCACCTAAAAATTATAGTCTTTATTTTATTTTTTTTTTCTTAGAGCAAATGGACTTTATTTCAGGAACTTGCAGTTAAAAGATGGTCTAGTGAATGTCTTTGATACTTTTCCTTTTATGTAACGGTCTTTTTTTCTTCTCATGAAATTATTCGATTGTAAATATGGTAAGCCTTTGGAGAATATTTGCTAAATATCTACATGATTATACTTTTATGAGACATTTTACCATTCATCAAACTGAATTTTCTTTGTTATGATTTTGAGAACACCAAAGGAAAGACTAAAACAAAAAAAGCTCTTTGATTATGGATATTTAGAAATTGGTAAGACGGCAATGCAACTTTCACAATCTGCTTTTTTTTTTTTTCCTATAGTCAGCCTGATTTCTCTTTGACATATGCTTTTGCTATATGGCTGAATCATGACCAGTGATGTTTTGATCATTTCTTAACTTAGATTTTATTAATGCAAAAAATGAGTGTACTGTGCTTTTCAGACATACTATATGTATGGGATTGGACTACTTTGTTCCCAAAAGGATTCACCCATTCTCTAAGATTACTCGACTTAATTTTTTTATTCTTTTGGTGGAACATATAATTGAGATTACTATAGCAGCGTTGCTGATATTTACTGCATTATTTTGTCAAGTCCTTCTGGATGAAAGGAGAAGTGAGAAAAGAGAATCCTTAGACTAAACAGACAAAAGTTACCGTTAAGAAGCAAAAGTCTTATATTTCTTTAGATGCTTCCCCTTAAAATACAGAAAACCCATTTGGATATATTTTCAATCAAACTTGATTGGAAAATATTGTAGTTTGTATACAGTTTTTTTTTATTGTTTTAAGGTATTTATTTATTGTATCTCTTCTCTATACATTTAAATAATATCCATAATTTATAAATCAGTTAGTTCTCTTATTTAGAGAGTTATCATGGCATCAATAATAACATCTAAAAATACAGAACAATTAAGGTACTCCTTTCAGAGAAGAGAATGTTCATAGAATAACTGTGACTAAAACATATTAACCATCTAGAGAAATAATGGAAGGAAAGGTAAGAATGTTGATTTCATAACCATTTGGAAGTGTCCCGTTTCAGTTTTTTACTGTTGCATAACAAATCACACCCTAGGTTTGTAGCTTAGAACAAGGGTCAGGAATTGGGGCAGGACCCACTGAGTGATTCTTCTGCTCCGTGTGACACTGTGGTCACTAAAGGAGTATTCACATGGTAATTGGTCTGATCTGTGATGTCTAAAATAGCTTTGTATCACTATATATTACTTTGTGTTACCATATGATATCATTACAATCGTGGATTTCAGAGGAAAAAAAAATCTAGTTGTTATGTAACTTACATATACATGGGAAGAAACAGTTAAATACTTAGAGAAATAAATTAGTAAGAGGAGAGCCTGGTTGCCTCAGTCAGCTGAGAGCATCCAACTTGGTTTCAGCTCAGGTCATGATCTCTGGTTTAGGACTCTACACTTGGTGGAGAGTCTGCTTGAGGATTCTCTCCCTTTGTCCTTCCCCTCACACGTGCTCAATCCCTCTCTCTCCAAAGTAAATAAATAACTAAATCTTTTAAAAAATACATTAATAAGATAGTCTAAAAGTATGATGTAAATCATGTATAGTAAACTGTCTGAGATTGCATTTGTAATAGAACACTTTTTAATTTAGTTTGGTAATCAGAGGTTAAGGAATATTTTCCATCAGGACAGACACTGGAGTATCTTTTTTTTAATCTCACCAATGGGACTCACCTACAGAAAAAAAAATATCTTACAATTATTAAGTTAAAAATGATAAGTGAAGACAATGAAGAAATGATAAATGAAAAGAGGAGAGGAAGGGTCCCACATTCACTAGTTTATATAAGGTACGACACATATACATGGCAATAAGAAAGAGACGTGTTAGAATATGAGCTAATAAACATAATTATGTGTAAAAATATTGAAATGGGTCTTTCTGCAATTGAGACCAAGAAAAAGATTGTGTCTTACAGTTTGTATTCATCATTTTACTGGCAATACTAGATTCTGTAGTGACAAAGAAATAATGTGAGAATTGGAAAGATAAGTATTAAAGTAATTATTGGCAACATATATAAATGTAGATGTAGAAATATTCCAGAATCTACATTGAAATTACTAGAGTTAATAAATTAATCCTATATATGTGCTGAATGTATAATCAATAAATAAAGTCAATGTATTTCCACACAAAAGAAGCAAACATAAGCTAACATTAAAGCACTATGTAAATAGGATTGAATATATCAAATTCTTAAGAGAAATCTAGTTTAAAAAAAAAAAACGTGCAGGAAGTCTACCCAGTAAACTATAATATAATTTGAGGAAAGTTTTAGAGAAGTAAAGTAAATGGATTGCAAGGACATGTTCATGGATTAAAACTCAATATTTTTCAATAATTGAAAATATTAATAATAATTTTCAGGTGTCCGTTTTCCTCAGTATGAACCACAAATTCAATACAATACAAAAAAATCCCATCTGTATGTGTGCAAGATGTGTGTTTGTAATGTACCAACCTGATTCTAAAACTGTTGTGGAAATGAAGATAGCCAGCAATAGCCAAACCACTTCTGGAGAGAAGTAGAGAGGGAGCAGTCACTCTGCTGGGCATCAGGACATTGTAAACTGGGAATTCAGACCAGAGGAAAGAGTTCAACAATAGATAAAGAGATCAGTGGCACAAAATATAGAGCCCAGTACATACCAAGCTCCTGGACTCACTTGAATATATAAAAACCACAGAGTAATATAGAAAAGATGAGTTTTTATAAATTGTACTAATTTAATTAGAAGTGAATGTATTTTTTTAAAAATAAACCCATACCTCACATTTATAAAAAAAAATTCCAGATAGTTTGCAAACCTAAATATGAAATGCAACATAATAAAGCTTTAATGAAAATAGGACTATGCTATGACCCAGCAATTACACTACTAGGTATATATCCAAAAGAGAGCAAAATACTGATTCAAAGAGGCACATGTACCCCTATATTTCTAGTAGTATTATTTGTAATAGTCAAATTGTCGAAAGAGCCCAAATGTGCATTGGCTGACTACTGGATAAAGAAGATGTGGTATAAATATACAATGGCATATTACTCAGCCATCAAGAAGAATGAAATCTTATCATTTGCAATGACATGGATGGAGCTAGAGAGTACAATGCTAAGTGGAATAAGACAGAGAAAGACAAATATCATATGATATCACTAATAGGTAAAATTTAAGAAACAAAACAAATAAGAGGGGGAAAATAGAGATAGAGACAAATTAAGAAACAGACTTTTAACTAATAAAGAGCAAACCAATGATTACCAGAGGGGTGGTAGGTGGGGGATGTGTGAAACAGGGGATTGGGATGAAAGAGTATATTTATCATGATGAAAAAAATAAAATACAATGATAAAAGTAAAACAAGAAAACTGATCATAGTATGCCGAGCCATAGAAACTCTTCTGATGCTAGCATGTGAGTTGTTACCCCATTTAGAGTAATCTGCCTTCATCTACAGAATTCTCCTCTTAGGTACGAATCCAGCAGAATTACATACACATGGGTGCTGGGAACCCTATAAGAATGTTTATTTTAGCAACCTTCATGAGAGCAAACACTTATCAAATCAAAATTGTAACAGGAAAAGCAGAGATCTATCAAAATGAACAACACAATTATATTCAACTTGATTGAAGTCTATCAGTGAACAAAATAAACCATAAATATAGTGTATATGTCCTTTTAGGTAATATTAGAAGACAATATTTGGGGATGCTTACTGATTTAATGGCTCCCATTGGGAAGAGGAATTGCAAACTAGAGTACAACATGATTATTAGATGAAAGAAACCATAGTTTCTTAATTATTGGTCACAAAATTGTACTGTAGTAAAAATGAAAGATGTTCTCTATTTTGTAAAGAAACTGGTACATCTAACACACTGTTTCACTTTTTAAATTATTATTATTATTTTCTGGTAATGGTGATACTTAATTGAATAAAGAAACACTCAATCTTTGGTCTTAAGGATAGGATAGGTATTAGATCAGTCTACTCCAATGGGGGATGGGCATTCAAAATGTCCCAGCCTGTAAGTAACTGACATCTTATTCAAGGCAAATCATGAATGAAGTTCCCATTTGCATATAAACATGAAGGAAGTCTCTCAGCAATATCAAATCAGTGATAATAAGGAGGCTAGAGAACCAATGTATAGGAAGCATGCTATAGTGAAGAGAAGCAGCCTTAAAATACAGAAAGGAAAGGCAGTTTTGAAAATATACTATCTGGACAAATAAAAATGTACCATTTTGACAAATGGAAGCACAGAATTTTCAGAAATAGCCAAAGAACCCCCAAAAGGAAGAAACAAATGTAATTGCAAATAGAAGTAGATATTGGATTTGCAACTTTAGGCATGATAATTTTATCTCCATACCTAGCTAGAAGTAGCCTAAGTAGGAAAACAATTTTGACAGGAAAGTTTCTTTCTCTCTCTTTCTTTCTTAAATATTTTTAAATGCTTATTTCTGAGGTAGTTTACATTTTGAATCGGCCGGATATTTTCCCTGATGCCTGAGAAGATGACATAACTTAAAACCATCTAGATTTTTTTTTAAACCATCTAGATTTTTGTCAGCAGACATGGTATGCTTCAATTTCCACAAAATTTAATCTAGGAACAGACCTCTCTTCTTCTGAAAATGGATCTTACTGCCTAATATATTCAGGAACCAATACCATGCTCATGTGATAAAACATGTAACACATTTTTCTAAGGTTGTGGAGGATCTAGACCAGGATGAATTACAGAATGAAAGTAAGAAAAGCAAACCCATACTAATTATTAAGGATCTAAAAACAAACACAAAAAAATTAAACTATTTTCCTGAAAGTAATACTAGACAACAAAGTGACACATTTTCTCCCCCTAGGGACTCCCCCCGCCCCATAGTGGGGAAGCTTTTTGCAAGAAGAACCTGAAGAGAAGGACAGGTCATCTACAGAGAAAGTTTTATAAAATAAACTCAAATGATTGCTCAACAGAGGCAGTCTTCTGGAAATCAAAATGATACACGAGAGAAGATGTCCCCTAGGATGAGCATGACGACTTCCTATTTATAAGCAGCTAATGTTTGAAGCCAGGTAGAGTACTGTAGAATTACAGTGAATTACTGACACGAAAGAAGAACATAAAAATTTTATTGGTTACAAAACACCTACACTCACATAGATAGCTTCATGCAAATTCATAAAGGTAAGCTATAATTGTGCTGCTAGACTATTTTATTTAAGGGTACTTCTAAAATTGAGGCTCAAGATACAAAGAACAAAATAGAAAAGCATAACATTTTGAGATCTTTATCTGAAAATGAGTTACCTACTCTTGGGGAGGAAATAATTTTCTATATCCCTCAAGATTCTTCTAGCTGGTCTAAGAGAAACTGACATGAGACAAAACAGAAGAGAAAAAAAAATTAATTTTGTGTCCACAGAAGCCCAATAAATAAATTGAGACCTAAAGAAGTGATTGTGTTGCTTTTATGCATCTTAGACAAAGGGATTCCAAACAGAATTTGGGCTGGGGTAGTAATCAGTAAAAGTAATAAGGTTTGTTTAAATAGGTTTCTTCCACCCTGAGTTGCCTATCTCTGAAGATAGGAATGTCTCTCTATATCATGCTACAGGTCCTTTTATATGGAAAATTTATTTCCTGCTTTCTGGAGACAAAAGGAGAGGTTGTCAGAGTGCTTTTCTTGTACTGGCTGTTTCTTAAGTAACTTTAATACAAAATAATCATTATAGCATTGTGGCATAATTTGGGGCAGCCTGCCCTGTACTTCCCATTACTTAACATGATCCATATAGTTCTTACCTTTTTTAATGATAAAGTAAAATTGGATATATGTAAAATAACAATCATTATTATATTTGTAATAAAAATATTCAGTTAAGGTAATTTTGAAAACTAGTTCTAATGAAAATGGGAAAGTATGAGAGAATTTGCTCAGTTTTTAAAATTTATTTATTTATTTTTAAAAATTTTTTTGCTCAGTTTTATTTATCAAAGTATAAGGCAAAAATGTCAGCTGATAAAGATATAAGGTGGAGACAGAAATAGTGGATTTGGGGACTGCCTAATATTAGATGGCATTATTAAGTGAAGTAGGATAGAAAGAGAGTGTATGTGTGTGTTAGTCCCATTCTTATGCTCTGACCATTTGCATGTTCAGAATAAATAATAATTAGGTTTAATGAAAGTTACACTTTAATAGCTTAAATTTTTAAGTTGCATTTGATTGCAATGGAACCTTACATAGGTAAGGAGCAATATATGGAAAAAGATTGCACTGAATGGATCATTTTTTTTTGGATTGGATTAAAGCTTACTTGATATTTATCATGTGTTGCACAGGATGTGTTAATAAGGAAGGTTATTGAGCAGTATGATGAGATTATGCTTTTAATATTGCATATATTTATTCCCTCAGGAACAAAGGATTGGCTTAAAAAAGTGATTCTAATTGGAAGATAAATAGGAAGATTTAAAACTCATTTTGAATAAGAATGAAACAAAAGTTTAAGAGAAAATATTTGAATTGAAAGAAGATGGAATAAGTCAACCAATACAGAAAAATAAGATGAACTCAGACAAAAACAGTAGAAAAATAGTTCCACTTTTAATAGGGGTGAAATAACTACAGATTATTCCTGCACAATATGCTGTAAATAACAATGCACACTTCTCACTATCTTTAGTATTATTACATGCAAGTATAAGACCTATATATTAGGATTTTTTTCTTTTTTTTTTTTTAAAGATTTTATTTATTTATTTGACAGACAGAGATCACAAGCAGGCAGAGAGGCAGGCAGAGAGAAAGGAGGAAGCAGGCTCCCCGCTGAGCAGAGAGCCCGCTGCGGGGCTAGATCCCAGGACCCTGAGATCAGGGCCTGAGCCGAAGGCAGCGGCTTAACCCACTGAGCCACTCAGGCACCCAGGATTTTTTTCTTGAATTGATTTTAACTGCACATCAGTTCATTTCTGAGGTTTCACATATCATTTCCTAGAAATAGAGCAAAGTAATGGAAATAATTTGAGATTACATAAATACATTCATCTGTCTACTCCAGGTAACAGTAGAGAAAAATGTGGTTCAAAAGTGTTAGTGAATTGGGGCACTTGGGTGACTCAGTCAGTTGAGCTTCTGACCCTTGATTTTGACTCCAGTCATAATCTCAGGGTCATGAGATAGAACCATGTGTCAGACTCTACTCTGGATGCAGAGCTTGGTTGAGATTCTCTTTCTCTCTCTTCTCTCCCTTCCCCCCTCCCAACCCTACTTGCACTCTCTCTTTCTCTAAAAAAAAAAAAAAAAAAAAAAAAAAAAAAGGTGAATTAACCATCTTGAATTTACTATATCTGCAGATGGAGAACAAATTAAAAACAGAAATTTTGAATATAACTGCCATTGTGGAATTTGTTCTCTTGGGGTTTTCTGATATTCCCAATATCCAATGGATTCTTTTTGGAGTATTTTTAGTCATCTACCTAACTATCCTTATGTGCAATAGCATCATTATATTGATAATAAAAATTGACTCTGCTCTCCAGACCCCCATGTATTTTTTTCTCAGCAATTTTTCCTTCTTAGAAATCTGTTATGTAACAGTCACTATCCCAAGAATGCTCATGGACCTATTGACCAAGAAAGGAAATATTTCTGTCTTTGCCTGTGCTGCGCAAATGTGTTTTGTCCTTATGTTTGGAGGTTCAGAGTGTCTTCTCCTGACAGTGATGGCCTATGACCGCTATGTGGCCATCTGTAACCCTCTGCATTATACTCTAGTCATGAACCACAAGGTCTGTGTCCAGCTGGTGACTGTGTCATGGGTCAGCACAGCTCCAGTTGTAATTGGGCAAACATGCCAGATTTTCTCTCTGCCCTTTTGTGGGTCTAACATAATTAATCATTTCTTCTGTGACATTCCACCAGTACTCAAACTTGCTTGCGGGGACACATTTGTGAATGAGATAGCAATCTATGTAGTTGCAGTGGTCTTCATCATGGTTCCATTTCTGTTGATTGTTTTCTCCTATGGCAAAATTATATCCAGCATTCTGAAATTGTCATCAGCCAAAGGGAGAGCTAAAGCCTTCTCCACCTGCTCCTCTCACCTGATAGTTGTAGTCTTATTCTATGGAACGGCTACCATCACTTATTTACGACCCAGACCAAATCAGTCTGAAGGAGTTGGAAAATTGATCTCTCTTTTCTACACCGTTTTGATCCCAACATTGAATCCCATTATATATACTCTGAGGAACAAAGACATCATGGTAGCATTGAGAAAACTACTAACAAAGTTATTAATGTGACTCAAATACATGCAATTATGGAATTTGCTTATGTGTTCATCATGTAGAGACAATAGAAAAAAAGGTCTTCTAGTTTTATTTCTCAATAATGATCATTAATGTCATCATAGAAACCTCACATTATATTAAGAAAATTTAGTTTTACAGGATTAAGTTTAGGGCTCTGTAAATCAAAGCACCATTTATCTTGGTTGCAGCAATCTAATTTGAAGATCCATCTGTCCTCTACTGTGAACTAGTGAGTTACGAGATTGCTTGAACAATACAATAATAGCTAACTCAGTGTGTTTTATAAGGAAGGTTTAGGGTCATGTGCTGTGATCATTTATTTTTTTAACCTTCCCTTTCCTTCAAATATATTTGCTGCCATTCCTTGTACTTGTGATTGAATTTAGTCAGTGACAAAATCCAGCAGCAGCCAAGATGGTGGAAGCAGGAGAATCAGTATTTTCTTTGCATTTGTCCTTCTATCTCTTGTCATTGTCCATGTTGCTTTAAGATTGCAAATCCTGAGAATTTTCCCTTTATTCTGGTGACATCATTCCCTCCCCCTTGTAGCTTCAGGTTTTGCTTTGATAATATCTATTTAGTATTACAAGACTCTGGAGTTTTCACTATATACTATCCAAATGGTTGTGTAACACATTGAAATGTTGGTCCTTCTAAAATAAATGTCTATTTACAATCTGCAAATGTGCCGTATCTGAGAAAAAAAAAAAAGAAAAGAAAAGAAAAAGGACTTTGTAGATGTAATCAAGTCAAGGAAATGAGATCATCCTGATTTAAGGTGGGCACTATATTCCTTGACCAGTGGCCTTATGAGACAGAAAGGTAAACACAGCTTAAAAAATAGAGTCATCGAGAAGAACATGTGAAGGTGGAGGCAGAAATGGGAGTGATGCAGCCAAGAACCAAAAAGAGATCAAGAACCTCCAAGAGCTGGAAGAAACAAAGAATGAGTCTCCCTTAGATCTTGTAGAGGGAATGAGGAGAGACTGCTAACACTGTGATATTGGACTCTGGATTCTAAAACTATAAGAGATTCAATTTTTGTTGTTTTAAGTTCTTCAGTTGGTGGTATTTTGTTACAGTAGATCTAGGAAAGTAATGCACCATGTAAGTAGTCTTTTCATTGAATTGCTTCTATTTGAATCCTCTGGAATAAATTCTGTACCCTTTTTGGGAAGTAATTTGGCATTTTTTTCTTTTGAATGAAAAAATTAAAGTACTTGTCCTTTTATTTTAAAAACCATATCAATGAAGGGCGCCTGGGTGGCTCAGTGGGTTAAAGCCTCTGCCTTCAGCTCAAGTCATGATCCTGGGGCCCTGGGATCAAGCCCTGTGGCGGGCTCTCTGCTCAGTAGAGAGCCTGCTTCCCTTCCTTTCTCTCTGCCTGACTCTCTGCCTACTTGTGATCTCTGTCTGTCAAATAAATAAATAAAAATCTTAAAAAAAACATATCAATGAAAACTCATCTTATAGAAATAATATTTTCTAAGAATAATTATTACCTGTATTTGTTTAAGAATTTTTATTAAATGTGTTTGTTCAAGAGTGTTTATAAGAGGTTTTTTGTTTTGTTTTGTTTTGTTTTTTTATAGTGCAAAAGGAAACAAGAAGCAAAGGGAAGGTGCTCTCAGTTGAAACATACTGAGATAGTGGAGTACATCTACACCATATAATATAAGCCAGCCTGTCAAGACAATATTTTAGATCCCCTCTGCTGAAGAATTTCCAAGCTTTCCTGACATGTGAGAAAGTAAATGCATGCATAAAACATAACTATTTTTGTAAGACAAAGAAGGTTAGCAATCCATAACCTCATACACTAAAAAAAAAAAAAAAAATTAAGATTTAGTTTATTTATTTGTCAGAGGGATCCAGAGAGCACATGCAAGGGAAGCAGCAGGCAGAAGGAGAAACAGGCCCCCAACTAAGCAAGGAGCCAAACATGGGACTCAATCCCAGGATTCTGGGATGGTGGCCTGAGCCAAAGGCAGATACTTAACTGACTGAGCCACCCAGGTGTCCCAAAACAAAAGTTTCTTGCATATATATGATTATATATGTATTTGTATATATTTATATCATATATTACATATATATATACATATATATATATATAATGTAGATACACTGTTCTACTGAGGGAGGAAAAAGAAGCTATAACTAAACATAGAAGAAAAAGTATGAATTATTTTTAAAAGATTTTATTTATTTATTTGATAGAGAGTGAAATCACAAGTAGGCAGAGAGAGAGAGGGAAGCAGACTCCCTGCTGAGCAGAGAGCCCAATGTGGGACTCGATCTCAGGACCTTGAGATCATGCCCCAAGCCAAAGGCAGGGGCTTAAACCACTGAGCCACCCAGGCACCAGAAAGTGTGAATTATTTTATGTCAATATGATTTTGTATTAATATTCTTCACTTACTTTGGAACACTGTAAAATTCAAACCTACTAATATATATTAACAATGCTGGTCTGTTTAGGAGTTAGCATATATTCCCCTTTGGATTCAGTTTTGCTCTTTGATGCTAGGATATCAAATGCTGGAATTTGAATGGAGATACATTTTATGTACAGATCAATAGCCAGATGAAAAGATGCATAATAGGGTGAGGTCAGGAGGCTCCTAAATGTATGAACTTCTGTCCTCATGCAGTGGGATCTGTCACTCTTTGGACACATGGATATGTTTACCCCACTAGGAGCTCTCTGAGCCCCAGCTTTAGGAATGTTTAAAGAGGCTTCATCACATAGGCAAGGCAGGCCATTAACTCTGTTTTCAGCCCCTCTCTCTTCTAAAGAAAATGGAGGTAAGGAGAGATGAAAATTCTAAGTTTCTAATCATGGCTTGGTTCTTCTGTTGATCAATTAGTCCTCATGCAAAAGTCATCCAGTACCCCACCCAAGGTTGCCTCATTAGAACAAAAGACACTCCTACTGCCCAAGAAATTATAGGAGTTTCAGGAGCAGGGTCAGGAACCAGGGTCAAAGACCAAATATTAAAACAAAAGGTGCTCCAAGTGTACTCATCAATTAGGAAATAACAAGAGTTCCAGGAGCACGGTGTCAGCAGTCAGGGCCAGAGATCAATATGTATTTCTTATTGAGGTCACAATATCATAATCATACCAATCAGGAAAAAAAAAGTTGAACAAAACAAAACAAAGGAATATATGTCCCTATTTAAGGAATGCTCTTCTCTTTTCTGTGAATTCTTAATCTATTTAGTACACTTTTCCTTTCTTTTTTTTTTTTCTTAATTTAAATTCAATTAGACAACATATAGTACACCATTAGTTTCAGATATAGGGTTCAATAATTTATCAGTTGTCTATAACACCCAGTGCTCATCACACTCATCACATCATGTGCCCTTTTTAATGCCCATCACCCAATTACTCCATACCCCACCTCCTCTCCAGCAACCGGTTTGTTTCTTATAGTTAAAAGTCTCTCATGATTTGTCTCCCTCTCCGATTTCTTCCCATTCAGTTTTTCCTCCCTTTTCCTAAGATCCTCCACACTATTTCTTATATTCCACATATGAGTGAAACCACATGATGATTGTTTTTCTCTGATTGGCTTATTTTGCTCAGCATAATACACTCCAGTTTCATCCATGTCAATGTAAATGCTAAGTACTCATCCTTTCTCATGGCTAAGTTATATTCCATGGTATATAAATACTACATCTTCTTTTCCATTCATGTGTCAATGGGCATCTTGGTTCTTTTCACAGTTTGGTTATTATGGACATTGCCTTTATGAACATTGGCACATGTTGTGATGAGTACTAGGTGTTATATGCAACTAATGGATCTTTAAACACTACATGAAAAACTAATGAGGCTGCCTTCGGCTCAGGTCATGATCTCAGGGTCCTGGGATCGAGTCCCGCATTGGGCTCTCTGCTCAGCAGGGAGCCTGCTTCCTCCTCTCTCTCTCTGCCTGCCTCTCTGCCTACTTGTAATCTCTCTGTCAAATAAATAAATAAAATCTTTAAAAAAAAAAAAAAAGAAAAGAAAAAGAAAACCAAAGCTAGTGGCTTCACAATGCCAGACTTTAAGTTATATTACAAGGCTGTGATTAACCAAGACAACATGGTACTGGCATAAAAACAGACAAATAAATCAATGCAACAGAATAGAAAACCCAGAAGTGGACCCTAAAATCCATGGTCAACTGAATTTTGACAAGGCAGGAGAGAATATCCAGTGGAAACAGGACAGTCTCTTCAATAAATGGTGCTGGGTACATAGGTGCATGTGGACAGCCACATGCAGAAGAATTAAACTGGATCATTCTCTTAGACCAGACACAAAGAGAAACTCAAGATGGATACAAGACCTAAATAGCAAGGCAAGGGAAACAAAACAAAAATGAACTACTGGGCCTTCATCAAGACAAAAAGCTTCTGCACAGCAAAGAAACAGTCAATAAAACTAAAAGGGAAATTATGGTTGGGAGAAAATATTTGCAAATGACATGTAAGATGAAGGACTAGTCTCTAAAATCTATAAAGAACTAAAACTTAACATCTCGAAAATAAAAAGGTAGTTAAGAAAAGGGCAGAAGACATGAACAGACATTTATTCAAAGAAGACATACACATGACCAACGGACACGTGAAAAAAAATGCTCCGCATCCCTTGGCATCAGGGAAATATACAAATCAAAACCACAGTGAGACACCACCTTACGCCAGTCAGAAGAGCAAAAATGAACAGGAGAGGAAACAACAAATGTTGGCGAGGATGTGGAGGAAGGGGAACCCTCTTACACTGTTGGCGGGAATGCAAGCTGGTGCAGCCATTCGGGAAAATGGTATGGATGTTCCTCAATAAGTTAAAAATAGAGCTACCCTATGACTCAGCAATTGCACTATTAGGTTTAGTACATTTTTCTATTTATATTTTGGCCTTTTTTTTTTATATTAAAGAACAAGCCAAGACCACTTCATTTGAGATATCATTTTTTAAGATTTATTTATATATTTATTTGTGAGAGTGCATAGGGAGAGGGAGAAGCTGACTCCCCTCTAAGCAGGGAGCCCAGTGTGGGGTTGGATCCCAGGACCCTGGGACTATGACCTGAGCTGAAAGCTTAATGAATCGAACTACACAGGTTCCCCAAGAAATTATTTCTAATTATTATTCCTATTGTATACATTCTATTTGACTTTAGTTTGGTGGATTATTTCTTTTATCATGCCGAATTATTTATTTTGACACATCCCTTTTTTTTTTTTTTTCAAATTTTGTGTCCTGCCTTCTTAATTGTGAGCCATAAACTTTCATTATTCCACAATTGGTGGGAGGTTGGGGGAACCAGGTGGTAGGTATTAGAAAGGGCATGGATTGCATGGAGCACTGGGTGTGGTACAAAAACAATGAATACTGCTACGCTGAAAATAAATAAATAAATAAATAAATAAATTAAAAAACAAACAAACAAAAAAGATCTTTTCTTTAGAACGCTTTCATCACTTCAGTCACTAAAGTATTTAATAATATATGCTCTTCACAAAAGTTCATTGTTCTTTCCTGTTGTCTGGAAACTGGTTGGCCAATTGTCTCGAGAGCATGTACTTTAAATGTCTGTATTTCACCAATTTGGTAGGCTATCTTTATTGAGTGACAAATTCTCATTTGTTTTTGAGTTTTGTTTTGTTTTGTTTTTCTCAATATTCTATTTTATATCATCAGAAGACCTCTGTACCCATGCCTGGCATTACATTTTGCGGCTTGGAAGTTCTCAGCAGAGATACATTTTGGACACACATCCTTGTATCTCCAGCCTGGTTGGGTTCTCAGTCCCTCGCTGAGCTCTCATTTGGCTCCTTTGTGAGATCTGCTGCCCTCCTCCTCATCGCCTTCCATGATCTGGGGCACATGCTACTGATGGATCCCAGGTCAATTTCCTCATCATTTCCTGTTACCACATTGCTATTGGAGTTCTCTCTCTGAAATAGTTTCCTTTCCTAATCCTAAACTCATAGAAATCACTATTTACTAAACAACTGGAAGCAACATCCTATGTTTGACGTGAGAAATTGTTCTCAAACCATGATTCTTAAACAATCTGTTGGAACAAAATTGCCTTTCCTAGAATTGAAGCTTAGAATTCAGACTCTTTGCTCTGAATCTTTCCCATGATCTCAGCTAGATTTCTTTCAGATTCTCATTTTACCCTAAGTAAAGCTTGAAAATATTCACACCTTAAAGATGTAAAAGGAAATTGGGAAAAGATTGATATGCCTGCCAAAGGAAGGGAACATTTCCACTTTTCAGATTAGCCTTAGCTTAAAATTTTAGATTTTTGAACCATGTGTAATTCACTCTACAGCTAAGTCTCAAGTTGTGCAGGTGACCATGAAGAAACCAATAGTATAATAGTTTTGTGCATAAAAATAGCATTTTTCATCAGAACATTTAACACAATGGTTACACAGGCCAGCTCTAACTAGTGATCAAGGAACCTATCACAGAGGAGAACATAAGAAAAACAAATTTGACATCTTGGTCTGATAGGAACAGACTCCCAATGGAGCATTTATAATAGAATAGGTAAGGTAAGAATCAGATGTGTGTCAATTTTGGATGGTCTCAGATAGTAGTGTTCAGTGCTCTGTTCCATGCCTAAGAAATGAAATATGCTGTCTGCTCTAGTCCATATAGGGGCTGAAGAGAAAGTATTCTGGGAAGGCTAAGAACTATGTGGAAAAATTAAAATACAACACATCAGAGATGCCATAGTGATACTTCTAATTAGAATCTAAATTTGTCAGGCTGAAAAGATCCCTGAGGTAGAGTTAAATAACTGCATTTAAAGAACAGTTCATGTTTGGAAAGAACAAATTATTATAAAGGTGGTTCACATATCTTTGATGACACAAGTGATTTTCAAATACAGTAACGAAACCATTAAATCCTCTATAGTGAAAAAAATCAGCAACAACCCAAAGAAGAAAGGTAAATACAAACTAATTTATACTGATACTAGGCTTAGATGATATTTTTAAATTTAAAACTTGCATTTAACACAAAGTAACACATATATCATTTTGTTACAGTGACTTCTATATGTTTCTGATTTTATTAAATAAAATTTACAATGAAATAATGTTAATAAATAATGGGATTAAGTCATTTAGAAATACTGAAAACTGTAATAACTGAAGTAATTTTTCTAGGTATATGTAATATTATTGGAAATTTCATTTTGCACCAATACACTGTAAAAAATAAGTGTTATATTTATGTATTCAACTTGATAATGTAATAAGAGATTTAAAGCACAGTAATCCATGAAATCATGTTACAACCATTGGGGAACCCAAAGAACATTTATTTTAAAGAAAACAAGTGATAGAATTAAGGACTTGTAAGATAAAGAAAAACAGTTTTAAATTCAATATTGTTTTTAAATTAATTTAAGGTTTAAGTTGCTAATATATACCAAATATATAAATATAACTGAAGCTTGTGTGGCTTCAATATTTAGTTGAAGTAGAGTGCTGTTTTACCTTCTCTTAATCATTTGTAGTTTTTCACATAATGGAGGCTTGGGTTTAAAGAAAACTCTTACAACATTAAGTTTTTTTTTTTTTAAGATTTTATTTATTTATTTGACAGAAAGAGAGAGAGATCACAAGCAGGCAGAGAGGCAGGCATAGAGAAGGGGAAGCAGGCTCACTGCTGAGCAGAGAGCCCAATGCGGGGCTTGATCCGAGGACCCTGAGATCATGACCTGAGCTAAAGGCAGAGGCTTAACCCACTGAGCCACCCAGGCACCCCACAACATTAAGTTTTATTTCCCTTTATTAATAAGAACTTAAATATTTGTAAGAAAGAAACTAGTATAATATTGTGAGAGCTCATGGAGCAAACCTCTGCTCTTTCTGCTTTGCTCCACTCTTGAGAAATACATACACAAATCTTACTATTTCATGTTATATATCAATGATTTCATCACCAAAATGCTGAGTTTGTACAACTAAAAATTATATTTTATTTAGCATGGTAATTTTCTTCATAATAAACATGAAATTATTTATATTAAATAAATGCCATTTGTAATAGAGCTACATAAAGATTGGAATTTTATTCTTTTGTATATTAATCCATTTCTCCCCTTTAAGAATATGATTTTTTTGTTTTTTTATTTTAATTTTTATTGTGTTGTTAATCACCATAAAATACATCATTAGTTTTTGATTCAGTGTTCCAAGATTCATTGTTTATCCATCACATCTAGTGCTCCAGGCAATACGTGGCCTCCATAATGCCCACCACCAGGCTCACCCATCCCCTCAAAGAGTCCACAGCCTCTCATGATTCATCCCCTCCTCTGATTCCCCCCCTTCACTTTTCCTTTACTTCTCCTAGAATATGGTTTTATTTAAAACGTGTCTGCTGCTTTACTTAACTTCAGAATCAAATACTTGGCACGATCTTACGTGTAGCCATTTTCTAACCCCTATAAGTGATCCTAACTGGGAAAACAGCCATGGTCTTTACTTCCCAGGTCCTACACTAATAGTATAAAGAAAGGCTTACTAAAGGAATTAACCAAACTGCAGCAATCTTTGCTGAACAGTGATAGGTACTATAGGACTTAGGTTCACAGAATAGAGATAATAGTATATACAAAACTATTGGTGGAGAATTCATGTCTGCAGAACGTGACATTTTTTATGACATTCTGATGATTGCTTTGAGGTCTCATTCCATTTCCAGATTAATCACTTGATGCAAAGAAAAAGTAAATTAGAGAAGTTTTAGTTTTTAATAACAATGATAACAGCTACCTTTAGAGAGACTTGTATGAGTACCAGGACTTCAAATTGTTTTACATGTGTGAAATGAATACATTAATATAAACATCCTAAGTGTCAGCACAGTATTTAGCCAGTTTTGTAGTTGGGTGAACTATAGCATGAGGAGATTAAGCATTTCTCATGAGGTCATAGAATGAGCAGGTGGTGAACCCTTGATTTAAATCCAGCCCATCTTGGCAGTGAATTCCATATACATGACATTATAGTATGCTGTTTGGGGGACAAAGTCCAAACCCACCAGAATGGAGAAATGAAAGGCAGACCTGCGACTGACCTTGAGCCAAGAAATTCTAAGGATACAATATCTAAGGATTCATTCACTCTCAGGATTCAACAACACAAATTCAGCTCTGAGAATGAGTGAGTGCCTCTCAATTTTGTACCTGAGCTGTCTCACTCACCTTACCTTCGTCCTGGGCTTGATGAAAGGAAAGAATGAAAAAATAGACATGATGACCAACAAGTAATGCAATAATTGTATTAAACACAATTTTGCTAAACAATGTGTTACGACCTTAAGACTAAGGACTTAAGAACATATTACCATACTCATAGCATATTAATTATAATTATAAGACCATAACTAATAATAAATCAGAATAAAATTGATAGGTAATTTTACCAATATTATCTCATTTAATTATCACAAATAAGAAAGCAACTTTAAAAAATTTAAATGATGGCTTAATGTCACACAGATAATAAATCATGAAGTTAGGATTTAAACTCAAGTCCAACTAAAAAAAATAAATAAATAAGCCACTGGTGCACCTGGGTGCTTCAGCTGGTTTAGCATCTGACTCTTGGTTTTGGCTCAGGTCATGATCTCAGGGTTGTGAGATTGATTCCCACATCAGAATCTGAGCCTGGCACAATCTGTTTGGGATTCTTTCTCTCCCTCTCCCTCTGCCCCTCTCCTGATTCTCTCTCTATCTCAAATAAATAAATAAAATATTTAGAAAAGAAACACTGACTTGTAATCATAACACCTATGTACACATGATCACATTATCTATCATTAGTAAGTCTCAGTATTCTTATCTCTGAGAAGTGAGTTTAGAAACTGTTTTGTCAAGTGTTTTTTGAGGAACAAAAGAGATAGTGGAGATCACACAGCACACAGACCCATACCTCCCCACCCCCACACCCACACACATACCCACAAGGAAAGAACACACTCCAGGCTATCCTTGTTTTCCCAGGGTCACCCTTTTTATTATTTGTATCTGTATCCATGCTCCCAGGCAACTTCTCCTGAATGAAACCCTTTTATAGTCCCCATTTGGTATCCTACCAAAAACATTTGTCTTATTTCCCTATGTGTGATAAAATACTCCTCTATTTTTTTGTAAATTTCCTAATGATATTAACTGTATAATAAGAAAATAAATGAGTAAGAAATAAAGTGATAAGAGGATATTGAAGAGTTCAATTAGGCAGTTGAAAATATATGGGGAAGACAAAGTCTGATGTAGTTCTACAGAAGTGTGGTAGAGGAAACCATAGGAAAGTACAATAGCATCGTCAAGGAATGTAATTAAGAATGGGATCATATGGCATAGCAGGAGATCTGTTTTCAGTGATTGCCAATGTTTCCAGTGTCTGTGCTGAGCAAGGCATAGTTTGGTTTATCCTGGGCTGTATTCAGAAAGTATATGGGATGATCTTAAAGGAAATTTCAAGGGAGTGTGTACAGTGATAATCCACAGGATCCAAACTGAGAAAGTGAGAATTACACGAATGGTAATATTATTAAATTAGAAACAATTACAGTGATTATGAAAACCAATGTAGATACGCTAATACAATTTAGAGAATAGGTACTGATGCATTAAAGTAAAATAAAGTACATGCTCAATTGACCCTTTCCACAGATGAAACACCAAGGAAAATCACAAGAAGAAAATCTGACTGAATTGATAGAATTTGTTCTCTTGGACTTTGCTGATGTTCCCCATCTCCAGTGGCTTCTATTTGGAATTTTCCTAGTCACCTATATTGTTATTGTGATGAGTAATGGCATCATATTTCTAATAACAAAATTGGATCGTGCTCTCCAGACCCCTATGTACTTTTTCCTCGGCAATTTTTCCTTTTTGGAAATCTGTTATGTTTCTGTTACTCTCCCCAGAATGCTTATGAACCTTTGGACCCAGAGAAGAACAATTTCTTTAGTTGCTTGTGCTACACAGATGTGCTGTGTTCTTGTGTTGGGAGCCACAGAGTGCCTTCTTCTGACAGTGATGGCCTATGACCGCTATGTGGCCATTTGTAACCCTCTGCACTACCCTCTAGTCATGAACCACAAATTTTGCATCCAGCTGGTGGCTAGCTCTTGGGTCAGTGGAATTCCAGTCCAGATAGGGCAGACATTCCAGATTTTTTCTCTGCCCTTTTGTGGCTCTAATTTAATTGACCACTTCTTCTGTGACATCCCCCCAATACTCAAGCTTGCTTGTGGGGACACATTTGTGAATGAAATGATGGTCTACATAGTTGCTGTGTTGATTGCCACGGCTCCCTTTCTTTTGATACTTATTTCCTATGGCAAAATCATCTCCACAATCCTTAAATTGCCATCAGCCACAAGTCAGGCCAAAGCCTTCTCCACCTGTTCATCGCATCTTATGGTTGTGGTGTTGTTCTTTGGATCAGCCATTATTACCTATTTAAGACCCAAAACCAGTCACTCAGCAGGGACTGACAAAGTGCTTTCTCTTTTCTACACTATTGTGACTCCCATGTTTAATCCCCTCATATACAGTCTAAGGAACAAGGAAGTCATAAAGGCATTGAGAAGATTGCTACGTAAATAATTCACTTCATTAAAAATGTGATACTTGCAGGAATTGATTCTTTATGTATTGGTGTTGAGATTTCAACAGATATTTATATTAATTTCTAATATCTGTCTATACAATGGTAACTTTTTTCTAAATTAAAAATTACTTGTAATGTTCTAATGTGTCAAATCATATATTTGTGCACATTTTATCAAATAACAAGTCATTCCATTGGTAATTTCATAGTTTTCTCATGTTTTATTTTCCTCTCTCAGTAAGAACTTTTGACAAGATTCAATGTAATGAACTTATTTGTAATATGGGCTTTGTTGTTTCACTTACGGAAAATCATATCATTCATTTCCGCAGAGTTGCTTTTGAGAGTTGCTTTTGCTTTAAGAACTGGCTCGACAACAAACATTAAAATAAATAAATATGTATCTCTTGCAATGACTCTACAAAAAATCATTAAAGAAAAATGCACCTTTCACTGGAAACATAGTTTTATAAACTATTGGTGCACTAATACCAATCAATATTAAACACAATTTATGCTACTACCAGATTAACCATTTCTATGTAATACAGTTTTATGATTTGATAAAAGTAAATATTGTTATTAAAATATTTGCCTGTGGGTTGCCTGGGTGGCTCAGTGGATTAAACCTCTGCCTTTGGCTTAAGTCATGATCTCAGGGTCCTTAGATCAAATCCCGCATCAGACTCTCTGCTCAGCAGGGAGCCTGTTCCTCCTCTCTCTCTCTTTGCCTGCCTCTCTGCCTACTTGAGATCTCTCTCTGTCAAATAAATAAATCTTAAAAAAAATAAAATAAAATATTTGCCTGTAATAAAAAGAGGTGAGAAAGTTATGGGAATGTATGTTCAATGTACTTTTCTAGAGATGATAGTGAGATGGGAAAATTAGGGAAAAGGAATAAAATTTTATAAAATATATCTACTATAGGGGTACCTGGGTGGCTCAATTGGTTGAACACTGGATTATGGCTTCACTTGAGTTGTGAACTCCCAGTGGTGGGATCAAGCCCCGCATAAGCCTCAGCACTAGGATTGGAATCTGTTTAAGATTCTCTCTTCTCGGGGCGCCTGGGTGGCTCAGTGGGTTAGGCCGCTGCCTTGGCTCAGGTCATGATCTCAGGGTGCTGGTATCGAGTCCCGCATCGGGCTCTCTGCTCAGCGGGGAACCTGTCTCCCCCCTCTCTCTCTCTGCCTGCCTCTCTGCCTACTTGTGATCTCTCTCTGTCAAATAAATAAATAAATAAAATCTTTAAAAAAAAAAAAAAAGATTATCTCTTCTCTGCCTCTCTCCCTACTTGCTCATGCTCTCTCTCTCTCAAATACATACATAAGTAAAATCTTTAAAAATATATATCTGTTATAAAAACACAGATATTACACACCTAACTTGTATACAATATACACACATACTGGAAGTGATCAACAAAAATATGATCATCAATGTAAATTATGGGTATATTAGGGTAAAACATTCTATTATTTTCTCCTTTGTTTTACTGATATTTATAGTTTATTGCAATAAGCAGTGTTATTCATGTAATCATGAAATGTGAATATGTATTCATAAATATGTCTTCATTGTATATGAGGAAAATCATTACGATTCATTGTTTGTATTGTTTCTCTATTTGTACTGATGTAATTAACCTTATTAATTGTCAGTATTTATGCCTAAGAATCCTTGTGTATGCAGGCAACAGATCTATAAGGAACCATGACCTGTCACCAGTACTTCCAATTAAAAAAGAATGTGCTGAAGATTGCATTTGCTTTTAAAGTTTTAGTCCATAAGTGAAAAAGTCAGTTCTACTCATTTCATATGAACATATCAAAACTAAAAATATGATGTAAATCATTGGCTATAAGAACAAATTAATAAAATAGAAACATAATATGAACAATAAAAAATGCCAGGAAAATTTCCAAGCAGAAATTATATCATTCCTGAAGCTATTATATGTGGAATGGAGTGAGGCAGTTATAAAAAATTCTCTCCATTTTCATTGTCCCTCCTGCCTAAGATAGGAAAAAAAAAAGTTGAGATAGAAGATATACCAAAGGTGAAAACATTTAAAAAATAACTCTAATAGATGTCATCAAATCTAACATTTTTATAGAAGGGCAAATAAAAGCTATGTTCTTGGAGCACTGTGATTATTTTTTGCTGGATAGTGAAGTTCCATAGCTTCCTCCCAAAATCTGTGAACAGTATCAACAATTATTTTCTCACTTAACTAGTCAACCTACAAAGTATAGACTAGATATTAACTGACTGAAATTTAAGTAAAAATCTGAAACAAACAAGAAAACAGGAACCACTTACAGTGATAATTATATGCTGAAAATTTATTTGTCCCACTAGTTTTTAAATAGGATAATGTGCAGCAAATAGATGTGCTTTGTAAATTACAAATATCTTTCTTGTCAAGATAAACTTTTATTTATTTTTAAATTGTGTTAACAATTCATTCACAATTCTAAGAAGTTGACTTTTCTTCTTTGTAACAGACATTTATTTACACAACTACTCATGCCTGTGTGAATTTGTGTCTCTGTGTGTGTGTATATATGTGTGTATATATGTGTGTGTGTGTGTGTCTGTGTGATGGTTCTTTGAGGGTCATTATTCTATGGCAATCAAAATATTTCTAAAACAGAGAGTCCATTAATAAATCAATAGGCTTCTCCATATATTTGGTTTCTGTACTGAAAGCATATGTAAACATTAGGAAATTGTTTCATATCCTAAATCAAAATAAAAGGAAAAGACACTTCAGGAAAGCTTTGCTCTTTTGTTATTCAAGTGGGATCACATTTAGAATCACAAGTAAAATCAGGTGACTAATTTGACAAACTGCTTTCTTTCACTATGATGAGGAAGATAATAGATGACAATGGGAAAAATTCATTAGAAAAAATGAAAGTAGTTAATTAATTAGAAAACATTTCTAGGGCACCTGGGTGGCTCAGTGGGTTAAGCCTCTGCCTTTGGCTCAGGTCATGATCTCAGGGTCCTGGGATCGAGTCCCACATCGGGCTCTCTGCCTGGCAGGGAGCCTGCTTCCTCCTCTCTCTCTGCCTGCCTCTCTGCCTACTTATGATCTCGCTCTGTCAAATAAATAAATAAATAAAATCTTTAAAAAAAAAAGAAAATATTTCTAGAGGCTTATACTCTGAAAATCAATTGACTAGAAGCAAGAAGAGATATGGCGTAGAAGAAAATAATGTGATATGGAGAGTTGATAGAAAGTTAAGTGATATTCCATGTCTGGAAACTGTGATAGGCCCTGAAAGCCCAGGAGCCCAAATATTTTCTGGTGTATGACTTGAGAAGCCAAAGCAAAATAGATTCTGCTCAAAGGTTTAAAAAGGCAGGGAAATTTGAAGGCTGTTATAGAAGGATTTGTATTAACATAGTGGCAGTTAAAATAATTTCCATGTTTAAATGTGCAGCCTTAAAAAAAAAAAAAAAGTGCAGGGGCACCTGGGTGTTTTGGTCGGTAGAGTGCCAGACCCTTGAGTTCAGCTCAGGTCATGATCTCAGGTCCTGAGATCAAGCCCCAGGTCAGGCTCTGTGCTGAGCTTGGAGTCTGCTTAAGATTTTCTCTCTTGGGGTGCCTGGCTGGCTCAGTTGGTTAAGAATCTGCCCTTGGCTCAGTTCATCACATCAGGTTCCTGGGATGGAGCCTGCAACAGGCTCCTAGCTCAGTGGGGAGTCTGCTTCTCCCTCTCCCTCTGCCTCCCCTCCCAACTCATGCTTCCTCACTCTCTCTCACTCACTCTCTCTCATGCATGCACTCTAATAATAAATAAAATCTTTAAAAAGAAAAAAAAATTCTCTCTCTATTCTCCTTCTGCCCCTCCCCTCTTACACTCTCACTCTCTATTAAAAAAATATGTGCAGCTTTCATTCACTAGAAAACTAGATTTTGTCAAATGCCTCCTTCTCAAAAATTCTTGAATTTTCTTTTTTTTTTTTT
>NC_081557.1:14089787-14106560 GCF_022355385.1 Mustela nigripes
CATGATATACAGCCTCAGGAACAAGGACGTGATTGCAGCCCTGAAAAGACTATTACTCAAAAAGATAGTGTGGTGCGTTTAATTGTAAGTGCTTTAGCTGCTTGCCACGCATGTCTCAGAGAAACATTCCAAATCTCTGCATTCCTCTTTAATAACTTAACTGTTTCCAGCTTAGGATGTACGTCTAGATACTTCTAAACACCAACCTACAACTTCTTGTGCTTGGAGACAGACCAGGCAAATTAATCTGTCTTCAGTGCTCCAAACCTAAAGAATAACCCCTATTTATTACCACTATATGGTGACTAACACAACATTAAAAAAAAAAAAAAAAAAACTATCCTACCTCATGATTAAAATAGTAATGCACACATTTCATATGCAATTAGAATATAAATCAAATTCATATAAAAATAACTCAATCTGTTAGAATTTTTGGTTTGATTATACTAAAAATATATGATTGCTTACCTAAATAATTTCCTAAATCTTCACACTGGTATTTATTAACATTTTATGATTCTATAACCAGAGACTGGAAATAACAGTTAAATAACAAATTTTTTTTGAATGACTGATTAAATAAATTAATGGATAAATGAATATTGCTGTGACATTCCTCAGACTCCTGCCAAAATCGAGAGATTTCAGAGCACCAATCAACATTGAAAGCACATTTATTTAAGCTACCATGCAGCCATGTGGAATTACTCCAATTATAATACCGAAAGAAAGTCTTACATTTACTTAGCTTTCTTCCTAATAACATTCTTCTATGTTTAACTTAACAAAATAGCCGCCAAAATAATTTGTTTTGAATTATTTCACCTCTTCTTTACTGGTACTCTAACCAGTTACTCCCGTACCAATGCATATTTTGAAAATAAAATATCTGTGAGTTTGAAATCGAAGGAATGAGTTAGAAATTACTTGCAGATTAAGAGTCACTTATGGTTTGTCTCCCTCCCAATCCCATCTTGTTTCATTTATTCTTCTCCCACCGTCTTAACCCCCCATGTTCCATCTCCACTTCCTCATATCAGGGAGATCATATGATGGTTGCTGGGGGGAGGGGGGTTGGGAGAAGGGGGGTGGGGTTATGGACATTGGGGAGGGTATGTGCTATGGTGAGTGCTGTGAAGTGTGTAAACCTGGCGATTCACAGACCTGTACTCCTGGGGTTAAAAATACATGTTTATAAAAAATAAAAAATTGAAAACAAAAAACAAAAAGAAATTACTTGCAGAATTATGCAAAGTCTGCACATTTGCATTTACGTTAGGGTGCCTAAACTTTCATGCCTTCAGCCCTTTCTAAAGTGTCTTAAAGTATTAAACCTTTGAACTGGTTTTATCAAGGAAAGAGAGCACCTGTTAACAGAACCACTAATGCTTATCTTTCCAGTTCCAGATTCTCAAGTCAGTCACTGGCATGAAGAGATTACTTAGTGCGTCTTCCCCTGAGAACTTCTGTTAGCAGTTCTTTAAAAATTATGCTGTTTTGTAGTTTTAGCTATAACTGTACATAAGCCTGTCAAACAATATTAACTCCTGTCCTTTCATGGTTATATTTTGTTTCATCCAGTCATTTACATCCTCTACCATCTAACATAATGTACCACATTTATCTATTTCTGTATTTTATCCGTGGAAGTACACATGTTTATACCTCTACTCATTTAATGTTTTATACAAGAATTTTATGTATGTCCATGATAAAGACCATAATGATGATAACGATGGTGGTCGTGGTGATAGTGATGATAAAGATGATGATTATGGTACAGATAGTAGTGCTGGTGTTTTTTTGTTTCTGAAATTTAGTGAAGCAGGAATCACGATGTCACAGAAACAGTGCTATCCCAGGAGTTCAGATAATTAAACTAAATAAATTGTCTCTTTACCAACATCTTGAGCAATTCCTTCAGCTACTTTTTTTTTTTTAATTGCAGTTGGTTAAAGAACAGAAATTCAACTAAGTAAACCTTAGAGATCTTATTGGGTTTTTTGTTTTCTGGTTTTTTGTTTTTTGGTTTGGGTTTTTTTGGCCATGAATCAGGGAGCATTCAATCCAATAGGTAGAAAGGAGTGCTGAAAAGCTACCCAAGGCAAGGGATTCTAAGGGCAGAAAGAAGCCGGAACAAGGAAGTTACATTAGGCAAAAATGGTATTGGTTGTTGCAAAGTTACTTTCCTCATAGGGCATGGCAGGCTGGTACCAGGCATGTCACCTATGCTAACCACGTACTTCTTGATTGAGTGCTTTTGGATTCCATTTTTTGGAAGAGCCATAACTGGAGCTAAGTTTTTTGGTTTGGTGATATGTGGCTTGGTATAAGTGTTACCATTTTGAGCTTATTGTCTTGTCTTTAACAGTTTGTAATTAATAAAATTATCACAATCTATTTTTTATGAACTCCTAGGACTATTACAAATGTCAATATCCACCTGGCATGGAGAAGCATTTGGAAAAGTTTAAAGCACCAAAAATGGAAGTGTTGGCTGTATTTCAGTATAATTCTTAGTGAAATCTCTAGCTGTGTGATATTTTATACTCAAATTCATAAAGACAATCAATAGAATGCTATTTTTTGTTGAAAGGACATATTCCACAATATGAGTTACCTAGGGAAGAAAACCTAACTTATTTATACATTGGAATTGTTTTCCTTTTACATTATTTATGTTTAGTTTTTCAAAAATGTGCTAGCCAACTATTTGTTTATCCAAATGAGGATTATGGAACAGAGCTAAATATTCCCTAGTATTCAAATAAAATGTTAATGAACATTTCTATCATTATGAGTCCAGTGCCAATTAAAAACTATAGGATTATGACCTCCTTTATACTTAAAATCTTTGAGACCTTTGTATTTTTCTTTTCATATCTCTATCCCTTGTCTTCCCACTCTGTTAATTCACAATAAGGTAGCCTGTAGAAATTAGTCGTTGGATTAATTTAATTATATATTCTATTAATTGGGGTTGATCAAAAAGAAACTGTAGGGGGCGCCTGGGTGTCTCAGTCAGTTAAGTGCCTGCTTTCAGCTCAGGTCATAGATAGTCTCAGGGTCCTGGGATCAAGTCCCACATTGGGCTCCCTGTTCAGCAGGGAGTCTGCTTCTCCCTCTCTCTTCCTGTCCCTCCTGACCCCAGTTCCTATGCTCTCTTTCTCTTTCTCTCCCTCAAATAAATAAAGTTATGAATGTATAATAGTCATAGTTATAAACTATGACATACTTTATATAAATGGTCATCTGACCTAAAATATAATTCTTTGACAAGCCTATGATTGTTAGTAAGGACAGCATACATAGTTTTGAAGTAGAGACCAAGAACTTATTCTCATATATCTTCCCCTTTTTCTGATTTTTATATTACACAAGTCTTCTAGATAGTCCTATTTACTGAGTTCTGGCCACCCAGTACATGGGGAATGCAATATATGACTTGTTGTACAATTTGTTGAAGATTTATATTTTTTATCATGTCAAAGTAGCTGGGTCAATATATACATCATGTCAATATATACATCATTAACAGCATTATTTTATTAGAAAGGAAACATGCACATTCCTGTCTAAATTCATTTTGGATGAGTGTTGTTCTATGTAAAAGATTGCCTCTTCTGAAGGGATCGCATATATTGTTTTCTCAACATAGTAACAACTTGTTGGACATAAGGTTCCTGTGAAGAAAATACTTGTAAAAAAAAGCCCAATTATTTCTAAGACTGTAGCAGTGATTATATTTTACAAAAACTATTTTTAAAAAGCTTATTTTATCAAAGAATTGTATGACATATGAAAAAGAGGGTAGAGGGGATATACAATATTTTAACACATTCACTTTAAGTCACAAAGTAGTTTGTGGCCTATTTTCTCTGGTGACTTCTAGAAGCTAAGCATGACATTTGGCAATTCATGGCAAGGCAACAGGGTCTTCAGTCCTGCAACATCTGGGAACTGAGCTCTGTCAATAATCTAATTGATCAAGAAAATGGAATCAATACTAGAGCTTCCAGAAAGAATTGCAGCCCTGTCCACAACTTGATTTTTGCTCACTGATAACCATGTTGGACCTATGACCCACAGTGCTGTAAGGTAATAAATGTGTCCTATTATAAGTCAATTTATTTGTGGTGATTTATGACAATAGCAATAGGAAATGAACCCACAGATTCACAGAAACTGTAGTGGGAGATGCTGTAGACTGGATCAGAACATACCGATCTAAATCTATCCTATAACCAACTTAGCTACAGACTTTGAGGATTTGCAATACTCCACTTCCCAGCCCCCCTTCCAGCTAAGTAGGAGCAGAAGACTCACTGCTGGATGATGGGATGGAGTAGGTATCAGCAGATTCTCTTTTGCTTCCCTTGTCCTTTATTCCTGAAAGGTTGCAGAGGTCATATCTAAGAGTGGAAAATCAGGAAGATGAAAGAAATGTAGACTCCTGATATCATTTTACAAGCCCTGGACTATTTATTTTCCCCATTCCCCAGAAATTCTGTTGTGTGAAGCATATCAATATTTCGTTGTATATGGCTGCATGTAATTCTAAAGGAGAAAATATCTACATATTAATGTTTCACGATGTTTGGCAGGGGATAGTGCCTCTTTATTTTCAGCTGGTGTGGAAGTCCTTTAGTGGTAAGAAATGTTTCCCAGGAATGCAGGTTTGGGTATTTATATGCATGTGGTATGATTAAACACTTCAGGTGTTCATTTTTTTTATTTTTATTTTATTTTTTTATTTTTTTTAAAGATTTTATTTATTTATTTGACAGAGAGAGATCACTAGTAGGCAGAGAGGCAGGCAGAGAGAGAGAGAGAGAGAGGAGGAAGCAGGCTCCCTGCTGAGCACAGAGCCCGATGCGGGACTCAATTCCAGGACCCTGAGATCATGACCTGAGCTGAAGGCAGCGGCTTAACCCACTGAGCCACCCAGGCGCCCCCACTTCAGGTGTTTAAAGGATGATTTTCTTCACTTTGCACCTTCATCTGATGTATGAACTTCTGAGGTGATAGACAGTTGTGAATACAAACATATTTTATTTTTTAAAATTTTAAAAATATTTTATTTATTTATTTATTTGAGAGAGAGGGAGATAGTGAGAGCGAGAGTACAAGCAGGGGGAGTGGGAGAGGGAGAAGCAGTCTTCCCACCGAGCAGGGAGCCTGACATGGGGCTCGATCCCAGGACCCTGGGATTATGACCTGAGCTGAAAGCAGACACTGAACTGACTGAGCCACCCCGGTGGCCTCAAATACAATTTATTAGTACTTTGCAAGAATTTAATATACTCCAAGTAGCAAAGGGCGAGTAAAAACAAAGGTCTAAGAATCATCTATTGATATTTCAAAGAAAAGTTTTTTAAGTTTCTTTAGGTAAAGTTTTTGTAATTATATCATGTGTCAGACATTTGATAATTTGCAGAGTTTCTTCACAAATTTCTTATATTTGAAAAGAAAAGATTGCACTTTCTCATCAGCTTTGCTGCTCCTCCTGTATGATTTTGTGTGATTTGTGTGATTTGTATGATTTTGGCATTGAAAAGCGTGGTTAAATCTGTGCATTTGAAGTTATTCTCGATAACTTGGCTTACAAAGAATATGAATTCTTCATACTTATTTGAAATAGTAGCCCAAAGTAGGGAAAACTATTTTAAGAATTATGATTAACAGTACTTCTATCAGTACTGGCTCATGGTTATGTTTCAATCTAACTTTCCTTTGAACATTCATATGACCATGATGATGAATTCCTATAACTAACGTTTCATCATTAGGATAAAGTCTGCTAACTATTTACAAATGATCTCACAGGGAAGTATAATTTACCCTCTTCTCTGAACAGGCTTCAGTCTGTTGTATTTGAAATACAGGGCCATGGTAACATTAGTGTGCAAATATTTTAGTGATATTTGTGACATAGAAACCACATTTATTCTGTTCCATCATTCACTATTGTCTGTGTCCCCTTCTACAGGCTTTGCTGACTCAGTACATAAGAATGTCTGTGACAAACAGAAGTGACCTCTAGGGAGCAAGAAAGATGTCTTTCCAGTGTCTGAAATTATTTTTAAACATGCAGGCTGACCTTGGAAGAGTTTCTTAAATGAAAAAGCCGAGAGAGTTTGTTTGTTGAATGAGGATAAAATATATTATTTAGAGTGGATCAAGGAAATGGCATATGTAACATCTTAATGATGACTTTGTTAGTTGGTGCATTTTAAAATTTATTTTAAATTTACATACAACAAATTTTAAATTTACATAGGAAGTAAAATGTACTCCTTTCAGTTTAAGTTCTATGAGATTTGACAAATTCATGAAGTTGTATAACATAGCCATGATTAAGGCACAGCTCCAGCACTCTCCAAATTTCTCACCTGTTGTCTTTTTGCAGTTAGCAATTCCCACTGACTTTATCATTAGGTAGCCTTCCTCTGTCCCTATAGTTTTCTTTTTTCATTAATGTTTATAGCAGTTTTATCAACAATAGCCAAATGGTGGAGAAAGCCCAAATATCCATCAAGTAATGAACAGATAAGAAGAGGTTAGGTGACTGGTTTTATGTTGAGTGAAATAAGTTAAAGAAAGACAAATACCAGATTATTGCATATGTGGAATTTAAGAAACAAAACAGATGAACATAGGGGATGAAAGAAAGAAAGAGAGGGAAACAAACCTCTTAGACTCTTAACCATACAGAACAAACTCAGGGTTGATGGGGGAGGTGGATGGGGGATGGGCTAAACAGGTGACGGGGGTTAAGAAGGGCACTTGTGATGAGTATTGTATGCTATCTATAAGTGATGAATCACTAAATTCTACTCCTGCAATAAATATTACATTATATGTTAACTAACTAGAATTTAAATAAAACTTGAAATAAACAAAACCAAGAATGTCATATAAATAGAATCAGACAGTAAAGGCTTTCAGTCTGGCTTCTTTCACTTGGCATAAAACATTTGACATTTACCATGTTGTTCTATGCATTAATGTAGTTTCTTCATTATTATTGCTGAGTTGTGTCCCAGTGTATGAGGTTCTGGAGTTGGTTTATCCTTTCCGTAAATGAAGGACATTCATGCTGTTTCCAGTTTGGGGCTGTTTTCAGCAAAGCTACCCTGAATATTTTGTCTGTAGTTTTTTTTTTTTTTTTTTTTTTTAAGATTTTATTTATTTATTTGACAGAGATCACAAGTAGGCAGAGAGGCAGGCAGAGAGAGAAGAGGAAGCAGGCTCCCTGTTGATCAGGGAACCCAATGCAGTGCTCGATCCCAGGACCCTGGGATCATGACCTGAGCTGAAGGGAGAGGCTTTAACCCACTGAGCCACCCAGGCGCCCCTTGTCTGTAGTTTTTTTGTGTGTAAACAGAAATTTTCATTTCTTTATGATAAATGGCCTTATTTGCAATCTCTGTATCTTCTTTGATGAGATGTCTGTTCAAGTTGTTTGCCAATTTTTAAATTAGGTTGTTTCCTTATTATTGAATTTTGAGAGTTTATGGACATTCTAAGTACAAGTACTTTGTTAAACAGGTATTGTGCAAATCTATACCCAGACTATGCTTTGTCTTTTTATCTTTTCATGGTATCTTTTACTTAGCAAAAATGTTTAATTTAATGATATTCAATTTCCTTTTTTTTTCTTCCTACATGCTTTTGGGCTTGTATTTCTGTACTTTCTGTCTAACCCAACGTCACAGAGTTTCTCCTATGTTTATTCTAAAGTATTCACAGTTTTGGTTTTGTGTCTACACCTATGATCCATTTTATTGATATTTACAAAGAAACCAAGTGTTTTATTTCATTAATTTTCTCTATTTTTCTCTTTTCAATGTCTTTGATTTCTGCTCTAGTCTTAATTATTTCCTTTGGTCTGTTTGCTTTGTATTTATTTTTCTCTTGTTTATCTAATTTCTCAATGTGGAAGCTTGGGTTATTGAGATCTCTTTTTGTTTTCTTTTCAAATGTAAGACTTATTTGATTATTTTGCTGTAACAGATAAATATGTACTTCTATCACTTTAAAAGAACCATATGGCAGAATTTATATGGAGGCTGTCTAGTATCATCAGGGAGTGGGAATGCAGGAATAAGAAAGGGCAGATGTCTTCATCCCCTACAAATATTTTAAATTGAGAAAACTGTAGAATCACATGCATTTATAAGAAATAACACAAAGAGTTCTCTTTTATAATTTTCCCAATTTCTTAATAATAACATTTTGCAAAATCGTTTAACTTGGTGTCACAACCAAGATACTGACTAATACAATCACTCGTCTTATTCTAAGTTCTCCAGTTTTCATACTCAATGGTGTCTGTGTGCACACACACATGCAAGCATACACAAGTGTTCCAAATTTTCCTCTTATATCATTTCCTTCATTCTGAAGAACTGCCTTAGTATATCTTTGGGGGAAGGTGAACTGGTGATAGGTACTAATACTATTCCTTCATCTATCACAGTGGTGATATCTACAGCATGGAAATCATCAAATGCTACAAATCAGCCTTCCATTTACTTCTCTGTCTTCCTTTCTATGTATGTCTCTATGTCTATCTACCTATCATCTATCTATCTAACATCTATTTATCTATCATCACATATCTATCATCTGTGTGTCATTATTTATCCTTTTGGTTCTGCTCTGATGGATACCCCTGACTTAGATACCTTCGAAAGTCTCCATCTCCACATACCATCACGTTGGTGAGGGCATCAACATATACATTTTTAGGGGGACACCATTTTTGTCACAGCACCCACAAATCTAAAATAGTTAAAATGGCTCAATGTAAAATAAAACAAGGTCCTCAAGGATTTAAACTCATTATACAAGACTTATTTAGAGAAGGGGTGATTATCCCCACTACTTCTCCATCTTGAAGCCCAATTTGGCCTGTTCTTGAAGTTGGAAATAATAGATGTCATGATATTTCCACAACTTTAATCCCATGATCCTATTCATTAAGGCCCCCACATGAAATATTATTGAAGTTACTGACTCCGTCTATCAACAACTGTTAAATGTTTTGTGGTATAGATTTGGCCAATACATTCCATTTGGTGTCTATTCCAAGTCTCTCAGAGGCAGTGTGCCTTCAACTCTAAAGAGATATAATTCACCTTTACCCAACCATCCATGGAGTATCTCAATAGTTCTGTCATCCCATTCAATTTTTTTCCAGAAATATTTTATCTGTGTTCAGCTTTCTCTGCAAACATAGGTATGATATTGTGTATGAAGTATCCTCCTCCAATGAGATTCATTTGACAGATTCATTTTGGACATACAGACATTTATGAGGGAGCTCATAGAAAGAGGGTGGACTGTTATCCCTTACACAGTAAAAGACCCCACCCCCAAAGACTATTTGGTAAGCCAGAGGTTATTCTATCCTTACCATTATAAAGACAAAGCTATTGATCATCTTAGCCACCACAATATTAAAGCAAAACCAACCTCTTACAGACTTCTGGGGATTCTGGAAGAAATATATCTTAGATTTTACCTGAACCAATTTATGCTTTGACTCTCAAAGTTGCCCATTGTTAATAGGGCTTTTTAAAAAGAGTTTCTAGGATCTGCCCCAATTATGATACAACTGGCTGTCCCATGAGGGCCTCCCAAAGCGTCCTTCATTTTTATCTACCTCCTCATTCACCCTAGAATCTCTGGATCACCAATAAGTGGCCAGAAGTTTCCCAAGGACTTCTGGTATGAGAAACTGCCCTCCTCAGCTCCATGCTACCCACCATTACAGTGGTCATTGTGAGTGCATACAGGGCTCTCCCAAAAATAGGGGCTCTCACAGGCCCTAATATCATGACCCTTTATGAGCTGCCTCCTGCGCCTTGTGTCATGGAAACAGTATCCCACAAGATTAGGGCATTATTGAGGTCTTCTTGCTACAGGAGGAAGCTAAACTTGGGTTACAGGTATATCCCAGTTTCTGTAGTGTGTGGTTTCCCCTGCCCTCAGACCCTTGCCAGAGACCATGGTGCTGAGCGAGCTACTTCTCTCCTGGACCCTTTGGATAATCATGGAGCAAGTTGGAGTCAAGTGAAGATACAGGAAAGGGAGTTTTTACACTTCATGGACAATATTCCTACTATTGCATATGATGGAACTCTCCAGAACAGTTGCTTGTTGTCCCTTATCAGGACATCCCAGATCACAGATGGGAACCCAGGATGGGCACAACTGCTCAGACTTCAAGCAGTCATCTTGGTACCCTGGCCAATAATCAGCTCCATATTTACCTCTTTACAGACTCTTGGACCATCGCCAATAGTTTGACTGGTTAGCATCATGGCAGCAAAAATAATTCCTTACATAAAGTCACAGCCTCTGGCACACAGCCAGCAAGGACTTGAGGCCCTTATTCTTACAATGCAAAGAAATTAACCTTGCCAACAACTTGAATGATCATGAACATAAAACATTCAGAAGATGTCCCAGCTCCAGCTAAGGCTTCGGTCACAGTCTTCTGGAGGACCCCAGCTAAACCCTGTTCAGAATCCTGTCCCACAGAGACTATGAGATGATAAATAGGTACTGATTTAACCTTTTATGTTTTTGGTAATTCCTTATGCAGCCATAGATACTTAATATAAATGTCCTTTATCAGCTTGAGAAAGGCCCCTTTTTCTAATTCATAATTAATTTCTAATTAATGTAATTAATTAATTCTAAGTAACTAATTCCAAGTAAAATACTTTACTTGGAATGTGTAATGAATGTGTGATGTTGTTGGGTTTTCTTTCTGCATTCACTGAGTTAATCTTATGGTTTTTCTCCTTTAATTTGTTCATTTGGTTAAATAAATTGATTTTTTTTTAATGCTTACTGACACTGAATTTCTGAAAAAAATCCTTCTTGGTCATGTTATAATATCTGCTTTAATTAACATTGGATTTGATTTACTAATATTTTATTAAGGATTTTTTTGTATCTATTTCCATAATGTTCTCATTTATAAAGAAATTCTCCTCAGGATTTGGTTTTAAGGTTCTTTTGGTTTCATACAAAAAGTATAGCAGTATGCTATATTTGTATATTCTTGGAACAATTTTTCATAATTTGAAACTCTTTCTTGCTAAAATATTTAGAATTTACCAGATAAGCCCTTTGGCCTGGTATCATTTTTGTAAGAAATTTTGAGTGTCACTTTTTTTCTGAATACAGAATAATAATTTGACTTCTTAAACTCCATCTTTCTAACATTGTCATTCTAATGTCTTTGAAATCCTTTATTTCTGATGAGATATCAACACCCATTTTTATGTTCCTTTCATGTGATGGTTGCTTGGGCTACTTTGCTTATTTTATAGTTATTTTTGCTGTTGTTTTGCTTCATTTTCTTTTATTTAACTATTCTATGCCTAGACGTAATTTACCTCACATTCTTTGTATGTTTATTGAGATTCTAGATCTGAGTGTCGGTGTAATTTTTCTGGTTGTTATACAATTATTATTATTATTTATTTTTTTAAGGATCACATTTTCCTGCCTCTACATAGGTCTCATGATTTTTAAAATTTCTTTTACATGGGATATTTTGCATAAAAAAACAGTAGAGACTTAAGTAGATAACATTTGCCCTTAGAATCAAGAACAATTCCTCTGGGTAGCTGCTAGAATAAGGGGCTGAGTCAATCAATTCTATAGTTGAGCTCGGTCTGGAATTTAATGCAGTTTTAATTAGACTCATTTCCCCATTGGCTCTAAATACTTCTCTTATTTATACATAGTGAAGGGATGAGGATTTTTCTTTCTTTAGTGCTCAATTTGGTAAAAATAGAGTTTCTTGTCTATTATTTGATGCTTTTGTGTAGATTTAAAATTGCTTTATTCATTATTTTATTTCTTTTCAGTAAGATAGCTGGTCCACATATGTTAGATTGCAGTAGTCCCAAAAGAAGAGACTCTTTTCTTATACTTGTTCATTCATGTAAACTAGTTTTTCTCCTTGCTTTGACAGTTTCTGTAGGACTGATTTATGGTTAAATTATCACTAATTTTTGCTAATTTAATACTTGTTTTAGAACAGGAGTTCGGTTTTAATTCAATGTATTTTAGTTGATCTGCCATAAAATTAATTCATCCTACTGGGGTATTGATCCCAAGGGTGGGAAAGTATAGAATCAGGATTTCCTGTTTAAGATACTTTATTGGAGCTGAAAATCAGAATATTATATACAGAGAGAAGAGATTTATCTTACCCAAGTAACAGAAGTGTTTGTTGAAAGAAAATAATGAAATCTGAAAAACATTCCTACAGGATGAGAAATGAAACACTGTCCATCTGAATGAAATAAGAATTACACCAAAGATCTCTAAGAAAACTGGAAGATTAGGGGTGTCTTTAGGATGCAGACTTACTGCTTAGGTGATTACATGGTTGTCTCTGGCTCCATCCAGTGTGTAGAAGATGTAACAACTCTGTAGACTCTGGGACAAACGGAAAACACTCTACTCATTCTTTCCCAAGCAGTCCCAATATGAAAGAACGCTTGCTGGGAAAGTCTGATTACTTTCAGAACTGGTTCAAAGTGGGCATTCTAGGTATTTGTGTGACAAAGAATTTATTTTTCTGATGACTTTCTATACCACATTAGTTTCAGGTTCCAAGCAAAAGATCCTAATACAAGCCCTCTGACTCATCAGTGTTCATTCATTCCCCTGCTTCCTAATATTCACCATTCATTAAATTAAATTAGTTCAATAAGTTGCTCATTATAGATATATTTTTCAATTAATTTAATTATTTGCTATAGGTTCTAATTCCTCGGTGAATTTCTCTGCTTTTTGGTCATTTTTCCAATTTAATTTTTTTATACCTACTTTTACAATTATTTTAAAGTCCTTACTTGCCAGCTCCAAAGTGTGGTTCAATCTTCATTTTCTTTTAGCCTTTTTCTCCTTCTTTATTGCTCAGAGGTCTCTCCGGCCCTCTGTGTAGTAATATGTTTGCTTATTTCATGCCATATAGTGACTACAAAGAAAAATGGTCCAGATGATTTCACCTACCAAAAATGGTTCAATCGTTCCTCCAGAGAAGTTAAGTCCGATAATCTCAATTCAACCAGAAACTGATCTGAGTTGAATCTTCCTTAACAGTTTTGGCAAGATGGAGTGTACCTACAGTTCACTCCTATTTCTAACGCATGGCATTCTAGGTTTTCACTTAAGAACGTGGCCTCTTTTAGTCTCTTAGCAAGAAGAGATCGAAAGAACTTCCTGTTTCAGAGGTTTCTGGTTTATATCTATAATCTCCCACCCTGACCAACTTTAGACTTTGGCAAATGCCATGAAAGGAAGATCACTATGTGTTTGAGGCCACACAAATTTCCAGTTTTGTACTGTTCCTGTGTGTGCAATTACCAAAAGTTTGGCAAGTTTTTTGTTTGTTCGTTTGTTTTGAGTCTGACTAAAGCCCTGTTCCAGGGATCATATCTGTATTCTCAGATTAGATTCCCAGGGAAATGTGGTTTCTGATTATGAGGTCAAATGAGAAATCGCTTTAGGGTTTTATACTTTTGTGTGTGTGTGTGTGTGTGTGTGTGTGTGTGTGTGCATGTTTTTTCTCAGAACCTAAATTCATAGCAGGTCTTTGTATTCTAAGCACTAAGAAATTGGGAGACATTACACTTTGTTTTTCTGAAATTTTTAGTGCTTTTTGTCTATTATATGCTGAAGTTTTGAATTTAGAAAATGTCTCGAATAGAAAATCTACCATTTGTTTGAGGTTCCTCACATCTTAAGTTTTGGTATTCCAGCACTATGTAACTGCTAAAAGTTCTAGGAAAGCTGATATTTTCAGTCTCTTGCCCATATTTATACTTGATAAATTCCTACAGGGACAGTTATAAATTTTCAGCTCACCTCTAAATAGGTATAACCTTTCTTAAAGGTTCTCTAGTCCATAATGAGTTTCTAAATATGATGCAAAAGGTGATTTCCTCATATATCACCAAAGTAAACAGTTGATAAGACTACGCGGAGTTTATAGCTTGCCTTAATAACAGAGAACACCATCTCACAGAGATTTCAGTTTATGAAGGGAAGGGGAAGCCAGAGCAGAATTAATTAAGACACAGAGTTTGAAGCTAGACTTTGATAGGACTAGCTAGAGATCAAGAGATATTATTTCAGATTGGTGGAAACAAAGAAAGAATTTTGTGGCAAGGGATCCAAAGAATTTGATGTTTTCCATTGAAGAGTCTATGAGTTGTTGAGGAAATTTTTGTAAAGAGCAATAAAAACATTTGCAAAACTCTTGGATAAATTTAGTCATGCTAAAAAAAAACAGAGGGATAGCTAAGTCATCTTAGGGTAAATGTTAAGGTATTGCTTTAATTCTTCTTTTCCAGGTTAAGTATGAGGATAGTGTCTAGTCTGTATGTTACTTTTAATATACCCTTTATCCCCCCATCAAGAAATTATCAATGGAAGCAAGAAACAACCATGAGGGATCACATACTACCTCAAATGGAAGGTTGTTTTTTTTGTTTTTAATTTTTAATGGAACTGACAGAGATTATTGAGTTATGCAAATACTGTATCTCTCTCTTCTCTCAGTAATTCCTACATGGAAGATATCTGATCAGCTGCTTACTAAGTCCTGTGTCATTTTCTGGTATCAGATAATATAAAATCAGATGTAGCAAAGTAATATCACCTGCAGTGCCTTTATTTGTAAATTAATATCTAAAACTAATAGCCAATATCATACTTGCTATCTACCAGCTGATCTGATGTTACAAAGTTAAATTTCAACTGCATTTATTTGCCTAACAAATGTTTTTCTGGAACCCTTGAATAGTGAGTACAATTAGCTCATCAGTACAAGACAAGTTCTCTCCATCTCACTTTGCCTTCCAGCTCTCTTGAATACTATGGCAGGGACATTTAGAATCATCATAAAGAGTGGTGCAAAATCCCGGGAATTATGCAGAGATTCCAAATGTTTTGCTGCAGAGGAATGTTACTGCTACATTTTACATCAATCTTAAAGGCTTGGAACTCTCTGCCTGTGGGTTCAAATGGATAACTCAGTTGGTGTTAGGTCATCAACCTCTTCTTTAAGAATAGGAAGAGGGAAAGAGAATGGGTATTTTTTTATCTTTTAATGGATGACATTCTAAATAATTGCATCTTAAAATGTAAAATTATACAGAGAATTAGTTTCACTAAAATTATTAAATTTTTAAAACATTTTTAAAATTTTTTCATGCCATCATTATCACGGTAAATTTTCTTAAAACTTTTTAAAAATTTTTTTACAGTGAATTTTTTTCAAGATTTTATTTATTTATTTGACAGACATAGCGAGAAGGAGAGAACAAGCAGGGGGATGGCAGGCAGAGGGAGAGGGAGAAGCAGGGCTTCTGTGGGGGTAAATCCCAGGACTTAACTGACTGAGCCACCCAGGTGCCCCTATAGTAGTTTTTTTGTTTGTTTGTTTGTTTTGTTTTAGTTTTATTGTTAAATTCTCAGTATAGCCATGTTCTGCTAAAATGACTTTATTTTTGCTTAAATTGTTAACTTTTTGTTCATCAACCCTGTCAGTAAACAAATAATTTCAATATGGTTTGCATATAAATGGAAGGATCACCCCTCAAATAAAGAAGAAATCTAAATTCAGATCTGAGTTCACCATAACGGGGAATTTTTCAAGGGTTAGAACATCCACAGTGAATTGAATCTGTGAAGCTCTCATCCTTCAGAACGCTTAAACTGAAGTGGCTGGGCCATTTTTTCAGTCCTGAAATAGATATTTACACTGGATATTAGTTTTAACAGGGTTGTCTCTAAGATTCTGCAAATATGAGTCATTAATAAACTCATTTTATGCTGTGAAAAAAATAGAGCTTATTATGTCATTAGTGGAGTTTCACTAATTACAACTAGCTCTTAAATATCATTGTTGTAGTAAAACTGTCAGATACTGCATATGTAAGACTAATGTTGATGAGAGCTTGTACTCACTAACTAGGATGGTTCTGCCATCATTTTGAAGCTTTCTGGCAAAAGATATTCATCAGTATGTCCTTACATCTTCTCAGAAAGCACCTGCTGGAATCAGGTTCTACAGAAACCTCTACTGTGCTCAGCTTTTAAGGACATGGGAAAAAAATACCAATTTTCCATACTGTTAATAATAAGTAACAATTCTTGAGCAATTTCCACAGGATTTTTGAAAAAATATTAAATGATGATAGATTCTCAAATATTTGAAATATTTCCATAGAACCTCCACTATAAAGAGGATCCTTTGTGATTCCAGGTGTCATTACAAAGAACCCCAATATTACTAAGAATGAAAATTGCCTATTCAAATTCATACTACCAGGATTTCTGTTATAATTACCAACTTTTTAATAAAAATAATTCACAATAACAATACATGTTAATTACTCTCTAGGTGCCCCTTGGAAATGAACATGTTGACAATCCTTCATTTATTAGGTCCCCAATGACATGAGAAAGCATGTAAAAGTACTTGGTTCTGCTGATAAAATGATTCATACAGGTAATTGGAAAACAGCTCCTTCCTTGGTAAGTGGCTTCTGTGGTTACTAGATTTGCCTTTGTAACTGTACAAAAACAGGCTTTTGCGAATTTGAGAGCAAGAACAATTGTGTTTAAATGGTTCAGAAATCATATTCAGCAGTTAGTAATGACACAGGGTCATTCTTTCTTTCTTTCTTTCTTTCTTTCTTTCTTTCTTTCTTTCTTTCTTTCTTT
>NC_081557.1:14106570-14190056 GCF_022355385.1 Mustela nigripes
TTTTTTAAGATTTTATTTATTTATCAGAGAGAGAGGGGGAGAGAGCGAGCACAGGCAGACAGAATGGCAGGCAGAGGCAGAGGGAGAAGCAGGCTCCCCGCCGAGCAAGGAGCCCGATGTGGGACTCGATCCCAGGACGCTGGGATCATGACCTGAGCCAAAGGCAGCTGCTTAACCAACTGAGCCACCCAGGCGTCCCAGGGTCATTTTTTTTTTTTTTTTTTTATGTAACTTCTACAAGGATCTACAATACTTTTGATTTAAATAAGCTTTTTTTTTTTTTTTGTTACAGATAAGAGAACTGAAGCTTGGCCAGCTACCTGATTGTTTGGAATTTATTTTCTATAAGATTGTTTTGTTATAGACTTGGGAAGAATTTAGTAAATTATAGTTTTTATATTTTTCTTTAAATTTTAGTTAACATACAATGCAAGATTGGTTTCAGGGGTAGAATTCAGTGATTCATCCCTTACATCCAACACCCAGTGCTCGTAAGAAGAAGTGTTCTCCTTAATACTCATCCCTATGTAACCCATGCCTCTGCCCCCCTCCCTCCCCTTCCTGGCAATATTACCGTAGCTCATTGAATACTTTGCTTGTTTTATGTATTTCCAAGTACATCTTTTAAGGTTAAGTGGAAAATTTTTGTACTTCAAACTCAAGTTCCATGGTTCTCTACTCCTGGAAAAAATTCTGAGATCCCCAAAGAAAACATTGACAGAATTTTTAGATTCAATGCCCTGACTTATACTAGCATAAAAATAAATGGGAGCTAACTGTTTTTGTTTGCACAGAACATATAATCATCGAGGAGGCCATATACAGGAACATTTTTTTTAATTAGAAGCCAACTTATTACTAATTTTTTGTTCACTTTATTCAGTCTGTCAACTAATAATCACCAGGCACTCCCTAGAAGCCAAGAATTCTAATAAAATGCCAAAGAGAGAGAAATTATGAATATAATCATTTTGGTTTAGTATCTTTATTTTCAAAGATTGTATTTATTCATTTGAGAGACAGAGAGAGCACAAGCAGAGAGACAGACAGAGGAAGAGGGAAAAACAGTCTCCCAACAGAGCAGAGAATCTGATATGGGGCTCTATCTTGGGGCTCTATCTATCATGATCCTGGAGATCATGACCTGAGCCAAAAGCAGATGCTTAACCATCTGAGCCACCCAGCCATCCCATTTTGGTTTATTATCTTGATAGGATTTGTGGAGTCACCCTAAACCCTTTCCTGTCAAAATTATACTCACAGCTGATTTTAATGGCATTTGTTTTTACTTCATTGATATCACTTTTACTTCATATTAAAAAGAATGACCAAGATTGCTCTGCCAAGAGTACAGCATCCTTCCATCTATTAAGTTGTGGAAAGAAAGAGCAAACTGCTCTCCAGTTATTATTCTAAGGCGGACTCTAAAGTCAATTTGTGTTTAGCAATAAGTGCATTTTTCTTCCCTTCATATCATCATCAGTCTATCCATTAATCCATCATTACTTCTTTAATCCCCTGAACCAGCTGTTGTGCTGTGTCTGGATATGAGAAAGTAAGCAAAATCGGATCCCTACATGCAGAAGTCAACTATCCAATGGAAGACAGAGTCATTCATCAAACAAATAAGATAAAACTAGTGACCATGGAATCTAATAGTTACTAAATTCTGAAGTACATCCCTCAGGGTTTATATTTGAAGGGGAGTTTGGGGTTGGAGTCTTTACATGCTTGCTTGTTTGTTTGCTGTAGTAATAAAATAACCACGCAATTGTATCTGTTTTTCTCTTTTCCTCCACGTACCATTTTAGGATGTTGGAGTTCTCATAGAGAGAAAACCACACGGAAAATGGAATGGATGGATGGAAACAACACATTGGTGACTGAGTTTATCCTCTTAGGATTCCTGACATGCCCTGAACTGCAGATTGTCCTGTTCCTTGTGTTTCTGACCTTGTATGGTATGATCTTAACAGGGAACATTGGACTGATGATGTTAATCAGGACCGATCCTCACCTTCAAACCCCTATGTATTTCTTCCTCAGCAACCTCTCCTTTGCAGATCTCTGTTATTCCTCAGTCATTGTTCCCAAAATGCTGTTCAATTTCCTCTCCGAGAACAAATCTATTTCCTATTATGGCTGTGCCCTGCAGTTTTATTTTTTCTGTGCTTTTGCCGATACAGAATCCTTTATCTTGGCTGCCATGGCATATGATCGCTATGTCGCCATCTGTAACCCTTTACTGTATACAGCTGTGATGTCTCGGGGCATCTGTGTATGGTTGATTGCCTTGTCCTACATTGGAGGTAACATGAGTTCCCTGGTTCACACATCCTTTGCCTTTATTCTGAAATACTGTGATAAAAATGTCATTAATCATTTTTTCTGTGACCTCCCTCCCCTGCTTAAGCTATCTTGCACAGACACCTCAGTTAATGAATGGCTTCTCTCCACTTATGGCAGCTCAGTGGAAATTATCTGCTTCATCGTCATCATCGTCTCCTACTTTTTCATCCTCCGCTCAGTCTTGAGGATTCGCTCTTCCAGCGGGAGGAAGAAAACCTTTTCCACATGTGCCTCTCACTTGACTTCTGTGGCCATCTATCAGGGGACTCTTCTCTTCATTTACTCACGGCCCAGCTATCTGTATTCTCCCAACACTGATAAAATTATCTCCGTGTTCTACACCATTATCATCCCAGTTCTGAACCCGTTGATTTATAGTTTGAGAAATAAAGATGTAAAAGATGCTGCTAAGAGAGCTATGGGGCTAAAGGTAGATTCTTCATGAACCTTAATGTTCTGAGATTCATCTAACTCCCCAGTTGCAAACTCTAATTGGAAACGTGCAACATGCCTCCCAGCAGACCCATGAGGGACGTTATCAAACACTTGGTTTTCATAGAGCCAAATTCAAGTCATAACCCCGTGACATAAGAAAACATTTAAAAGTTTCAAAATTGCTGCTAAATAATAGATTACCATTCAATAATTACTCCCTTGGAGTTAATGCTCAAAGGTGTTTTATCAGGTCATCTTAGGGATATAGTAAATACCTCAGAAAAGTGTGTGTGTGTTCATTTGTAGTATACCTCAGTTACATAGAGGATTGCTAGATGAGGGAGAAGGCCGGATTCTCTTGGTTTGTGTGCCAGCTCTATTGCTGGCTGGTGAGTGGCATTTTGAACAAGTTACTTCATGTTTCTATGTCTCAGTCAACTTATCTGTGAAATGGGGATATAATATACATGCCATCGACTGTTGGGTGATTAACTGAGCACATGCTGTGAATCATATTTGTACCGCTTTAAGCCCTTGGTAGATGTTGATTATATATATTTGTATAATAGTTCACATTAATTAAAATGTATGTTGTACAATGAGATGCTGAGAAGCAGGAGTATCATGGAAGCAATGATACAAAATAAAATCCATTTTCTTAAGTTTAGTTCAATAATATGATGCTAACCTTTTGGGGCACCTGGGTGGCTCAGTGGGTTAAAGCCTCTGCCTTTGGCTCAGGTCATGATCCCAGGATCCTGGGATTGAGCCCAGCATCAGTCTCTCTGCTCAGCAGGGAGCAGGGAGCATACTTCCTCCTTTCTTTCTGCCTGCCTCTCTACCTACTTGTGATCTTTCTTTGTCAAATAAATTTAAAAAATCTTAAAAAAAAATAATATGATGCTAACCTTCTATACATAGTCTATACCAAAGTAATTTGGAAACTTTTCTTAAATAGCACCTTGAAGAATATAGGTTAATTGCAAGGCAAACTATTTGATTTGTCTTCCTGTCTATCTTTTATATACCAAAGTATTATTAGAGGGATGGGACATCTTTCTCTGTCCTCTCAAAAATAGAATCAGCTCCCCAATATATCACCTGTATCATCATGCAGAGATGAACCCACATGTGCTGGTGGGACATCTGAAGACTGATATCAGAGGCATGTATCTGCAAAATGTATTTCAGCACTGGTATTTTATACTAAACATTACTTTTTGTTATATCGTTTTTTTTCCTTCTATGATAGTAAATATTTACATGCTTTGACTTGGAAATATCAAGGTTTAAAAAGTATATTTAAATCCATGTGCTCTTTGTTGCAAAAATCCCCACAAGATACAGCCTAAATCATTGTCAGTTTTAAATTCTCCTAAGAATCCTGGCTTTGGAATTCTGATCAACAATGCTTCTCCTAAGCATTTCTGTTGTTTCATTCCCTGAGAGAAGAGCACAGGCTCTCACAGTTACATACCCACCAACATACTCTAACATTAAATTTACGTTTACCTAGCCAAGATTTACTTGGCCAAGATTATAGAGAATCACACAGACCCATACAGATGAGTATCTATCAACAGCTTTCATGTTTGCTAAGCTGTTAACATAGGCAAGCGTCTATTAAAATGAGTGTTTACAGTACAATATTACATAACCAGCTGCCTATGAAAATCCTAGTTTGCAACACCACTGCCTTTTCATGCTCAATAATTATATCACTAAATATTATACCACTTACAAGAAAATATAGCTGTTTCCAAGAGAAGGAATAACTAAAAATATAGGGTATCAGTGTTTTCTCAAGGTTTGAAGGGCTGCTGTTATTTGCTGAGATTTCTAGATGGCCCACACTGCTTTCCCCACTGGCAAGCATCCTATATTTCATCCTGGAGGGTTCCAGGAACCTGCTAACTTCCTGAGTTCCTGGTAGCCAACAAGGCCTGAATTTGTAGTTCAGGCCCAACACAGTCAGAACTTTCTGAGGTCACCCACTTAGGTGGGACTTCCTCTGTGGTTTTTGCTCAAGTTTGTGTTGTCCCTGTGTTCCTGAAGCTACTTACTCATCATTTACGTAATAAAAGCAGAACCACGGGAGCCTGGATGGCTCAGTGGGTTAAAGCCTCTGCCTTCAGTTTAGGTCATGATCCCAGGACTCTGGGATCAAGCACCGCATCAGGTCTTGTGGGAGTCCCAGAGTCCCAATGAATACTTCATTTGGGACCCTACTTATTAACCTGATTCTAATGCCTGAAATTCCATAGTAGGAACTTTGTTTCATAGGCATAGGATATTGTTAGAATGGAAATGTCTCGGGGCGCCTGGGTGGCTCAGTGGGTTAAGCCTCTGCCATTGGCTCAGATAATGATCTCAGGGTCCTGGGATCAAGCCCCACATAGGACTCTGCTCAGCAGAGAGCCTGCTTCCCCCTCTCTCTCTGCCTGCCCCTCTGCCTTCTTGTGATCTCTGTCTGTCAAATAAATAAGATCTTTAAAAAAAAAAAAATAAAATAAAATAAAATAAAATAAAATAAAAGCAGAACCACTATAAACATGATGGAAATAGGAGCTTTATTCTTGAACCTCTTGCAAATTTCTCATTTACTCATTCCAACCTGAAACTACACTAGAAAGGTCTGGGAAATGCAGCCTCCAGCCATAGCCACATTGGCATCAGGATCCCAAATAATCCATCCTTTTCCACATGCTCTTCAGAGACATGTCTTATAATCACAATCAACTTCTAAATAAGACAACAGCAAAAATATGCTTATTTTTAACATGCATGCATCCATACGTCTGAAAGAAAAAGAGGCTACACAAAGTTTTGCTTGCCATTTTACCCTTATGGGGTGGTCCAGGGTTCTTCTAACTAAGTCACATGCTTTTTAAATTCTATAACTTACAAAAAGTTTGCATTCCAGGAACACATCCCACTACCCTAACTCTATGGTAATGATCACTTGTTCTCTTTATATTCAAAAACAGTCACCCCAATGGACAGAGAAACCCCTTTTTGCCTATTGACTAAGTAGCATAAGTGTCTCTCATAGTGATCAGATAGCAGTCTTGGCATTAGGTAAATGGAAACATTTTGAGTTCTCTGTTGTAAACACATAGATCAATGGAACAGAATAGAGAGCCCAGAAATAGACCCTCAACTCTACAGTCAACTAATCTTCGACAAAGCAGGAAAGACTGTCCAATGGAAAAAAGACAGCCTCTTCAATAAATGGTGCTGGGAAAATTGGACAGCCACATGCAGAAAAATGACATTACTATTTTTTTAAACAAAGACAACAGCCCCTAAAATTCTAAAAACTAGAAGTAAACTTTTTGTTTAGTGGGCCATTAGGAAAAATAAGAGTGCAGTCACCTCTTTTTTTCTCTGCCTTTTCAAAATTATCAGCATCAAGGTAAAATTCTTTAAACACATTATCCTTGCACATATGAGACATATTATTAGAAAAAATCCCCAAATCCAAGATATCGCTATTCTTTGCACATCGCCTTCCATGTCAAATAGCCAGAAAGACTCAACGATGGATATTTAGAAAGCAACCACTTTTGCAAATACCTGCACTAGGAGTTTAGAGAACACAAAATCTAAATATTGGTCTTATTCCTGAAGCCTCAAATAGAGTATATTTTTGTATTTGTATTTACAAAAAGGAACAAAAAACTGTATACTCTGAAAGGGTGAACTTTACAGTAATCAATGATGCTTCAATAAAAAAGGGAGTACTATCAGACTGCAGTGACATACTTAAATGGGGTGTGAAGAAGAGTGTTTCAAATACAGAAAAAAAAAATGAACAATTGAAAGGTGCTAGAAATGATTAAATGAGGGGTCGACTTAGGTTTCATTAGATTTCCTCTTTGAGTAGAGGAGAATGATTTAAATTCAGAGAAGCCGAAACATACTATAAAATTAATTTGGGGTTTTCTTCCTGGCACAAATCAACTGGATGACAATAGTGAGCAGTAAATTTCAGCCTTCGCTGAAATTGTTTCTGAATTCACACGGGGCTATCCAAAACCAGAAATAATTAATGGGATGTTTGTGTAACATCAAAGCCTCAGTAGTAGTAGGGCAGTAGCTTCAGAGAGTTAAGTCCCAAAAGCACCAGCTGAAATAAAATGCTACCCTCCTATTGTTTGATCATCAAAGACCTGCTCATCTCAGGTAGGCTTCGAAATTTTAATTTAAAGATTATAGGGGAAAACCTTACCTTTTAGGGGAAAAAAAGTTTTTTTGAATAAAGCATCTTTTGCCTGCTTACTCAATTAAGTGAACTCTGCAATTTAATGGCCAAAAATATTTTCTTTTTAAAACTGTAAGCATCTATCTGAACTTAGCATTCACGGTATGACTTTTTAATGATTTTATTTTGATGTTGGTTTACAGGAAAGCTTCTGTTCCTTTCATTACTAAGTAAGTATAAACATGAATTTAAGTGTTTTCTGTTTTGCTTTATTTAAAAAATAATGAAGGCACCACTTTATAAGTAACATGCACAAATGTACCTTCGTGTGAACCACACATACCATATTCACTTTGGTCTAAAGAACAAGTCTATTGTCCACTTTCTATTCTCAGGTACAAGAGCGACATATACATGTGCAAACACAGGACACACACATACATAAACACACACACAAGGAAGAGAAGCTTGTATCTCTCAGAGCCATTATCTTCTTTCTTTCTTTCTTTCTTTTTTTTTTTTTTTTTAAGGGGAGAGAGAGAGCAGCATTGGGGAGAGCAGAGGGAGAGGGAAAGAGAGAATCTCAAGCAGACTCCATGCTGAACATGGAGCTCTACACAGGACTCAATCTCATGACCTTGTGATCATGACCTGAGCCGAAATCAAGAGTCAAATGCTTACCCAACTGAGCCACCCAGGTGCCCCATCTAATTTCCACTTTTTAACATAAAAGTCCATTCAAAATCCAAAGAGACAAATGTATGTATTAAATTCTGTTGTTTTCACTTTATATTAGCCCTTTTCTTTGATTATAAAAGTCTCCTCCTTGGGCACCAAACCTCTCCACAAATAGGTCATGAGTACTGTGGCAAAACAATAGCACATTTCTAGAGAAAGGTCAATAATGCTTACTTCAGGTTTAGCAAACAACAAGGACAACTCAGATGAGGGTAAGTAACATAATTATTTTCATTGTTATTCGTGTGTGACATGATCATTATTTCTAAAACTAATACAAAATAATCTCTTAACCTAATCATATATTGTAGAGGATATAATAAATATACTCTTTTTGTGGGTGTGTTCATGGACTATTTTCAAGCCTACAAAAATGTTTAGTCCTACATCTTACAGCCTGGTCTCTATAACATTGGGGTTTCTTCCAACTAACTTAGAAGATGTAATAAGGTATCAATTCATTTCAAATATCTTCCTTGATACAATGGAGGTAATGCTTGGATAAATAAAAGAGCTGTAGAAAGTTGCATACCTTATAAATGACATCTAGATTTAGATCAAAGTTCCTCAACTACCTACCAGAGATATTTTTTATTACTGTCATATTTCATAGTAATGCATCTTTAAAGAGTGATACTGAGCAAGTAATTTTATGAGTATAAAAGACAATTGCAGAAAGAAATTGTATTCTGCTTTACAGATATTGTGTCATTGGTCAGAAGACTTGCATGTTCATCTATCATTTTCTTGACCATTTTCTCAAAAGTTTAGACAAGAATATAGAAGAATGGATGAAGGAAATTGCTCATCCTTGACAGAATTCATTTTCTTGGGAATTACTGATAACCGTCGGATGAAAGTGACCCTATTTACAACATTTCTTGTTGTTTATCTCATTAATCTTTTTGCAAATATTGGAATGATCACTTTAATTAGAATGGATTCCCAGCTTCACACACCTATGTACTTTTTCCTCAGCCATCTCTCCTTCTGTGACCTTTGTTATACCACAGCAGTTGGGCCCAAAATGTTGGTAGACCTTTTAGCCAAAAAAAAATCAATCCCTTTCTTTGGCTGTGCTCTGCAGTTTTTGATCTTCTGTATGTTTGGTGATTCTGAGTGTCTGCTGCTGGCAGTGATGGCCTTTGATCGGTATAAGGCCATTAGCAACCCCTTGCTCTACACAGCCAGCATGTCCAACAGACTGTGCTCCCTGCTCATGGCTGTGGTTTACATGCTGGGAACAGCAGATGCCTTGTTACACACGACTTTAACATTCCGCTTATGTTTCTGTGGATCGAATGAGATTAATCATTTCTTCTGTGATATGCCTCCTCTCCTATTGCTGTCTTGCTCAGATACACAGGTCAATGAGTTAGTGATATTCACTGTTTTTGGATTCATTGAACTGAGTACCATTTCAGGAGTGCTTGTCTCTTATTGTTATATAATCTTATCAGTCTTGAAGATCCACTCTGCTAAGGGGAGGTTCAAAGCTTTCTCCACCTGCACCTCCCACTTAACTGCTGTTGCAATTTTCCAAGGAACTATACTCTTCATGTATTTCCGGCCGAGTTCTTCCTACTCCCTTGATCAAGATAAAATGACCTCATTGTTTTACACCCTTGTGATTCCCATGCTAAACCCACTGGTGTATAGCCTGCGGAACAAGGATGTGAAAGAGGCCCTGAAAAAGCTGAAAATTAAAAAGTGGTTTTAAATATTTATATCACACACACACACAAACACACACGCATTGTGGTGGTTGTTCACTGGCTCGAGATACAGAGTCTCAGATCTCAAAATATGCAAGTTGGGAGAAGTAAAGATAGCAGGCAGACTATTTGACGGTTAGAGACATCTTCAGGTGGACAAGTCATGACTCTTGAGAAGTAAAGAAGTGTGATTGCCAAAACATGGTGGACCTTGACGACGGATGTTATGCTAACTGAAGTAAGTCAGAGAAAGACAAATACTGTATGATCTCACTTACATGCAGAATCTAAACAAGTTGAACTCATAAAAGCAAAGAGTGGAATGGAGTTTACCAGGGGTTTGGGGTGTCGGGGAAATGGGAAGCTGTTGGTCAAATAATACAAACATTTTGTTTAAAGAGGAATAAGTTTTGGGAATGTAATGTACAACATGCTGACTATAGTTAATGATACTGTATTGTGTAACTGAAATTTGCTAAGAATTTGCTCTTAAATGTTCTCAACACAACAAAAAATTGGTAACTAAGTGAGGTGATGAATTTTTTATTAACCTTACCAGCAGTGATGATTTCACAAATTATATGTATATCAAAACATGCATTGTACACCTTAAAAAGGCCCAATGCTATATTCAATTCTATTCTAAGAAAGCTGGAGGGGGAATAAAAAAGAAGAAAAGATGTCAAAATAGTTAGGTTATAAAGAGTAGAGGAAGAGGTTTTGGTAAATTACTTCATTGTGCTATAATTATCAAAAATTAACTCCTCTATCAAACCTTCAGGGAAATTTCCTCCCTTCTCTGCCCTTCTTAGTCCTCGTTGAATGTCCATTTTTGTAATGCCAGTAAAACATCTCCTTTAAGCACTGTTTTAATATCATTCTGTTTATGAAATCCCTTTCCTAGTAGGAGACCAGGAACATTCTTTGTGAAGGATTGAACATTTCATCCCTGTTTGCCAAAGCACCTGCCTATACGCTGGGGCACCAAATGGAAAAACAAATAAATAATAAATTAAAAACACCAGATAACATTTTTGAGAATTTATTATAAGTTAGTAATGCAATTATATGATTGTAAGTCATGTGGCTGGAATACACATATTATACATTCTATTGTGTTATATATGTTACAACTTTTAAGAAAGTGCATAAAATGGTTGTGAATACTAAAATAATAGATCAATAAAGACCTACATATTAACTCCCCTAGAAGTAAGGAGCATTCGTGTGTGTGTTCTTAATATTGCTCTATTTCATCTTTCTTTAGTCTAGTTTCCAATGGTTAAAGCAAAAGGCAGCTTGTTGAAATAACATGGAAATATTGTTATGTTGGAAGAACCATTATCCATCACACTCAATTATCCATTACAATTATAGAAGCTAAAAGCCATTGAATTTCTCAGATTTTGTAGCTGCTATTTTTAAGTACTTTTGTGCAGAAACATTTCAGAGTGGAAGAAATGGTTTCTCTGTTTTTTTAAAGGGGGCACTTGTGGAAGACTATGACCTGTCACTAGGTATCATGCTTGGGGAAAAAACAAAACAAAACAAAACAAAAAACTGTGAAGAAATTTATTTTTTTAATAACAAGATTTCCATCTGTACCATATTTTCTCAATGGACAGATATACATTTGAAATTGTTACTTATGAGCTGCAGCATGGAAGAAAAAAATGTTTTAAATATACAAGTCCAAGAAAAATAGAGTGTAGGGGGACTGTTGTTTAAACTTGGAGTATTTTAATATGTAATCTAATTAACCAGACTTGCTATCTTGTGACAATCATATTTTGCAACATCTAAAGATTGATTTGATCGACATATTGACTGTTTTATCAGATCTACTGGGTTTGAACTAAAAAATAGAAACTTTTAAACGCTAGAAATGGAATTCCAAAAATAGAACTAACTGATTCAATTAATTGTTGACTTCCTCTCCCTAAATGTAAAGCCAGGTAATATAAATTTCCAAAGGCCAAGTACTTGTAAATTTGAGACATTTTAGTGAACACTTATGAAAATTCAGAATTTCATAGACATTTCTAGAGTGGATATTCAACTTTCTTGGTATTCAAGGAATAAAAATGAATTCTTAAATGTAGTATATTATGGCTCACTTATAGAATTGCAAAATGGGTAAACAGTGGGAATGCTGAGTATTGATGAAGATGTGGAACAATCATGGCTCTTACATGTTGAAAATAGAGAAGAGAACTAGCATTTTACTTTGTAAAGCTCTATGCTTATCTATGCTAAACATATAAATGTCTTGTGACAAAAAATTCTATTCCCAAATTTATACTGAAGTGAAATAAGTGAATGTCTGCCCAAAGACATGTACAAAAATATTCATCATTGCATTATTTATCATAGTATTAGGCTGAAAACAGCTAAGATATATCCATATAGAGTTAAAAGTCTGTTTCTTGGTTTGTCACTCTTTTTTGCTCTCCTTTTTTTCATTTGCTCACTTGTTTTGTTTCTTAAATTCCACCTATAGTGAGATTATATATGCATATACACACATACACACCCTAACATGATGGAATATTATACATTTATATAATGGAATATTATTCAGCCATCAAAAAAGAATGAAATCTTGCCATTTGCCAAGACATGGGAGGAGCTAGATAGTGTTTTGCTAAGTGTAAGGTGAGTCAGAGAAACTCAAATACCATATGATTTCACTTATGGGTGGAATTTAAGAAACAAACAGATGAACATAGAAAAAAGAAAAAAAAAAAAGAAGGCAAACTATAAAAGAGACTGTTAACTACCGAGAACAAACTGAGGGCTACTGGAGGGAAATTAGGTGGGGGATGGGCTAAATGGATAATGGATGTTAAGGAGAGTCCTTGGGATGAGCTCTGGGTGTTACATGGAAGTAAAAAATCACTTAATTCTATTCCTGAAACTAATATTACACTATATGTTAACCGACTAGAATTTAAATAAAATCTTGAAACATTAAGAAATAAAGTAACCACTGACTTGTGAAATTTAAAAAAAACCAACTTACAAATTGACCTATTGCACTAGACATCACTTTGCAGTGGTTCTCGGGATGATTTCTAAAGATGTTAGCAATATTCTTTTTTTGGCCTGGTTCTGAGTGAAAGGAATCTTTGTTTCTGAAAAATTTACAGTATAGTTGCTCAAATAAAATATGTACTGCAAATATAGTTTCTAAAACAAAATACATTTTCTATCAGATTGTAAGCAACCACAGGGATTGTCTTTTTTTTTTAATAATTTGTTTTTCTAAACCTCAGTTCTTCATTTTTCTTTTAAATATTTTATTTATTTGACAGAGAGAGTCACAGTGAGAGAGGGAACACAAGTAGGGGAAGTGGGAGAGGGAGAAGCAGGCTTCCCACTGAGCAGAGAGCCTGATGCGGGGCTTGATCCCAGGACATTTGGATCATGACCTGAGCAGAGGGCAGACGCTTAATGACTGAGCCACCCAGGTGCCCCAACCACAGGGATTTTCTTAAATCTTGTGTCCCTTGAACACAGTAAGTGTTCACAATATGTCCATAAAATTGATGTAATGCACATATGTCATAGAATATCTCAGTGTACATTCTTCATGTTATTAAAAATTCTGACTTGCTTCCAGAATAATGCCTTTATCCACCTGCAGGCCCTTCTACTCTTTCCTCCGGCAGCAGGAAAACTTAGTAAACTTTGGTACCAACATCATGCCAGGAACTCTTTGTCATGATACTCAATGTTTCAGGGACAGATAATTATATTCTAAAGAGTGTGATCTTCTGGGTGGATGGTCGCCTACATATAGGATTGTTTGGTATCACAAGGGTTATCCAGAAACCTGTAGTTAGAGATAATTGTTTTTCTCAGTTGCTTGTAACTCATGTATAAAATGTCTCCTAAAAACATTCTTTTTCAATTCCATTCTTAATGAAATTCTCATTTGGAATGGAATGAAATTCCATTCTCAATCTCTGTTGTTAATGAAAACTGAGATCCATCAAGAATTAAGTTAGGTTACCTAACATGTAATAATAATCTAGTCACACAAACTCAGGGGTAAATCATGGGAAGGGGTATTTGAAGGGAAATTAGTTTGCATGATCTTGAGGCAAAGCCCTGTTTAAGAGACTAAGGTTAGGTCCTGGTTGAACAAAATGGAGCCTGAGGGATTTTCAGGTCCCAGGACACAGGGGAGTGCCTGAAGGAACAATTAATTTGAAAGGAATCAATGGAAGAACCAAGGACAATTCCACATTCTCTAAATAGGTACCGAAGAAGTAAACAATAGTAGAAAATGTCTTGGGTAACAAAAACATCAGTTTCTTGAGTTGAACCCATGGGCAATTAGTAGCAATTGGTTACATGGTTTTGCCTTGCATCCATAATATCTCCCTCACCAATACTTTGGTATCTTAGTATCAGGACCATCACACTTCCCAAATTTAAAAGGGTACTAATTTCGTTGGGGATTATTCTAGCTTTATAGAAAACAAGGAACAAAACAACACACTATTAAAGGACAGAAAACAAACAAAAGCAATCCCGACCCCCTGCTAACTCCCAGGTAAAGTTTCTGAATAAATAGGAGAGTATCCCAAGGACTCAAGAAAAAAAAAAAAAAAAAAAAAAAACTCGTGGGGCACCTGGGTGGCTCAGTAGTTTAAGCCTCTGCCTTGTCTCAGGTCATGATCTTAGGGTCCCAGGATCGAGCCCTGCGTCAAGCTCTCTGCTTGCCCCCCTCTCTCTGCCTCTAGGCCTACTTGTGATCTCAATCTCTGTCAAAAAAAAAAAAATCTTAAAGAGAAGAAACTCATGTATACGCCTCACACGGTTCACTTTCTTTCTCAGGATATGCATTCACTGCTTTGGTAGCAATTATAATTAACTCCATTAAGACTCAGAAAACATAGCTGGTACACATAATTATTACACATTATATGGACATATCTACCAACAGTAGCAATCTGTGATGGCAGGTGTAGTGTCCTGGTTAACATATTGTAAAATGTCACTCATAATGTGGCCAGTCCGGAGATTATCTCCTGGAGCTGCCATGGTGCACAGCGTCAGGGTCACCAATATTCTTATTTTCTCTTTAGTCTCTGGAATTCTGCAACGCAGCCCCCTCTGCATTATGTTCTCTTCACACCAATGCAAGTGATGTTCAAGAGTTCAGTTGTAATGTAAGCACAGACCATGTCTCCATCTGATGACCCTCCTTCCATGCTTCCCTCAGTCATCAGTCACGCAGGCTGAAACGCTGCTGCATTATGGAGCACACTTAGAGGAGCTCCCAGTCGCTTAGAACCCTGAGAAGCTGTCATCACTGGTTTGTTAGTTTTCAAAGGAGACTTTAAGGTAAACACATGCGAGCCCTCCATGAGATTAGCCGAGAGAATTATTGCCTAAGAAGGATTTATTTCATGATGCTGTTATCAGGAATCTATGAGAGCAAAAGCTTTGCAGGCAGAAAAACCAACTCTAGATGCCAATGTCCGCATCTGTATGAGGAGGTTATTAATAACCAGTTGGAATAGATGAGATAACATCATAAATATGTGATATTTTATAATAAGGAGAGAAATAATTCATGAAAACTCCTAGCGTTTGAAAGCAACTCCCCAAAACGGTCTCTTTTTTCTCTTAAGTTCATTTCCATAAAGAAATACAGCACATGATGAATCATATATGCATACTTTCACTCATTTCAAGTTATGTATAATATAAAGAATTGTATATTATAGAAAAGGTAGATTTTTTCCTTTCTTCCCTTCCAGGTTCTCTGGCCAGTCTAATAATTAAATTAGCATAGAACAGATTAACAGGAGAAAAACAAATTTAATTGTGTATGCTCCGGTACTTACAGAAATAGAAGACTCAGTGACCAAAGCAGACAACTTTTATGTATTCTATACAAAGAAGCAATGTAAAGATGTTCTGACTAGGGTAGTAAACTAGTAAAGAAGTAACAATGTTGTTTATATATCCTTTTAAAACCTGAATTTCTCTGGCTCTAAAGATGTCTCTCTCCTTTCTAGTACAGAGGAAGACAATTGCCACATGGGAAATTTAGTTCCTGCTTTCAGGAGGGAAAAGGAACATTAGTGTGTCCTTCGTGCATCTAAGAAAAGCATCATTACTTCAGTTGTAAATATTAATATATTTTTGTGGTTTTATTATTTAATTTTTCTTTAGTTATTTTCCTTTTTCATAAAAATAAAAATGTTCAGTTCACATAAAGGAACAAATTTCTCATATATGGTGAAGAAAATCTTAGCTACATATTTTTATGACATAGTGAATTAAGATAGACTTTAAAGATGTAAGTCCTAAGTGTTGTTGAACAAAAATGGTATACTCTCTTCATTCAGTTTCAAAAATCCGTCATTTTTATTCAGGCTGACTTTTCTCCATTTAAACACAGACCCATATTATTTTTATAATAAAGACATGAACTCAAAATAAAGGTTTTATGGTATTACCATATTTAATGCATGTTTACAAATTTTAAACACAATCATTGTTTGTTAAATATGGCCAAAAGATATTTGATTTGAATTCAGATGTATATATAGATATCTATATATAGAATGAGATAGATTTAGATAGATTGATATAAATAGATGTAGATACAGATATATATCTGCCTGTGTGTGTGTGAGAGAGAGAAATAATTGTAAACACTATCCCTGTCAATTATTATTATTTTTAAATTTTAATTTTAATTAATTATTTTTTATTAACATATAATGTATTCTTTACTTCAGGGGTACAGGTCTGTGAATCATCCGTTTTACACAATTCACAGCATCATCCGTTTTACACAATTCACAGCACTCACCATAGCATATACCTTCCCCCATGTCTGTAACCCAGCCATGCTATTAAGGAGAATAGAAAGAATATTCTAATAGATACATCTGTAAGTCAGTTACCAAGTACCAAGTGCATTCTTGCTATTTATTGATTTCATCTGTCTCTGTCCTAGTTTCTGATAATCAAAGTACTGCATCAACCTGTTGAGAAACATATTATATGGCATGTATTTGAAGGACCATGTAAGGTTCAAAGACATTCTTAATTGGGGTGCCTGGGTAGCTCAGTGGGTTAAAGACTCTGCCTTTGGCTCAGGTCATGATCTTGGAGCCCTGGGATCAAGTCCCACATTGGGCTCTCTGCTCAGCAGGGAGCCTGCTTCCTCCTCTCTCTCTCTCTGCCTACTTGTAAAATAAATAAAATATTTTTTAAAAAGACATGCTTAACTAACCATTAGCATTGCAGAAGTTACAAGTCAATGAATGTCTTCAATTTTCTAGTTGCTGTTGCAAAATGCCTTTGTGTGAAAACATTTCAGAATGGAAGCAAAGCCCAAGAAGATTCTTTGACTTTCAAAGGAGTATTTGTAGGATGCTCTGAATTTTCACAAAGTATCATGATGGAAAAACAACAACAATAACAACAAAAAAACCTATGGCCAATTTTATTATTTTTTTTAATAAAATGCTATAAGGTTTCCACCTCTATGACCTTTTCCAATTAACACATCTTCTTTCAGAGCAATTACTTATCAGTAGCAGCATGGTAGACAATGTTTGAATTTATTGCCCCAGAAATATGTGTTGTCAGTGGATTACTACTAATTAAGAGTGTGTATTATGAGCTATGATTAGCTCATCTCTCTGCCTTATGAAAACTATATATCACAGCATCTAAAAATGGATTGATGTATTGGCTGTTTTATCAAATCTAGTGGTTTTAAACTAGAGAATAGGACATTTGAAGCCCTATAAATGGAATTACAAAAGTAGAATTGACTCATTCAATTAGTTGTGGGCCTCCTCTCTGTGAATTTGTGAAATTGAATAACGTATTATGGAAAATATTTTTTAGGGAATCATGACTCAAATAGAAGCTGGGGCAGATGGTCTATAATGACTATCTCGGTATTTTACATAAATAGAGGACACCGTATCAAAAGGCTTTATGTATTCTCACTTGTGAACTTCAGTCCGCATCATTCCTTTGCCTTCTTAGTCACTCTACATCACATCCTTCTCACCTATCCCCAGGAACCAATGGCAAAAAGCTATTTCCAAAGACAATATTATCAGGGCCAAGGGGAAGTCTTTAAATAGGGTACCACAGAAAGCTCCCACACCTCTCTTCCCACAGACACACCAAAGGAATAGCTACACATGGTACAGTTCCCTCTGAAAGAGATCAAGAAACTGAGTGACTCCCACACATCAGAGAAGTTAGCAAACGCAGGTACAAATGTAGGTCTTTTGTAAAAAGGATGTTGTATGACACAAACTTTCAAAAAGTGGAAGAAACCTGTACAATGTTACATGTCACTTGTATCTCAGTAAAACTAGGAAACAATACACTCATGGAAATACATAAATGAAAAGACACACGCACACACACACACACACAACACACACACACAACACAATTTTTTAAATGAGATTATCTTATAGACTTTTGAATTTTATTTTCTTAGTGATAATCTATCCCCTCATTACTAGATTCCATACATTCCTCTCCAGTATGTTACATCTTTTTTTTTTCCTAATCACACCTCAAAAATCCCACGACCTATGAAAACAGCTTGTTATTTTTCTTTTATTTTTCATCATGCCCCTTCATTAGTAAATATATGATCATCATTTGCTTTTCAAAAAATAGTGTATATATAATTCATCACACGTTAAACTTCCCAACTAACTGTAGTCTTTTGCAAATTCTTCTGCACCAGTATAAAGGACTCTAATGTATTCCTTTTTAATGATTACATAACTTTCCACACCATGAAACTATGTTAATCCATTTATTTATTCCCCTATTCAGGAGCATCTCTTTGTTTCTAATTTGATTACTATTAACTTTGTTAAAAAATGTAATTGTAAAGAACTATATGCCTCTTGAAAGCTATTCCCTGAAAGATCATTATTTTTTCTGTACTTTATTCATCAAAGCAGTCAAAGGGCATCCCAATTTAATGGGATGAGGGAAAGACATCATGGAAGAAATGTCAGAGAATTTGAAACTATCTTTAATTAGACACAACTATCATCAGTCAGTAGGAGAACCTTGAAAATTCTCATTTTCCCATTCTTTTGCTATTAGCTTTTCATATATTTAAATTAAATTCATAGGTATGTGTGAATGAATTTTTCTTATTCCTTGCAAGCACACACAGAACAAAATGCACTGATTGAAGAGATACTTGATTTTTCACATTACAGAAAGGAAGGGTAGACGAAAGTTTATACCAGTCAGGTGAGTGGGAAGGATGGGTTAGCTCTGGTTACTGCTGATGGTCATCAATGGTCCCAGGAACTGAAAGGACAGGAGAAGGTTCAGAGATCATTGAATGTTACATTATAACTGTTGGAAGGGATTTGGAGAGGACACAAAATTATACTCCAATACTTCTCGACTTTGTAAAAATTGAAATAATAGCAAAGAAAAATTTTAAAAAATGAATAGCACCTTGTTTTTTCTTAAACCCTCTTCCATGCACACATATGTGATCTATATTTGAAATCCAGTTAGATGACGTGGTTGAAGGAATGGAATCACAATACTTAATGAAAAAAATGTATTAATATAACCACTGAAGAATTGTTATGTTTCTAAGTAAAAAGGTGAAATAATTTGTTTCAGAAAGAAAGAAAATAGGATACAAATAAGGGTATTTGTATAAACACACACACAGTAATTAACAGGAAATAATCATTTTATTTAATAGACTTATTAATAGAATAAATTTAACAGAATAGACAATAGTTACCAGATAAAATAGTTAAGTAGAAAGTCTATGTGAGTTTCATTGGAAGTCTGCTCTGACTGGAAGAAGATCGTATGGACTCAGTGTAGCAATGAATCATACTATAAAAATCATTTCATCTTCCTAAAGATGATCCATTCGGTGCAAGTGCAAAGAATTGAAATTCAGCCTTTGCTGAAATTGTTGCAATGTTCATGAGGGAAAACACAGAACTAGACATCTAATTAATCAGATTTGTATAGTACAGATTGTGAGGGCAAAGGCATGAGAGACTTTAGTCCCAAATGACACTGAGTGAAAATAAAATGCAACCTGTCTGTATTAGCTGCTATGGGTAAGCACAGAAGGATTTGTCCATCACAGGTAGGTTTCTGAATCAGTAAATTTATTTTTTTTAATTTTTATTTATTTATTTGACAGAGATCACAAGTAGGCAGAGAAGCAGGCAGAGAGAGAAGTGGAAGCAGGCTCCCTGCTGAGCAGAGAGCCAGATGTGGGGCTTGATCTCCCAGGACCCTGGGATCATGACCTGAGCCGAAGGCAGAGGCTTTAACCCACTGAGCCACCCAGGTACCCCTGAATCAGTAAATTTAAAGAGTCAAGAAAAAAAATGTTTATGTTTGGAAAAATGAGGAATCAAATATTTTAAAAAAAGATTTTTAAAAATTTATTTCCTTTGGTTAATAGTCTGTAATCTAATGGCAAAAAGGGAGATATTTCTCATATAAGTAGGGTGAATCAGATTCATTTTGATTAGCAAATAAATAACTTTACTTATTTATATCTTAATCATATTTAAAAAAGAAAAATACTGGGTTTTTCAATGATTGCAAAAGGATATATGGAAAGTTAAGCTTTTTTTTTTTCTATTTTTGTTTACCTGTGATAGTGGAGGTATCAAAACACAAATGCTAATTTGTATAAATTCAACCCCCTAGGAACCACATATTGTATTTATTCAAATCCAAAACAAAATCAGATCGCCCATATTCCAGTTTTCACCAACAGAAAGACAGGTCCATGCAAACACACACACACACACACACACACACACACACACACACACAGAAGGCTATAAAAGATACGTTTATTAGTTCTGTTCCTACCTCTATTTTTAATAAACAAGTCAGGTTTAAAATCCAAAGAAATCAGAAGTGTATGTGTTAAATACTATAGTTCTCACTTGTTTTTAGTATTCTTTTTTTTTTTTTTTTTTTTTTTTAACTGACCAAGAAAAACATCCTTTGGCATCAGGTCACTCCTGAATGTAAGCAATAAAAACATGGCAAAGTAGTAACATATTACCAGAGAAAAGCTTATTAAAATATATCTAATGTCTCAAAAAATATTAAAAACAGTGTGGATGGGAACTGTCACCAACATATTTCACTCATTATCCTTAGATCAGAGAGATGTTTATTGTTTCTGAACTTAATACAGAGGCTTAAACAGATCATGATTCTTGAAGAACTCAGTAAATGTAATCACTTTATGGTCAAATAGATATTTATTTTTAAAATATAAGAATGCATATTCCAAACTTTTTTTTAAGATTTTATTTATTTATTTGACAGAAATCACAAGTGGGCAGAGAGGCAGGCAGAGAGAGAGGAGGAAGCAGGCTCCCCGCTGAGCAGAGAGCCAGATGCGGGGCAGAACCCTAGGATTAACCCACTAACCCACTGAGCCACCCAGGCGCCCCTCCAAGCTTGTTTTTAATTGAGGTATTCCTTTCATGCAATATTTGACTTGTAATGACCTTTCATTCATGACTGTCCACTGGGATAAAGCTATGCATATGCAGGTGCACCCAGATTATATACCTATGGATGATCTCCAAATTTGGAATCAGACTTTCTCTAAGTCCTATCCCAAATTACTGTAACTTTTGTTAGCAACCGAAGAGTGAAACTAGTCTGGACTGTCTGAAGAATAAGACCATAAAGAATATAATATACTGAAATAAATCCTTTCTGCTTTACAGATGATAATTTTCTGAGTGTCAAGAAGACTTAGAACTTCGGTCTACCATTTCTTGATCACTTCTGTAGCATTTTGGAAGAATTAAGGAAAATGGATGGAAAAAATTGCTCTTCTGTGAAGGAATTCCTTCTCTTGGGAATTAGCAATAACCCTGGAGTTAAAATGACTCTGTTTATCACATTTCTTATTGTCTATCTAATCATTCTTGTTGCAAACCTGGGGATGATCATTTTAATTAGAATGGATTCTCACCTTCACACACCCATGTATTTCTTCCTCAGCCACCTCTCCTTCAGTGACCTCTGTTACTCTACAGCAGTTGGACCCAGGATGCTGGTAGACTTCATTGCCAAGAACAAGTCAATTTCCTTCCATGGCTGTGCTCTGCAATGGTTAGTGTTCTGTACCTTTGTAGATTCTGAGTGTCTGCTGCTGGCAGTGATGGCCTTTGACCGGTACAAAGCCATTAGCAACCCCTTGCTCTACATGGTCAGCATGTCCAGCAGACTGCGCTCCCTGCTTATTGCTGGGGTTTACATGGTGGCAATTGTGGACGCTTCAGTAAATACCATACTCACATTCCAGCTATGTTTCTGTGGGTCTAATGTGATTAACCATTTCTTCTGTGATGTCCTACCTCTCCTCGTGTTGTCTTGCTCAGACATACAGGTTAATGAGTTAGTGATATTCACCATTTTTGGCTTCATTGAACTGATTACTCTTTCAGGGCTGTTTGTATCTTACTGCTATATCATTCTAGCAGTGATAAAGATCAACTCTGTGGAGGGGAGGTTCAAAGCTTTCTCCACCTGCACCTCCCACTTAACTGCTGTTGCGATTTTCCAGGGAACTCTGCTCTTTATGTATTTCCGGCCGAGTTCTTCCTACTCTTTTGATCAAGACAAAATTATTTCATTGTTTTACTCCCTCGTGATTCCCATGCTAAACCCTCTGATTTATAGCCTACGGAACAAGGATGTGAAAGATGCCCTGAAGCACCTTAAAAGTAAAAAGTGGTTTCATTGAAAACATACATGTATGTATTTTTTCTCCCAATCTTACACTATAATTCATGGAAATCAAAATCGTTTTGACTACTGAGGTGTGATTCAATGAGTATTTATACATTTACCAGTCATGCCGTAATATATCATTCCCTAAGTACTCCATGATTCATTTTATGTCTTGAATTTATATTTGGTACTCCTTATTTGTGGGAAATTTCTAGACTCCTACTTTGCAAAATTTCTTTTCCTCAATCTTTCATTTGTGCATGAACTGGATTTTCTAAATGTTCTTGACTATTTTCTATGTATCTTTACGTGTTCTGAATTTCATGATGAATCTGGCAGTTTATTTACTAATAAATATTATTGCCTAATGTAAGTTATAATTTAATTAAGTAACATTAAATGGTTTATAATGAACTATAATTACCCATAATGTAAAAAAAAAAAATTACTACACAGTATAAATCCAAAGGATATTGTTCAAATCCAGTGAAAGAAATTGTTGTTTGAGTTGACAAATTTACTTGTTTATGAAAAAATAAAATTGTTTTTTAGAGCAAAGCTGGGGATACCTAGGTGTCTTATTCTGTTGGGCATCTGACTCCTGAGTTTTAGCTCAGATCGTGATCTCAGGATGGTGAGGTTGAGCTCCTCATTGGGCTCTGTGGTCAGCACAGAGTCTGCTTGAGTTTCTCTCCTTCTCCTTTTGCCCCTCATACAAGAGCTCTGTCTCACCCAAATTAAAAAAAAAAAAATCATAAAAAAGTAAAGAGTAATGCTGTTTTCATGCAAGAATGAACTATGTCTTCTAGGATTTTGTTACCTCATCTGTTTTCATTTATAATAACTCAGTAACTCAACTGTTCAGGGGACTTGTTACTAAAAACACATGAAGAATCAAATTTGGCAAAGGGGCACTTAGACGATAAGTACTGAGACCTCGGAGGACTCCCTGGAGTGTACTGTCTGGGCAAGGCTACAATGTGTACCTCCATGTCTACTGCTGTGCCATTTACAATAAACAAGATATGAAAGCAAGCCAGCATCCATTAATAGACGAAGGGATAAAGAAGGTGTGGGATGGATATAGATACATGAAGAGGAATATTATCCAATCATAACACAGAATGACATCTTGCTATTTGCAGACATGGACAGACCTAGAGGATTTTATGCTAAGTGAAATAAGTCAGACAGAGAAAGACAAATACCATATGAATGCACTTACACGTGGAATCTAAAAAACAAAACAAAACAAAACAAACAAACAAACAAACAAACAAAAACCCCAAATGAATAAACAAGCAAACAAAAAGCAGAAATACACAAAACAAACTACTGTTTCCCAAAGGGGTTGTGGGTTGAGGAGGTGGGCAACACTGGTGAAGGGGATTAAGAGGCACAAACTTTCAGTTATAAACTATGTCACAGAGATTGAAAAGTACAGTATAGATAATATAGTCAATAATATAGCAACACTGTTGGCAACAGATGAGGAACACACTTCTGGTGATCCCTGAGTAATGTGTGGGATCACTCTGTTGCACACCTGAGCCTAATGTAAATTGCATGTCGACTATACTTAGCTCTCCAGTGACCTTGGAACATTTAGCTCCTGCCTGGTAAAGGTGACTCTTCTACTGGCAGTGGTGGTAGCAGCTTGTGAAGATCATCCTGCTCATCAGCTGATTTTGTCGCTCCCTAGCAACACCCTCTACAGTAGGGGGCTTTTATTTTTGCCCTGGGAGCTGGACATCAGCTCTGGGTTCACTAAGCTATCTCTCCTGGGTACCAACTCCTATAAAAGTCTACTTTGACTAAATCTGGACTTCATTCCTTCCCCTGCCTGGAGCCATAGTGCAATTACTCTATCATTGACTGGAGAATGTAATTCCTTTATCGTCTTATTAAAAGACACTGTTGTATGTGCTATAGGCTAGGAAAGTTCCCAAGGTGAACTTGTGTTAAATACATTGCTAGCAAAGACAAACTAAGACTCTGAGAATTAATATGCCTCCCAAAACAAAAGAGAAGTTAAAAAGAGCTTCTTGCAAATGCAGACAATTAATATGGCATCTAAAAGATAAGTAGGGAATAGCCAGATGGATGCAGGTAGGTAGAGAAAGCATTCTATGCTGATGGATCAGCAATTAGAGGGTCGTGAGGGAGGCAGGACCATTTACTCTGTGGAATTCAAAGACAAACAGTGTGGCTGGATTATAGTGCTGCAATTCACAGCTCACACACTCAACAGGCGTTCCTTCCCTCCAGCACTTACTAAGCTTGGTTCACATATCGCCCTGTGCCTGAGAGCATTGTCATTGTCGAATCCATGACTGTTTCCTAAATCATTCCCCTCAATGTCGGGTGATGAATACTCAGAGTTTAATGACTGTGCATTTTTATCTCATTACTCTACATCACCATACCATCCGGGTAAAGAAAGAAAGGAAAATTAAAAAAAAAAAAAAGTTAATTTTTATTAAATTCATGGAGGCAAAATAAAACACTGCGTTCAGGTATGTGCCTCAAATATATTTTTGTATCATATATGTAAGCATATAAAGTTAGTTGTGGGTGCTATGTGTAAGGGAAGGTGAACGACATACAAATTATTTGGAAAATAATGTTACCAAAGAGCTCTTATTTGGGTGTTTACGAGGTATTTGACAACTTAACTTGGCTCTGCTCCAGTTTGCTGATGATCAAATTGAAACAGGGGAATCTGAAGGGACCTGGTAAGAGAAAAAGCTGGACATCTTTTCGTTGTTTTTTTTTTCCTGACTTCTATTCTTCTAGCCCCTACAACCCACCCCACTCTCCACATGCCTGATAATATGAATAGCATATGTCCTCCTTGTAAGGGACACAGATGTAGAGATGTCACTGGAGTCTGCCGGCACAGTAGATGATATATAGAGAATGACTGAGCAGAGCCATCATGTGCCTATTCCAGACCACTGTCCCTTTCTCAAGGCCAAGACCCCTGGCTTCAGGGGATGACTGACGTAGGTAAAACACCCTCGACTCCATCCTTCTGACCAGTTCCTGTTGCCTGAAAAGATATGGGCACCAGACCACAATCTCCAGTAAAAACCCCACACCCCGAAGACAAGGCTCCCTTTTTCCTTTTCCAAGTCTGGATGGATGCTCCATCTGTATCTCTCTCTATATATATCTTCAATAAAGTCTGCTTTTACCGCCTCCTGGCTCAGGTTTGGTTTCTATCCTGTGTGAAACCAAGGACTCCCTTGGCTGATCCTGCAGGACATTCCAGGGGCTTGGAGGCAGCCTACCTGCATCAAACTCACTGAAGTGTCTTGTTTAGTAAACAGGGATAAGGGCTTGCATTTGGAGGACCATACAAAAATAGGGGGCACTTTTGGGATACCTAGCTGGCTCAGTCAGTTAAGCATGACTCTTGGTTTCAGCTTAGGTTGTGATCTCTTGGGTCACAGGATTGAGCCCAACATCTGGCCCATGATCAGCACAGAGTTGCTTGGGATTCACTCTCTTCCTCTCCCTCAGCATCCCCCCCACCCGAAAATGGATAAATAAAACTTAAAAAAAAAAATAAAAGGAATATGGGGCACTCTTAAATGGTTGCTACAATTGTACAAGCTAAAATTCATCCAATGTATAAGGCTACTTAGGTGCCATTGTAGAATGTTTTGGTGAAAATCTTTCAGATTGCCAGTAAAGCCCAAGTGGGACAATGAGACTCCTCTGTTGTCCAGGCTGAAATTCTTTCAGCAATTCTGAGACATAGTAGTAGGTGGTATAGAAGTAGAAAAACAAAGAAACAAATAAATGGGGGATGTTTCTATTTCCTTTTGTCAAAATAGCCTCTCAATTAGCTAATAGTATCTGGACTTTTAAAAAATTTTTTATTTATTTGACAGAGAGAGAGAGAGAGAGAGAGAGCTCTAGAAAGGGGGGAGTGGGAGAGAGAGAAGCAGGCTCCCCACTGAGCATGGAGCCCAAAGTGGGGCTCAATCCCAGGACCCCAGGATCATAACCTGATCCAAAGGCATATACTTAACAGACTGAGCCACCCAGGTGTCCCATATTTGGACATTTTACCTATAAATTAGGTGCTGTCATAAAGAACAACATGGCAGGAACATAATTTAACCAGACTGAAGTTGAAGTACAGTTGGATGTCAATGTCAGAAGCGTAAAGAAGCCCAGCTTCTAGCACATTGCTTTTCCCTAAGACAGCTGGAATGCATTTAAGCTCAGATTTGATCTGTGTCTTCGCTCCTATAAGCAAGTCTTAGTCTAATGTGTGAACTAAAAAGAAGGAGATGAAGTGTATTAAATGAGGCATTTTAAGTTCAATAAGAGAGTGTCAAAAATGGAATAGACTGATCTTTAAAATTTGTGAAATCCCTGTGCCTATGTTTGTGAGAGTGGAAGACAGGTAACCACTTCTGGAAACTAGGGAATTCAAGACCGAAATAGGAGGTTGGGCTAGTGACCTGCAGAAGTTGACTACAGAAATATCTCTTGACTTTCCAGAGAAATTCAGGGAAAGGTAAATAAAAATAAATTATGTTAATTTAGATAATCCAATCCCCCTCATTCCTTTTACCATCTATATCCGTAACTCACACGCTTCTCATAGTGTACCTGCTACCAGTTGGTGGCAGATATAACTGTCCCAGTAAGACATTATCAATGTCTGCATGTAATGAGTCAATAATATAGGTCCATGCTTTCATCTTAGTTCGTTACCTCTGCAGAGGCACTGACATCTTCAAACATAGGCATAGACAGTGAATCCAGAGTAGGTTATATGCATAATGATGCAAGCAATTAATTCTATACTGTGGAAAGCTGGTTAGCAAAATTTGCTAACACAGCACTAATACTCACTACTTTGCCAAGTGTGTGGTTTAAAAAAAGATTTATTATATTTATTTTCAGAAAGAGAGAAAGTGAGCGTGCAGATGGAGAGAGTAGAGAGAGTGGTATAGGGAAACTCCAGCAGACTCCCCAGTGAGGGCAGAGCTGGAGATGGGGGTCAATCTCAGGATGCTGAGATAATGACTCTGAGACCACAACCTGAGCAGAAATCAAGAGCCTCTTGCCTAACCAGCTGAGCCATTTGAGATCTAGTCTCTTTAGCAACTCTGCAGTATCGCATACAGTATTGTAACTATAAACACAATATTGTGCATTAGGTCTTCAGAATTTAGTCCCTTATCTTTTTAAAGATTTTATTTATTTATTTGACAGAAAGAGAGAGAGAGAGAACATTAGCGTGGAAGCAGCAGAGGGAGAGGGAGAAGCAGACTCCCCACTGAGCAGAGAACCTGATGAGGGGCTCCATCCCAGGACCCTGAGATCATGACCTGAGCCGAAGGCAGACACTTAATGACTGAGCAACCCAGGCACCCCAAGAATTTAGTTGTCTTATAACTGCAAGTGTGTACCCTTTGACGAACATCTCCCAATTTCCCCACCCAATTCTTGCCCTGGTAACCACCATTCTACACTCTACAGGTTTCTGTGAGCCTGGCTTTTTTGGATTAGACATGTAAGTCATATCATATGGGTGTCTCTCTTTTTCAGTCTGGCTCAGCTCACTTAACATAATGACCTGCAGTTCATTACACTAGTCAGGAAACTACTATGGGCAAGTTCTATAAGTCTTAAGAACATAATGCTATGAAAGTCCAGAATTTTACTGATTACATCTGGATTGCACTTTCAGTATCTGTGTAATGAGGTTGGCAAAGACAGCTCAGGAAACACAAAATAATATTAGAAATATATGATGGTATATTTGGATAAGTTAAATAATATATGAAAACCCCAGATCTCTGTACTTGATGCATCACCAACCTATTGGCAAATAGAGAGGTGCTTAAAGGCACATTTGTAGAAAACAGAATAGAGACATTTTATAGGGCAGAATAATGGCAACATAGGATTTAGCTCTCAATCCCAATGAAGAAGTCCAAATGAGTCAGTGACCCAACAAAGGTAACCAGGATACAAGAAGGTGGAGCATTACATTAATATCTGTACTGGAGGGATTTGGGTAGACACCAAATTCACACTTCAGTATCTCTCAGTTCTCAAAGTGGTGCCACAAATAATAGCACACAAAACTTCTTTTTAAATAAACAGAAGTTGACTTTGTTTTAAAAGCATTGTTACCTTTCTTTTTAATAAAAGTTCATCCCATGGGGTGCTTGGGTGCCTCAATCAGTTAAACATCTGACTTTGGCTCAGGTCATGACCCCGGGGCCCTGATATGGAGCCCCATTGGGGAATTCCAGTTCAACAGAGAGTCTGCTTGCCCTGCTCCTTCTGCTCCTCCCCCACTCATGCTCTCTCTTTGTCAAATAAATAAATAAAATCTTAAAAAAAATAAACAGAAGTTCATCCTTATACATGTGAACTATAGAAGTAGAAAGGTGGTTTATTTCTCCCCTTTGTTGAACATCTACTAACAACAGGAAAATATTTAATACCACACATTTACTGAGTCATCCCTCATGCATATCCTTTACTATGGATTGTAGGAGTGTAGAAAGACACGAATATACATAGGTAAGACAAATAATTTGGTAAAGAATATACTAGGTATAGATGTTTTACAGTGGAAAGAGAGTGGTATATACTTCTGAAAGCAGAAAATTAGTCTCCCAGGTGAAAAGTCCGTCTCTGTAACAGGAAGTGGCATCCTTATGACCAGAGAGAGGAAATTTAGGGCCAAGAAGCCTGTGTAAATAAAAACCTTATTAATTCCTCACTAATTTACTGCCCCAAGGACAAACCTCTTTGTCTTGTCAGTTCTTCACAAATCCATCATTTCCTGTCTAAAAGGTATAAAAGCTGACTGATTTGGTCACTTCTTTGAGTCTCATATTTTTTTATGGGCTCACATATGTATGAAATGAAATTTGTTTTCTCCTATTAATCTGTCTTATGTCAATGTAATTATGAGGCTGCTGAAAGAACCTACAAGAAGGGAAAAGTTTTGCACCTCTATACAGTGAAAAAAAACACATTGAAATGGTTGACATGTCCTTGAGAGAAAGGAAACGAACAATGACTAATGAAAAAAGCAGTATGTCAGATTATCATACTTCTCAATGGGAGGTAAAGGGGATGTTTCAGAAATGGAAGAAACAGAGTGAACAATGAGAAGGCAATAAGATGATGAAGTAGAGCATCTATTTGAATTTAATTAGGCATCTGGTTTCACTGGAAGAGTGTGTAGATTCATGGCCATGAGCATAGCCTTAGGATAAGTTCTCGTCAATTGCTGACATTGATCAGTTTGGTATGGGCGGAGTGAAGAATTGAAAGGTTAGCATTTAATGCAACAGTCATGGGGGAAAATATAGAAGCAGAAGTCTAATTAATCACATTCCCATAACCCAGAGGAGTGAAGGCAGGGTCTTTAGAGATCAAAGTCCCAACAGTCACCAGGTAGAAATAAAATGCTGTTTACTGTCCCTGTGCCAGAAATAAAAACAGAAAGGTACTCATTTCAGGTGAGTTTCTAAACAACTAAATTAAAGAAATATATAAGTCGAAGACACTTTCCTTTTTGGGGGGGAGGCAAAAATGAGGAATCCAATATTAAGAAATTTATAAATGATTCATTTTATACCTGCTTAACTAAGTTAAATAAATTATGCAACCCATCATCCAAACAATCATATTTCTTTATTAGACCTGTGTGGATTTGACCTCATTTGTCATTTCTTTAAGTGATGAAGTTCTAGAACCTAGATGAGGTTCAGTGGGCTGAGGTCCAGAGCCGATGATCAAGAAAGAATTCTTGAGACATCTTTGGTGCAAAATGATGGCTTATTAAAGCACGGGGACAGCTGCTGCCCCGGGTTTTGAGGGATGGCAGGTTATGTACTCTGCAGTTGGGGGAAGGTGAGAGGAAGGGAGGTTTCAGTGGAGTTTTCATATGTTAAAGAGGGCCTACAAAGTGCCTGGAGGAGGCCTTGTGGCTTGATCAATGTCATCTTAGGTCAGCCATTAACATCAAGATAGTTGGGAGATTCTTGGTGGGGTGTTATGATCCTGCTATCATTTACATTCCCTTCTACCTCAGCCTCCTCCAGTTTCATTTATGATGGGGAGGGAGACATTAGGGCATGAGGAACTAAGAGTTATTTGCCTCTGGAAATTTGTGCTATTGATAAGGTAACCTCCCTGTTTGTAGATCTCCAGGACATTTGCAGAGCAAGGGAGATTCCTGTCTTGCAGGATTGTGATCTCTGCAAGTTAACTATCTGTTTATCGTTCATGGCAGTCAGGGGTGCCTGAGGAATGCTACACATATTACGGAGAGGAGCAGGTGGAGAGGGGGTGCAAGGCGCCAGCTTCTGCTCTGTCCTCAGCCAGCCTCCTGCTCCCTCATCATAAGGATAGTAAAGGTTTTACTTATTTATATTTTAACCAAGGTCAGTAGGTACACCATCACTTTGTATCATGGTGCAGGTGATATTGGACATGTAAACTTAAGATTGACTCTAGTTGTATAAAAAATAAAAGAGATAACATGTTACAAATAAATACCAGTCCATATAAACCACATATTGTAGTATTTAAGTCTAGAAAAATAAAAATTAGACCACCTGATGCTATAGTTTTCATGTATCAATAGACACATTTGTACAAATTGTGTATGTAAACACAAGAAAGGAGACCATGTATCTCAGAAACATTTATTTTATTTCTTCCTTTTTTTAAAAAAGATTTTATTTATTTATTTGAGAGATAGAGAGTGAAAGAGAGAGAACACGAGAAGGGAGAGGGTCAGAGGGAGAACAAGACTTCCTGTTGAGCAGAGAGTCCCTGTGGAACCCAATCCTGGGACTCCAGAACTGTGATCTGAGGTGAAGGCAGCTGCTCAACTGAGCCACCCAGGCATCCCTCTTCTCCATTTTTTAAATTTTAATGGAAAAGACAACTTAAAACCCAAAGATATGCAAATTTATACCTGTTAGTTTGTTGTTTCCCTTCTTTTTATGGCCTCTCTTTGTCTTTCAAGGTTTGTCCTATTGCAAAGGTCAACAATACAAATGGATTCTAAATGCTGTGGCACATCGGTGAGCATGATAGAATATTGTACAAAACATGTTAAGGGGCTCCTGGGGGGCTCTGTCAGTTAAGCATCTGCCTTCAGCGCTGGTATGATCCCTTGGTCCTAAGATGGAACCCCACATGGGGCTGTCTACTCAGTGGAGAGTCTGCTTCTCTCTCTTACTCTCCCTTTCAGCACTCTCTCTCTCTTTCTCACATAAATAATCTCTAGAAATTATTCATAATTAGGTAAACACTAAAGTCAGCATACACCAAACACTATAATGTAATAATTTTCATCTGTTTCTTAATTCCTTCCTTCCTCTCTTTCTCTCTTTCTCTTTCTCAACCCCCCTTCCCCCCTTTTTTCTTTTTTTTTGCCTAACACATATCGTTCAGTATCTTCTGACATTTTTTCAACAATTCTGTAGTTTCCTTCATATTATTTTAGATATAGAGTGAACTTTCAGTTTATTCAGATCTTCTACTTGACGCTGGACGACAAAAGCCAAGACAAGTAATCCGTCTCAGGAGTGACATATGTAGTTAGAATCCATCGTTATTAACTTTCTATCCCAGACACATTTTTTTAGATTTTTCATAACACAACAATGTTTCTTTAAAAGTGACACTCATCGGGTTCTTTCCTGAGGGTAAAGAAGGTAATATAAGGCCATGTTTCGTCTTAGAGATAGTGTTTTGGGTATCCAGTAAAGTCAAATCCTGATCTATCACTTGTCTGATCATTTATGAAACAGTTTAGAACAAGCACAAAGAAGAATGGACAAAGGAAATTGTTCTTCCGTGACTGGATTCATTTTCTTAGGAATTACCAATAATCCTGGGATGAAAGTGACTCTTTTCACCACCATTTTGGTTATTTACCTCATTAATCTCCTGGCAAATCTTGGAATGATTATTCTAATTAGAATGGATTCCCAGCTGAACACACCCATGTACTTTTTTCTAAGCCATCTCTCCTTCTGTGACCTCTGTTATTCTACAGCAATTGGGCCCAAGATGCTAGTGGATTTATTCGCCCAAAACAAATCAATTCCCATCACGGGCTGTGCTCTGCAATTCTTGATCTTCTGTACTTTTGCAGATTCTGAGTGTCTGCTGCTGGCAGTGATGGCCTTTGATCGGTACAAAGCCATTAGCAACCCCTTGCTCTACACGGTCAGCATGTCCAATAGACTGTGCTCCCTGCTCATGGCTGCAGTTTACATGCTGGGAACAGCAGATGCCTTGTTACACACGACTTTAACATTCCGCTTATGTTTCTGTGGATCGAATGAGATTAATCATTTCTTCTGTGATGTGCCTCCTCTCCTATTGCTGTCTTGCTCAGATACACAGGTCAATGAGTTAGCGATATTCACCATTTTTGGATTCATTGAACTGAGTACCATTTCAGGAGTGCTTGTCTCTTATTGTTATATAATCTTATCAGTCTTGAAGATCCACTCTGCTGAGGGGAGGTTCAAAGCTTTCTCCACCTGCACCTCCCACTTAACTGCTGTTGCAGTTTTCCAGGGAACCATGCTCTTTATGTATTTCCGGCCGAGTTCTTCCTACTCCCTTGATCAAGACAAAATTACTTCATTGTTCTACACCCTTGTGATTCCCATGTTAAACCCACTGATTTATAGCCTGCGGAATAAGGACGTGAAAGGGGCCCTAGAAAAATTGAAAAATAAAATATGGCTTTAAGTATTTATATTCCACATGAGCACATACACTTGCACACAGAAAGTGATTATTATTTTAATAAAATTACTTAATATGATCTATGAAAAATATAATTTCCTCAAATACTTAAATAAGTATCTGTACTAAAATTCAACCATAAGAAAAAGCTACAGTTCCTCTAATCTGTTACATTTCACTATGTTCTTTAATTTATTTATGAAACTATTTCTTTGTGCAAAACATCCCGGCCATATATTTTGCCAAATATTTACTTGCTTATTTTTCATTTAAGCATTATTACAAGTATACTTGGATTTATTATTGAGTACTCACTAAGTACTTTTTGTTCATTTAGGTACATTGCATTTCATGATAAATCCAGGGGTTTCCAAACTAATGAATCTTATAATCTATAAGAATAAACAAACATTAACTAAGCACTCAAATAGTTCATAATAAGTCTTAAAACTTTCATGAAGTAAAAACTAGGGGTTAACAATATAGAAAAATGAAAAACATCAAGAAGAAATGAAAAAATATAGAAAAAAAATTTAAAAACTAGTGTGCAAAGAAAAGCTTACCTAGATGATGATAGAGTCCCAGATATTAAATTAAAAAAAAAAAAAAAAAAGGTAAGATGGGAAAAGTAAAAGATTCTAGGCCGAGGGTCTGAAAGTTGCAAAGGTCTTGAGGTGAGCAGTTCTGTCCCTTAGAAATTATAAAAAGCAATGCAAAGTGCCTGGGTCAATTATATCATTGTGCTGAGATTATTAAGAATTCTTGCATCACTTTGTCAAAGAAGATTTCCTTCCCATCTTTCCCTCTTCTCAGCTTTGATTAAATGTCCCATTTTATATTCACAGATAACCATCTTCTTTAAGTATTGTTTCAATATTGCTTGGTTTATTAAATCACTGCCTCCAAAATAAGATGGTAAGCCTTCTTTGTTCAAGGACCCTGTTATCCCTGTACTCAATCCATCCCTGTATTGTGCCAAAGACAAGAAATTGCAAAACAATTAACTGAAGGTATGGTATGTGGCTTGAATAATTTTATAATTCTTCAGAAAGTACATAAAATGGTTGTGGTTACTAAAGTAATGGATCTCTACGAAGTTACAGATTAATTATGCCAGAAGTAAAGAGCATTTTTCCATGTACATGCTGGGTATCTGTCAATTTCATCTGTCTATGCTCTACTTTCTGATGGTTAAAGTACTAAATTAGCTTTCTGTGACATCATGAGAATGGCATATACTTGAAGGAACATATAAGATGCAAGGACATTCTTAATTATCAATTACAATTATAGAAATTACAAGCCAATGAATGTAGGGGTGCCTGGGCTTCTCAGTTGTTTGGACAACCAACTCTTGGTTTTGGCTCAGGTCATGATCTCATGGGTTGTGAGAAAGAACCGCTTTTGGGTTCCGTACACAGTGGGGAGTCTGCTTGAAGATTTTCTCCCGATAAACCTGCCTCCACTCATGGGCACTCTCTCTCTTCACATAAATAAATATTTTTCTAAAAAGCCATTGAATGTCTTAAATTTTCTAGTTAACTATTTTGAAATACATTTCTATGAAAACATTTCAGAAAAGACAAACCGAAGAAGATTCTTTAATTTTCAAAGGGGCATTTGTGGAACCTTTTCCTGTCATACCATATCTTGTTGGAACAACAACAACAAAAATCTATGTAACATTTTTTTTTTTTTAAATACAAGGCTTTAAGTGTTTCCACCTGAAATATATGTTCTCAATTAATACATACTCTTTTTGAAATTGTAACTTAGGAGAAGCAGCTTAGTAGAAAATACTGTTTGAAATATATTGTCCATAAAAAATTGGGTGAAGTAGATTGCTGGTAATTCAGGAAATGTAAATATGTTATCTATCTAACCCATCACTCTCCCCGCCAACAATTATACATTAACATCATCTAAAACCTGATTTGATCTACATATTGACCATTTTATCAGATCTAGTAGGTTTGAACTAGAAGAAATAAAGTTTTAGAATTAACTAATTTATTAATTGTGGACTTCCTTTGCCTGGATTTTGAGAGGTTTCATAACACATTATAGGGGACAATTTTTAGGGGATTTGTAACTCAGATAGAAACTTGTAGATAGTCTGCAATGTCTCTTTTATCTTGTTACTTTTACCTAGATAGGGAACATCGTATCAAAAGGTTTTGATGTATTTCAGCCTATGTCAATCCTCATCGTTCTCTTCCCTCTGGAATCTCTGTATCACATCCTTCTTGCATACACCCAATGACAGATCGTAAATATTATTGTCTACATGAGACTTTTAGGAGTAAAGAGGAGGTCTTCGAAGTGATGATACAAGAGGCCTCGAATTCCCCTCCTCCCATGGATACCCCAAATTAACAGCTACAGATAGTACAATTCCCTCTAAAAGAAATCAAGAAAATATCTCAGTAACTATTACACATTGAGCAAATGAGAAAATACCCACATTAAATCAGACAAAAAGCTAAGACACAACTTTGCCATAAACCCCACCCTTGACACAGGGGCATACAGTTGGGAGAGATCCCCTGGCTTATAGTTTATGGCCCACATCTAGTCTCCCAACACTTAATAGTCCCACTAAAAGGGTAGACTTCCAAATTCCCTCGCTCCAAAGACCAATGGGCCTTAACAACACAACATTCATAAGACTACAGCAAATAAAATGGGAGCTGCAGCCATCATACGGGGGCTCAGAGCAGGGAATAACAGAATGCCCATCTTTCAGTCTTTCCCCGAAGAAGGTCTATTTGTACAATTGAAAAGCCTGTGGGTCAGGCTTCTGGTTTTGCATGCTAGTAGGAAGTGATTGGGATCCTCCCTATACACCAGAGAAGCCCATGGACATGCCCCCACTCTTTCCCTCCTGCTGACCTGAAGTCACCCATATCACATTAAAAAAAAAAAAAAAGAGTTTATACACATGTCTGCACCCAATTTTGCAATTGCCACCTGAGGAATGTGTTCCCAGACCACCTGATTCTGAAGTCAAAAGTGTTTCCGTTCACCAATGCCAAAGAATTTTAAAATCATTTACATTATCTATGCCAACCATAATGGTATGAAACTAAAAATCAAAAAGAAGACAAAAAATGGAAAATTCACACATGTATGAAGGTTAAACAACATGTTCTTGAATAAACAGGTTAAAGAGGAAACCAAGAAAGACCTCAAAAAGTGTCCTGAGACAAAAATGGAAACACAACATATCAAAAATTAGGAAACGAAGCAAAAATTGTACTGAGTGGGAAATTATAGTAATAAATGCTAACATTAAGAAAAAAAAAACCCACAAAGATCTTAAATAAACAGCTTAACTTTACATGTCAAGGAACTGGGGAAGAAAAACAAAGTCCAACATTAGTACAAGGAAGGAACTAACAAAGATCCGAATTTAAAGAAGTGAAAGAGACATTACAAAGAAAATAAATAAGTTCAATCAAACTAAGAGCTGGTTTCCTGGAAAGATAAATAAAACAAACAAATATTTAGCTAGATTTAACAAGACAAAAAGAGAGAAAACTCAAATAAATATTATTATAACTGAAAGAACGTACACTTCAATCAATAGCACACAAATATAAAGAATCATAACAGCTTACCATGAAAAATTATAATTATATATCAACAATTTGGACATCCTGGAAGAAACAAGTAAGTTTCTAGGACATAAAACTCACCAAGACTGAATCATGCAAAAATAGAAAATCTGAATAGACCAATTGCTATTAAGGAGATAAAATCAGTAATCTAAACCCTCCTCAAAAAGAAAATTCAGGACCAAGATGTCTTCATTGGTGAATTCCACCAAACACTTTAAGATGTAATAAATAGTTCTTTTCAAACTCTTCCAGAAATTAGAAGAAGTAATATTTCCAAACTCATTTTATAAGGCCATAACTACCCTAAAATCAGAAACAAACAAGGACACTACAAGAAAATTAAAGGCCAATGTCCCTGATGGGCATAGAGGCAAAAGTTTCCACAGTATAATCACAAGCCAAACTCAATAGTGAACAAAAAGAGTCCTAATCCATAATCAAGTATGATTTAGTCTGGGGATGTAAGGATGGTCCAACATTCTTAAATCTGTCAATATGTTACATAGCACATTAACAAAACAAGAGATAAAAATCATATGATCATCTCAATGGATGCAGCAAACACAATTGACAAAATTCAATATCCTTTTGTGATAAAATTTTCCGTAGACCAGGTAGAGGGAAATTACCTCAACATGAACAAAGATCCCATATAACAAGACCACAGCTAACATAATACTCCACACTGCAAAGGTGAAACTTATCCTTTCACATGAAGAACAAGAACAAGACACCCACCCTTACCACTTTTATTCAAAATAATAGTGAAAATCCTAACCACAACAATTAAGAAACAAAAGTGTCCAAATTGGAAAGGAAGAAATCCAATTGTCTCCATTTGAAGATGACATGATATTATATATACAGGATCCTAAAGACTCCAGGAAAAAAACAGAACCAATAAAAAAAAATCAGTAAAGTTGCTGGGTATAAAATCGACAAACAAAAAATTGCTTGCTTTTTTATATACTAACAAGGATCTGTTAGACAAATTTTTAAAAAATGCCATTAACAGTAACATGAAAAAATAAAATAATTAAGTACAAATTTAGTTAAGGAGGTGAAAACTGTACACTAAAAACTATAAGATGTTGATAAAAGAAGTGAAGAAGACACAAATGAATGGAAAGATATTCCATGCTCATACACTGAAAGAATTGTCAGTTGGAAATCAGGAAGTGTTTTGTTCTCCAGTTTTTTTCTGTTTTCTCAAGATTGCTTTGGCTTTTTAAGGTCTTCCTTTGTTTGTTCATACAAACTTTAAGGTGGTTTTTCCTATTACAGTGATAGTCATCATTGGAATTTTGATAGGAATTGCATTGAATATGTAGATCGCTTTCAGTAAGATGGCTATTTTGACAATATTTAGAGAGGACACAAAATTACACTCCAATACTTCTTAACTTTGTAAAAGTTGAAATGAATAAAAACAAACTTACTGAAAGAAAAATAGAACCAGGGTTTTCCCTAAAGCCTCCTTCATGGACAAATGCATGTATGAGCTATATGAGTTGAAATAGTTTGCAAAACCTCTTTATTTCCTCTTCTCTGCCACCAATTCATCCAATCACTTAAAATAGTTACCAACTGATATTAAATTAGACATTACTTCTGCCAGTCTTGGTGCTAGGGCTGCAGGTTACACAGAACTTAGCCAAGGCCAGCTATTATTTCTAAAAAGCTTATGGTGTAGTAAAAGACACATATCTGAATGAAATAAAAATATTCAAGGAAAAAGGGTGCTAAGTATATGGGTGTTATAATCATAAATTAATTCAAATCCTACTGGATAACATGGTTGCAAGAATGACATCAAATGTGCTTCATGAAAACAAAGTATTAAATATAACTGTTAAGGAATGGTTCTACTTCTAAGTGGGAAAGGGGAAGAGGTTGTTTTGGAAGTGAAAGAACCAGTATAGAAAGAATTAATAATAAATAATGATTAACAAATACTTATTTAATAAATGTATGAATTTAATAAATTAAAATAAATAATTGAGATAAAAACAATGAAATAAAGGGTCTACTTAAATTTCATTAGATGTCTTCAGGAAGATGCCATAGGCTCAGGATAGCAACGAATCATACTGTGATATAATTTTACCTTCCTACAGATGATCCGTGTGATGCAAGTGCGAAGAATTCAAATTCAGCATTTGCTAAAATTGTTGCAACAGTCACAGGGGAAAATACAGAACTAGAAATCTGAATAATCACATGTTTGTATACAGAAGTGTGAGGGCAAAGGCATGAGAGACTTCAGTCCCAAAGGACACTAAATAAAAACAAAATGCAGTCTGTTTGTGGTGTCAGCTACCAGGGGCAAGCATAGAAAGACTTGCTCATCACAGGCAGGTTTCCAAGTCACCAAATTTAAAGAATAATGAATAAAAAACTTTCTATTGGAAAACTGAGGAATCAAATATTCAGAAACTATAAATGAGTATTTTTTTTTACTTATTTCCTTTGGGTAATAATCTAAAATTATTAATCTAAAATTAGTGGCAAAATATATATTTCTTATAAAACAGGGTGTTTTGGAGTAATTTTCATTAGCAAATTTATAGTATTTCTTATACCTAAACCAAAGTAAAAAAGAAAAACATTATTTAATCATGAGAAAGGGTATATGTAAATTTAAGATTTTTTTCTATTTTTAAACCAATAAAAATTGAGATATCACTATACAAATACCAATTTGTATAAATTCAGCCCCATATGAACACATACCATATTTATGCCCATCCAAAACAAACTGAGGCCATCACTTATATTCCTATTGTCATCTATCAACAGAAAGACAGGTGCACGCATATATGTACATATATACACAAATAGAAGCCTATATATATCAAAAATATCTATTTCTTGTAGCCATCTTTATTTTTTAGAAAAATTGTTAATTTATTTGAGAGAGAGCAGGTGGAAGGGTCAAGGGAAGGGGGAGAGAATCTTAAGCAGAATCTCTGCTGAGTGCAAAGCCTGCTTTGGGGCTAGATTCCATCACCCTGAGATCATGACCTGAGCTGAAACCAAGATTCAAATGCCTAACCAATGGCACTACCAAGGCATACCTTCCATCTCTTATTTTTGATGAAAAACTCAGATTTAACATCCAAAGAGATGGAGTTGTGTATGTTAAGTTGTTTTTGTTTGTTTTTAGCCTTTTTCCTTTGCTGGACATAACTTTTGGCACCAGACCTCTCCTGAGTGTAAGAAACAATAGTGTGGCAAAGCAGTAGAAATCATCGTATTGCTCAGTCTTTTTAAATCAGAGATATGTGTACTATTTTTAAATTAAACAGAGTCTCAAACAAATCTTGATGAGGAACTCAGTAAGAGTAATCTCTTTTGTACTCAATTCAATATTTATTTTTCAGATACAAGAATGTATATTCAACCTTGTCTTTAATTTAGCTATGACTTTCATATTATATTTGATCTGCTCTGCCCTTTATTTGTGATTGACCACTGAGATAAAGCAGGGAAGGAAACACCCAAGTTATAGATCTTATAGGTGATCTCCAAATTTAGAATCAAACTCTCTCTAAATTCTATTCCAAACACTTTAACTTTGTCAACAATATGGCAGTGAAATTTGTCCAAGCTATTTTCTGAAATAAATACTTTCTGACCTATAGATTATATTTTAGTGAATGTTAACAAGAATTAACATCTTGATATACCATGCCTTCATCATTTCTGTAGCATCTTGTAAGAATTAAGAAGAATGGATGGAAAATATTGCACTTCTGTGAATGAATTCTTTCTCTTGGGAATTAGCAATAACCCTGGAGTTAAAATGACTCTGTTTATCACATTTCTTATTGTCTATCTAATCATTCTTGTTGCAAACCTGGGGATGATCATTTTAATTAGAATGGATTCTCACCTTCACACACCCATGTATTTCTTCCTCAGCCACCTCTCCTTCAGTGACCTCTGTTATTCTACATCAGTTGGACCCAGGATGCTGGTAGGTTTCATTGCCAAGAACAAGTCAATTCCCTTCCATGGCTGTGCTCTGCAATGGTTGGTGTTCTGACCTTTGTAGATTCTGAGTGTCTGCTGCTGGCAGTGATGGCCTTTGACCGGTACAAAGCCATTAGCAACCCCTTGCTCTACACGGTCAGCATGTCCAGCAGACTGTGCTCCCTGCTCATGGCTGGGGTTTACATGGTGGCAATTGTGGATGCTTCATTAAATACCATACTCACATTCTGGCTATGTTTCTGTGAATCTAATGTGATTAACCATTTCTTCTGTGATGTCCTACCTCTCCTAGTGTTGTCTGCTCAGACATACAGGTTAATGAGTTAGTGATATTCACCATTTTTGGATTCATTGAACTGATTACTTTTTCAGGGCTGTTTGTGTTTTACTGCTATATCATCCTAACAGTGATAAAGATCAACTCTGTGGAGGGGAGGTTCAAAGCTTTCTCCACCTCACCTCCCACTTAACTGCTGTTGCAATTTTCCAGGGAACTCTGCTCTTTATGTATTTCCGGCCGAGTTCTTCCTACTCTCTTGATCAGGACAAAATGACCTCATTGTTTTACACCCTTGTGATTCCCATGCTAAACCCTCTGATTTATAGCCTATGGAATAAGGATGTGAAAGATCCCCTGAAGCACCTTAAAAATAAAAAGTGGTTTTATTGAAAACTTTTATGTGTGTATCTTCCTTCCAATCTTACAGTAAAATTTATAAAAATTAAAATTGTTTTGACTAATGTGATGTGATGTGATCCAAGAAATGGGTATATTTATAAACTGTTTCAACCATACCCAAATGTATCATTCCCTAAGTACTCTCTGGTTCATTTTATGTCTTGACTTTGTATTGTTACTCTTTAATTTGAAAATTTCTGGACTTCTAGTTTGCCTAATAATTGTTTCTTCGATCTTTCATTTGTGCATGAAATGAAGTTTCTAAATGTTATTGAGAGTTTCCTCAGTACCTATTGCATCCACTCTATATTTTATAGCAAATCTGGTAGTTTTACGCTAATGAATCTTGTCATCAAATGGAAGTGGCAAATATTAATTAATCATTCAAATTATTTATAATGAAAGAAATTATTCCATAAAGTAAAAAGACTGAACACTGTAAAATAATGCACAACATTCAAATTCAGTGAAGAATGTTGGAAAGTGCTTCTGGTACTGGAGATAATCTGAGATTAACAGGTAAGTAGGGATCGCTTGAGAGATACCTGTAGGTAGAGAAAGCATTCTATGCTCATGGATCAGCAACTAGGGAGTCCTCAGGGGGACGAGACCACATCATTTCTGTGGAATTTAAAGATAACCAGTGTGGTTGCATTATAGTTCTGCAGTTCACCACTCATTCACTTCCTCCACTGATTTTCCTTCCCTCCAACACTGGTTACACTTGGTTCACACATCACCTTGTCCGGGAGCATTGTTGAATCCATAACTGTTTCCTAAATCATTCCCTTCAATGTGGGGAAATAAATATGCAGAGTTTAAGGACTGTGCATTTTTGTCTGTTTACTCAAGCACCACCATAGCATCTGGGTTAAGAAAAGAAGAAAGATACTGAAAAAAGTTAATTTTTATCAAAGGTTTATTTATAGGAGGCAAAAGAAAAAAAATCACAGGTCAAGTATGTTCCTTAAATACATTTTTGCATCATATACATAAGCACATAAAATGGTTGTGGATGCTAACATAAGGGAAAGTTAAAGACATATAAATTATTTGGAAAATAATTAAACCAAAGATCTCTTATCCAGGTGTTTACAGCCTATTTGCAACTTACCCTGGCTCTCTGCTCTGCTTGCTGATGGTCAAATCACTGCAGTGATTTGTTGAGTAAGCAGGGACTAAGACAGGGATTTGAAGAACCATACAGGGATCAGGGACACTCTTAAAACTTTGCTACAATTACACAAACTAAAAATCATTCAATGTCTAAGGCTACCTAAGTGCCATTGTTAAAGCCTTTGGTGAAAACCTTTCAGATTGCCAGTAAAGCCCACCTAGGACAATGAGAGTCCTTCTGTTGCCAATGGTATTTTTTTCTGGGATTCTGAGGCATGATAAGGGGAGGTATAAAGATAAAGCAAACAAACAAACAAGCAAAAAAAAAAAAAAAAGAAGATGCTATTTTTCAGTTACAATGTCTCCTCAAATGCCCCATTTTTTTTCAAATATTATCTATGAATTGGGAATTATCTTGAAGAGCAGTATGGCTGACGTGCATTTGAATGAAGACTAATGCCCAAGCATAGATGGGTGTCAGCCTCAGAAGCATCAAGATGCCATCGACTAGCACACTCCTCTCCTGTGGACCATGGCAATGTATTCAATCTGCATCTTGGTTCCTATAAGCAAATCTAAGTCTAATGTGTGAATTAGAGAAATAAATTTTATATTTATTAAATGACATATTTTAAGTTCAATAAAAGAGTGCCTAAAAAGGAATTTGACTGATTTGTAAAATCTATGAGAACCCTATGCCTAAATTTGTAATAGCAGAGGATGAATAATCACTTAACATAAACTTTAGGGAATTAATGATTGAAGTAGGAGCTTGGGCTAATGACCTGCAGGAAATTTATATCTTTGTTTTTCATAGAAAGTCAGGGAGTTGTAGTATCAAAGTATTTTAATCTGATTCATATTATCTAATCCAATCCTAACCATTTCTTAGAATTTCTTTATCCATAATTCATATGCTTCTCATAGTTTACCCAAATGGTGGCAACTATAGTTCAAGTAAGACATTATCAATGCCTGTATGTAATGAGTCAATATTATAGGTCTGTTTCTTCTTAAGACTTTCTTATTCTGACCAGGCACTGGCATCCCTAAACATTAATGTTACAGTGACAAACGATTAGGAAAGCATTGAGCTACATACAGTGGAAAAGCTGTTTAGGAGAACTTGTTAAATCAAAACAGCAATAATTCTCACAAATTGGTTATTGTGTAGCTCTTTCTTAAGAGGAAGCAACTTTTGTTTGAACTGTGCAAACATGCTCTGACTGTCCCTGAGTCGGGCAGACACAGAGTGCGCAGTGAGGCATCCAATGAGCGGAAGTGGTAGATGTTCCAGGGAGGAAGGCGAGAAAATCGCTCTGTGGGCAAAGACACAGAAGGAAGAAAGAGCTGGAAAAACAATGACAGCAAAATTGGGTCTGAATCTCTAGGGTCAAGTCACAGTAATTGTGACCTTCAATAAATCATTTTTCTTCTTTGGGCCTCAGTTTCCATTTTATCAAAAAAGGGTTTTAAACTGAATAATCCTTATTGTACATTCCAGATACCATACTCAGTACCCATACTGATATGATTCTATAAATGGATAATGCATAAAGTCACTTCTATCTTTGGGGAGATTTAAAATATAGCATATGGGTGGGACTACATTACAATGCTGGGCCAATTTTTACGTGAACTATAATTGGCAAGGATGACAGACAGATAGCTCTGATTCCAAGATCTCTCATACCATAAAGTAGACCCATTCAACTAACTTTCAGTTCTTCATTTTGACTTTAAGAGACTTTTATGAGATGATATAGTGAATATTCAACTTTCTTAGTCAAGTTTACAGAATAGCTAAAATTAAAATGGCAGACAATATTATGTGAAATGCACACAGGATTCACTCATTGATAATGGGATAGTGGAAGCATAAGTTGGCATACTGCTTTGGAAAATTGTGTGGTAAAATTAGATAAAACTAAATTTTACACACACACACACACACACACACACACACACACACACTCTTCCTATTCTTGGTTTATACCCAAGATAAATAAATGTATATCTCTACTAGAAGACATATGCAAGAATGTTCACATCAATGTTATTGGAAATAAAAAAAGAGAAGATAACTGCCTATCCACGTTAAAGTAAACATATCAATTGGATACTATATCTGTATAGAAGTATACTATACAACATTGAGAATGAATGTACTGGGTTACACAGTCATGTTGTTGAGTAACACAGTACATGAAGCAGGCATCTACTTATGCATGGCTCAAAAAATATCAAACTAATGTGTTGTGATAAAAGGTAAGAAAGTAAATACTCCTTGTGGATAAGAAACTAGTAACTTAGGAAGTAGCAAGTGGAAGACTTTGGTCATTCTGGTCATGTTTTGTTTCTTGGTCAGTGTCCTGACTACAGGTTTTTTATTTTGTTTTGTTTTCGTTTATCCAATAGTATACTAATTATTTAAGTATTTTCTATACATGTTTTAGACATCAAAGAGTTTTCCAAAAGCAGAGTCCCTTCACTATTAGATTGTAGGAGACTTCAGAATTTTATTATTATAAACTTTTATCCCCATTAAGGTCACATAGACAATAAAATTCAAAATATATTTTATAAGATCCATGGCATAAATTTCATAGACTATTTCAATGAACAACTATGACTTTTCTTATTAAAAATTGCTGTATTTTTAATAGAACAAGTGTGTCTTATTTAACCTATAACCTCTAATATTGTTTTCAGCAATAAGGAGACTTAGGACACCTAGTGTTCCTTGGTATCATTGTCATTCACTGAACTTATTCCCAAAGGCTCCTCACTCAACTACGCAACTACATTCTGAGGGAGGGATATTTGAAGTAGTTACCTACATTGATTGCAATGGCACCAGGGAAGCCATTTAGATACAGTTTCTTTTCTCACTTGCTTGTCTCTGGTGTCTTATTGCAATGAAGTCATTTTCTTTCATTATTTAAGAAACTCATCTTCAATTAAAAATAAATCCTTTGAGATGTTAATTATTCAATTTTTAATAATTATATAATTACTAAGGTTCAGATTTTAATGGAAAAGTTTAACAGGAGGTTGGATTAGATGGTCTATGGGGCAGTCAAGTTTAGGGAGGTAAATTTAAATTCTATCTAAATAGAGCATAACCTAAAGAGGTTTGTTATCCCTAGAGAGAGAGAACCACTTGATGTGAAAATGAGTTTGGAAAGGAATCATATGAAGTGACCAAGGATACATCTCATTGCTCTAATATGAAGCAGAGAAGTAAATAATGGTAATAAAGTTCTAGGGTACCACAAATGCTTTGGTGTCTTCAGTTGAATGGATGGCAAATTACTACAATTATGTAGTTTGAGCTTAGCCTCCTAAGGCAGTAGATTCAACATGTTTGTATAGTAATAAATGAAAAGGCTGTTGAAATGTATCACTAAAAGCCATTTCCCCCACATTAAGAATACTTTATTTTAGTGATTTTAACCTATGATGTGGTCTAGATTTATAGGAACCATGAAAAAACAGAATGCCCCTGTCTAGTCCCCAGGGAAGACTCAGATGAAAAAATTACCAGGGATATTTGTTCCCATACACTGGTTCTCCTTGTAACATCTTAAGTTATCTTTTGAATACACAGATATGGCATTTACTTGATTCATTTGAAGGAAATCAATTAATTGAAGTAGGGCAACACATAGAGCAGAAGACATTAAATATATTACTGTATACTGCAGTCAACAGTGGGCTTTAATGACACATAGATGTGTGCTTATTATTGAAGGAAAGGAACTTTCTTCCACCCGTGAAATCTTCCCACTTAATTAAGAGTGAAATTGACATAGCAGATTAATAGGAGTTAAAAACAACAACAACAACAACAAAAAAATTTTATTATATGCTCAATATGGCCCAGTAATGAAATTGAGATCTAAGGAAATGACTAAGGCAGGCAGACTTTATAGTATTTATACAAGAGAACAATAAATCTGTAAGGATTTGGCAGACAATATATACAATGGAGTACTATGCCTCCATCAGAAAGAATGAATACCCAATTTTTGTATCAACATGGGTGGGACTGGAGGAGATTATGCTGAGTGAAATAAGTCAAGCAGAGAGTCAATTTTCATATGATTTTATTTATTTGTGGTTTCACTTACTTGTGGAACACAAGGAATAACACAGAGGACATTAGGAGAAGGAAAGAATAAGTGACTTTGGTGAAATCGGAGGGGGAGGCAAAGCACGAGAGACTGTGGACTCTGAGAAACAAACTGAGGGTTTTGGAGGGGAAGGAGGTAGGGGGTTAGATGAGCCTGGTTGTGGGTATTATGGAGTGCATGTATTGCATGGAGCACTGGGTATGGTGTATAAACAATGAATTTTGGAACACTGAAAAAAATGTAAATTAAAAAAAAGATTTGGCAAGACAAAGAAAACTGAACTTTGCAAGCTTTAATAAAGTAAGAAATTCTAGACAGGATTTGGTCTATGGTAGTAAATTAGTAAGATATAACGAGGCTGTTTATGCAGCCTTCTAGGCTCTGAATTTGTTATAACTGGTGATAAGGATTTGTTTGCACCTCCTGATACACGGAGGGCACCTTTTGCATGGGAAATTTAGTTCCTGTTTTCAGGGGACAGAGGAGAGTCAGAATATTCTCCTTGCACAGACTGTCTCTTAAATAACTAATCAATATGCCATAGTGGCATATTTGGGGTGGCCAGCCATGGCCCTTATGTTAGCATCCTGCAGTGATTCACATGTTGGAAAGTATCACACAGAACATGGCTCCTACAGTCTGTACCCACCAACATTGCCACATTGCCCAACTTTAGGGCCATCTACAATACTTTTTTTTTTTTAGTATAGTTGACACAATAGTACATTAGTTTCAGGTGTACAACCTGGTGATTCAACAAGTCCATATTTTAATGCTATGTTCACCATAAGGGTAGCTACCATCTGTCACCATACAATGCCACTGTGGTACCATTGACTATATTCCTTATGCTGTACCTCTCATCCCTGTGACTTACTCCATAACTGGAAGTCTGTATTTCTTACTCCCTTCCCTGTATTTGCCCTCCTCTCCTCTGGCAGCCATCAGGTAAATGTGGAATCTAAAAGAAAAACAAAGCAAACAAACGAAAAGCAGAATCAGACCTCGAAATACAGAGAACAAACTGATTGTTATGTTACTTACTTTTTAGGTACTCTCTGGATTTGTGTAATGTAACAACTCATTGAACAACAGTAATAATGAAGTGTTCAGCTAAGGTAAAACTATATGTTGGCTAATTGAACATATAAATAAATAAGCAAATAAATAAATAAATACATGATATATAGAGTCTTCCAAAAATGGAGAATTGCTGAAAAGAGATAGTTTTCACAAGTAACTGATATGTTTCTTCTTTAATTTTAAAGTGTTAATTTCTACTATATATAAAGAAGTGTATTTCTTAAAGAAAAAATTTATCCAAAATAAATTTAAAGTAAATTAAAATGAATAAATAAGTAAATAAATGCAATGCTTGGTCAGTTTTCTGAGGTTAAAAAAGACAATTTACAGAAATAAATCATGTTCTATCTTAGAGATAATACTTTTTGGATATATATGGAAAGGTCAAATTCTGAACTATCATTTTCTTAATTATTTTTGTTAGAGTTTACAACAAGAATAAAGAAGATGGACAGGGAAATTATTTCTCTTGGGAATTACCAATAACTGGACCACAAAGGGAACACTTGTACCATGTTTCTAGGCACTTATTAATTTCCTGACAGATCTTGGAATGTTCATTACAATTATAATAGATAACACACCAATACTTTATCCTCAGCCACTTCTCCTTCTGGGATCTCTGCTATAGCACACAATTGGACCCAAGATGCAGCTGGTTTTCATTTGCCAACATCAAATCAATTTCCATCACTGGCTGTGCTCTGCAATTGTTCACCTTCTGTACCTGCAGATTCTAAGTGTGTACTGCTGTGGTGATGGTCTTTGACTGGTACAAAGTCATTGGCTGTACCTTGTGCTCCCTGCTCATGGCCCGGATTTACATGGTAGGAATGTCAGATGCTTTGATACCCCTGACATTAACATCCCACTTATGTTTCCGTATGTCGTGTGATTCATCTTTTCTTCTGTGATAGCTCTCATCTCTTATTGTTGTCTCGCTTAGATACACAGGTCAAGGATTTCATTTTTTTGTTTTTACATTTTTGTCTTCATTGAGCTGAGCACCATTTTAGGCATTCTTGACTCTATCTTGTCCGTCTTGAAGATCCACTCTGCTGAGAGAAGATTCAAAGCTTCTCCACCTACACCTCCCACCTAGGAGTTGTGGCAATCTTCTGGGGAGCTATGCTTTTCATATTTTCCTGGCCAAATTCTTCCTTCTTCTTAGATTAAGACAAAATGAACTCTTTCTTTTATACTCCTGTGAGTCCTGTGTTAAATTCTTTGATTCACAGCCTGTGGAACAAGAATGTGAAAGAGATGATGGAAAAACTGAAAAATAAAATCTGATTTTAAGTAAGTAGTTATATAGTATAAAATATATATTTGTATACATATACACATAAACATACTCTTCTGATTTCATATATTGTATTATTTCACTATATTATGCTATGCTATTAAATTGTCATAAATAAATTAATTACAGAAAAATAAAAATAATAAAAAAATACAGAAGTATTTTACTATGTCACTATGATACCAATATTTGGAGTTTCCTAAATATGGCATATTTTACTGTACATCTCTATTTAAAATAATTCTCACTTAATATTTGGAACACTTTTCTGTCATCATCTTAGTGTGCTAATTTTGCATTTATTGTTTATTTTATGCATTATTTTAATTATTATAAGAACTATAAGTGTTTATTACATCGTTTATATTCCAGTGAATTCAATAATGTAATATAAATAAATAAAATTAATTAAAAATAAATAAAATTAATTAAATAAAATTAAATAGTCTTGCAAATATCATGATAACCTCTAAATCTCCCTGAAGTGAAAAGGTAAGAAACTCTAAGTTCAAACAAAATGCCTACCTGTAGAGTGTGGAGAAGAAATGATTCCTTGAAATTCTGTTTCAGATCTAAATGGTGAAGAGGGTACAGCGGGGGTGGGGAGAAAAAAAGGAATCCAGATAAAGAGGCTGGAATTACAGATCCTGGGGTGGATAGGACAATGTCTTCCTAGAGGTGATGTAATTGTAAGGAAACAAAATTTTCCCTTTCTTCCCTTCCTGGTTCTTGGCTGATTTAATAATTAAATTGATATAAGATAGATTAACAGGAGAAAAAAAATCAACTTTGTGTGTGCAGGATCTCATAAAAATAAAAATATAAAAACAAGACGTGGCCAAATAAGGTATCTGTTACAATTTTTAGAAAAAGAAACAATACATTTGTGAAGAATTGATATGACAAAGAAGTTTGGTTTCCATGTAGTAAATAAGTAAAGAAGTAACAGAGTTTGTCTATGTAGACTTCTCAGCCATCAGTTCCCTCTCTGGTGATGAGGAAGTCTCTCTCCTGGTCCAAAGGGAGTACATCTCACATAGAGAATTTATTTCCTGAAAGACAAAAGAGGCTCAGAGTGTCCTTCTTACACCTGCTATTCCTTAAGAAACTTTGACTTAAAATAATCAGTGGCTGGTGCACCTGGCTGGGTCAGTTTGTTAAGCATCTGACTCCTGCTTTCCACTCAGGCCATGATCTCAGGGTCATGAGATCAAGCTCCAAGCCAGTTCCATGCTCAGCAGGGAGTCTGCTTTTCTCCCTCTCCCTCTGTCCATACACCCACTACTCCCTTTATGCACACACATTCTCTCTCTTACATAAAAAGAAAAATCTTAAAAAAAAGATCAATAGCCAAAGTGGTATCTTTTGGGGTGGTGTATTTTGCCCCCCTTCAAAATCCAACAAGAGAAGGATAAAAGTGCAATGTGGAAAGTCCTGATAAAATACATCTTTGTGCTAAAATTCAACTCAGTCATTCCCACTTGGCTCTTCCTTCCCTCTGTCTTCTCCATCCTGGTTAAATGCACCTCTTTGTGGTTTAAGGCATCACTGTACTTGTGGTTCAGTTGATTTGACCATTGTCTCCAATATAAAACGATGAATGTTCTTTGCAGCAAGTTGAGTATCATTCTTATCAATCCCGTTTCTTTATCATGTCTGGGGCACAAAGTGTAAAAACACATAAATAATAAAAGCTACACCCTTGATAACATTTTTGAATATTCATTAGATATTTGTTAAAACATAATTAAATCAAGGTATAATGTGTGCCTTGTATATATGTATTTAAAAGCTTATAAGAAAATGCATAAAAAGGGTTGTAGATACTAAAGTAATAAACTTAAAAATATACTTATATTAATTACATGGGAAGTAAAAAAAAATCATCTGTATACTTTCTGGCTCATCTTCATTTGGCTCTGCTCAATTTTCTGATGTCAACCACTAGAAGCAGCTTTTTGAGAAAACATGGATATGTACCATGGAAGACTCAATGACATTCTTAAGTATCTATCAGATAGTACCCCTTAAGTAATTATAATTGTCCTTGCTGAAAGAATTTCAGAAAGAATTTCAGAATCAAACCTCAAAAGGCTCCTCTGCTTTTAAAGGTGACATATGTGGAAAACTATGACAGATTACGGGAAAAATGTGAAGAAAAAAAATCTATGGGAAGTTGTCTTTGGGGGAAAAATGTTTTAAGGGTTTCCACTTGTACCATATTTTCCCAATTTATCAATACTCTTCTGTTATTCTTTCTTATGAGTAGCAACATAGCAAAAGCCATTCTTTTTGAAATGTATTGAAGTGTAAACCAGCCAGTGGATCAGAGGCTTCTAATTCAGGAGTTATAAATATGCTATCATCCTTCCATATGACAAATGACAGTAATATCTTTTAAAGACTGATCTGATCTGCATATTGGCCTCTTGAATTACATCTAATGAGTCTGGACTGACGAGAAGGAAATCATAAACCAATTAAATGAGATATCTTAGGCTCAACGAATGTATGTCTAAAAATGGAAGAAACCAATTTAATTAACTGTAGGCTTCATCTCCCTGATTTATGTAATTAGAGAGTAAAAAAATCACTCACTAGGAATGTTGACTAGTAGACTTGTGACTTAAATAGGAACTTGGGGCAGATGGCCTGAACTAACCCTTCCATATGGGATTCTACAGAAATAGGAAAAAAAGAAAAAAAAAAACATTAAAAGGCTTTGGTTTATTCTGGCTCATTTACTTCCTTCCTCACCAGTTCCCTTCCATTCTCTGTGTGGCTACATCACAGGGTTCTCACAAAGTCACCAGGGACAGTGAATTATTATCCAGTATTATGTTATAAGTGACTATGGATATAATAGGCATGTTTCTGTACCTGGACTTCTTTCCTTCAGCCTTGCACTGAAATCCCTAAGGATAAAAATGAAATACTGATGGTAGATTTGGGCATTTGTACCACCTAGTGAGCAGATAGATGCATACTAATGATAGTCTGTCTAGCACCATGTTTTAGAATACAACAGAGGTAAAAACTCAATAACCCAAACCTGTGTGAAAGCCAGAGGCAGCAATTTTAAGACTCTTTGGACAGTCCTCTCCAGAAATATGCTGTGAGCCTGGCACTGAATACAACTTGAAATCACTGCGGTGTTTAACAACTTGCCCTTCCTCATTAGAACTCACACCCACTCTGTAAAGAGGATCCCTCACTAGATTATCTCTAAGACCCTTTCCACTTGCCATAATCCATTGCCCTATGCCTGGGTAAATGTATCCCCAGTATTGGAAATGTTAAAATAAAGGTAAGCAAACAAACCAAACAAAGGGCTTCCTCTTCATACAAAAGAATGGCGTTGTGTCTCGAAGCTGATTGGACCTAATGGTATGATACTGGCTAGAAGCTGTAGAAGTCTGAGTCCTTGTAAACACAGCTTCTTTCCTGACCTCATATCCACTTTGAGGATCTAACAGACACTTCACGGAAATTGTGGTACAACATTATTAGTATTCAGGTAGATAAAAATTAAAATCTCAGGCCTGTACCTTGACCCACCTAAAGAAGAGCCAAAATGAAAATGATTCATGATATTAACATCAAGTACTTGTGTAGAGGTGGGACAATTTTTCCTCTCACACACTGATAGCAGAAATCAGAACTGAGCCACAAACTTGGAAAACTGTGTGGCAGGATAGGTGGTCCCAAAATTCCTTCCCTACCTCTACATCCAATACAAATGAGTGACTATGGACATCCAAACCTTGTACAAAAATGATGGTAGTAGAATTATTTGGAAATGGACAGTAGCAAAGGATATGGTTGTCCATTGAGATACCACACAGTGAAGAAAGTTAGTAAGTTACCATCAGGTACAACAACACAAGGGAATCATATGCATAACAAGGACTATAAGACGTACAAGGTTACAAACCAAATGATTTCACTTCAATATATTAAAGAAACATACTGAACTATCATACTGGACATCAGTTTGTGTTAGGGCTCATAGTCTCTGAAATGCTCTCATGTTTGTGTTTTGTTTTAGGTCATGTGTGCAGAGATATTTTTATTCCTGAAAATCACTAGTTTTTTTTTTTTTAATAATACACACATACACAACTTCAAAATTAATTATAAAATTAAAGATATTTACTATCAGACTATAGACAGCTACATAATTGCAGACAGGAAAAAAGACAGCTGTAGCTGTAGACAGCTACAGAAATTTTAAAATCTCGTTTTTTTTTATAGAATGTTTTCAAGATAGTTCTGTAAAATTAATAAAGCCATTTCTAACTGTTAGAAATACGTCATTAATCACCTTATATGTTACTAAAAATGGTCCGCTTGCTTATAAAATAGAGATACTAGCAATGCACCACTCCTGATTTTCTTGTTTCCTATAACAGAAAGACTTAGTGAACTTGGTACCAGTATCATGCAGAGAACTTATTCAAAACAGCCCAAGACTCAGGGCCAGAAAACTATTATCTGAAGGAAGGTTTTTTGTTTTGTTTTGTTTTTGAGAGAGAGGACACACACGGGAGGTGAGTGGCAGAGGGAGAGAGAGAATCTTAAGTAGGCTGCATGCCCAGCACAGAGCTCTAAGTGGGGCTCGATCTCATGACCACAAGATCATGACCTGAGCTAAAATCAAGGGTCCAATGTTCAAATGACTGAACGACCCAGGTGCCCCTGAAGGAAGACTTTTTTTTTTTTTTTTTTTTCTTTTGAGCTTTTACTTATTTATTTGGCAGAGAGAGACAGTGAGGGAAGGAACACAAGCAGGGGGACTGGGAGAGGGAGAAGCAGGCTTCGGCCGAGCAGGGAGCCCAGTACAGGACTTGATTCCAGAACCCCGAGACCATGACCTCAGCCAAAGGCAAATGCTTATTGACTGAGCCACCCAGGCACCTCAGGGAAGGCATTTGTAAGTAGACAGTTCCTATGTGGTGCTATGTTTAGGGATGCCAGTGGCACCAAGGGAGTTCCTTAGTTAAGGACTTAGTTAAGTCTCTCACTTCTTAAATTTTACCTTTAGCCTTTCTCCTCATAATTAAAGAAAGCTGTTCTCTATTAACAAACAAACCCCTTTGGGAATTAATTTAGGTTATCCAATTTTGTGCAGTGTATTACCACACACGCTCCAGATCTAATGGGGACCAGGATGAGACCACGTTGTCTGGAGGGCAACCATGTTTATGATGTTCAAGTCTGGCTCTCCTGTGAACTGAGGGTAGCCTGAGGAGATTCGACCTCCCTGCAGGCAGAGAAGCACCTGCGGGGGGGAAAAAAAATGAGTAGGGAAAGGAATCAGAAGTTGATAGAGGATGACTGCTCCTCCTCCAAATAAGAGAGAGAGAGAGCAGTAGGAAAGCTCACATCACATGAGTTCATCTGATGGCAAGTTACTGGCCACTATTTAGGAGCTTTGAGAGTAGTCTTAGCAATTTTTCCTAGAGGAGTACATTTGGTATTTGACATTTTGATTATCACACAAAGAATAACAATACATTTAGGAAAAATACATTAACCATTGCCACGAAAATCACTTTTCCAAAAGTTCAAAGTGTAGTCATCTCTTTGACTTTTGCTTGAAGGGAAATCTAGTTTTATAGAAAGTACAGGAAATTCTGTAACAACAGAGACGAAGAGAGAAAAAAAAAAAAAAGTGCAAAACCTATGTCTATTGACTCCAGGTGAGGTTTCAGGAGAAATATGAAAATATCTGAAGCATTGGGATGCATAAGCTGGTAGATGCCCCATGAACCCTACTTTTTTTGAGTTTTGCCTACACAAATTTTGCAGTTAGGTTTGGGGCGATTAAATTACCTGCCTCAAAATTTACTATATGTGACATTTTTAACTTTTTTGGTAACATGAATCAAGAGTAGACACTTAAGGGGCTCCTGGATGGCTCAGTGGGTTAAAGCCTCTGCCTTCGGCTTAGGTCATGATACTGAGGTCCTGGGATCAAGCTCCGCATTGGGCTCTCTGTTCAGCAGGGAGCCTGCTTCTGTTTCCACCTGCCTCTATGCCTACTTGTGATCTTTGTCTTCCAATAAATAAAATCTTAAAAAAAAAGAAGAGTAGGTATTTAAAGAATACATAGCAATGTGTGCTTGTAAGTGCGTAGCAATGATTCACACACGTGACAAATTATGACTCTGGAAACAGACAACACTGGGATTATCCCCCTGAACTTTGAGGTTCCATAAATGCTAGGAAATAAAATTTCTTTCCTATTTGGTTCATGGAATTATGCAACACAGGGAGCTTTCAAATCACTTTTTCTTCACACCAGCATTAATAATGTTCAAGTACCCAGCTAATATAATTAATTGGATTACCTCCCATGTGGTAACACTTCTGTCCTCCACTGTCATTGGGTTCCCACCTTGGTGAAGTGGGACTGAGTCGTCTCTCATCTATTAAAAATCGGGGGAGTCTTTGGGAAATTTGTGAATTTTTGAATGTCACTTCAACACAAACACACTATCACATTCTGCTGGGGGTTTTGGAGTGCTAGCTTTTTAAGACAAAATTTGTTTCACTGAAATATATGCAGGAATCTCTTGTGAACATTTTCTGTAGATTCCATGAAATTTAGTGAGACTCTAGAGCCTGACTTATTACTTCTCATTTCAATTTCTGTATCATGTTATGATGTGGTTAGAGACAAGCCAGGACATGTGGTACATATGAAATGCATCATAATGCAATGTGCCTATAATTAGACAACATAAAACTTCTGACTATAGTTAAAAAGGCCAAGAGTGCCTTTATTTAAGGTCAATCTCTGTGCTCTTAAAAATCATTCACAGAATTTATTTTTAAAAATATGTCGATGTATGGGGCACCTGGGTGGCTCAGTGGCTCAGTGCCTTTGGCTCAGGTCATGATCCTGAGGTCTTGGAATCAAGTCCCGCATAGGGCGGACTGCTCAATAAGGAGCCTGCTTCTGCTTCCCCCTCTCTCTCTGCCTGCTTCTCTGCCTACTTGTGATCTCTGTCTGTCAAATACATAAATAAAATCTTTAAAAAAATTAAAATTTTTTTTTTAAATCTTTAAAATAATATATGTGGGGGCTGCCTGGATAGCTCAGTGGATTAAGCCTCTGCCTTCAGCTCAGGTCATGATCCCAGGGTCCTGGGATCGAGTCCCACATCAGGCTCTCTGCTAGACAGGGAGCCTGCTTCCTCCTCTCTCTCTCTCTCTACTTGTGATCTCTCTCTGTCAAATAAATAAAATCTTTAAAAATATATATATATATATGTGGATATGGTGGTTTCTGTGTGGTTCAGTAGGTTAAGTGTCTGCCTTCAGCTCAGGTCACAAACCCAAGGTCCTGGGATCTAGCCCCACATGCGTCAGGCTCTCTGCTCAGTGAGGGGTCTGTTTCTCCTTCTCCCTCTGCCCTCCATATGCTCGCTTCTAAATAAATAAAGAAAATCCTTAAAAAAATAAGACTATATAGATATGATAAATTATATTTGCATAATTTTATTCATATCAAAGTTTTTATGATATGTAGAATTACAAGTGGTCATTTGATAGAGGATATATAGAATAAAGTAATGTGCATTAATACAATGGAATCCATGGCCTGTATTCATCATATTTATTTATATATATGAGGTTTATATCATGACATCACTTATTTAAAAAATAAAAATTCAGTAACACAGACAAAAAAATGCAGTTATCAATAGGCAATGTGATATCAGTCAGTGTTTTTTTGCTGTTTCCACAAAAATCTACATGGTGAATCAATTTAATGGGAACAAGTTTGTGTATCTGTGTAAGTACCTGGACATGAATGGGTGTGTATTTGTTCTGTAAATTATGAAATTATCACAAATATCCATTCTAGTAGAGTATAGGGATTGGGGAATTAGAAATAAGGAATGCTTGTTGAATGGGGTCATTTTGCTATTCCTAAAATAGGTATAATTTTAAGTGGTAAGGTAGAGAAGGACATATTTTTTTAATGGTCTGTATTTCTTATTCAATCACCTTACCCCTATGAAATATCAGAAAACAAACCACCACGGTATAAACTATCTCACTTATTCCTATGAGAACCAATGTTGAGCACCAGGGACCAGACTCAGAGATGATTATATAATCCAGGTCAGTCAGGAGACAATGCTGAAGCCTCTTACAGACAGAACTGTGTGGGACAGAGGTCAGTAATTCTGGTACTAACTAACTAAATGTAACATTTTTTGCTCTTTCTCTCATTTATACCCCAGATTTTTTTTAACCCTTTTTTAACTGAAAGTACGAAATAAAACCAAGGAAGTGTCTGAGATATTATACAAACTTTCTTTTCAATTACTTTTATGAATCTACTTATTTAAAATAAATATACACATAGAAAGCAGGGAAAACAAAGAAAACAAGTATGGATTGCACAGATGTCACCTATTTTTAATATTTTTCATGTCTTATATTTTTATATATTCTTAAATTTTTTTTCTTAAAATTTTTAAGGAAATATTTTAAAAAATATGTTTCTACAGAGACTGATATTTAATTTAAATGAGTTTAAGCTAAGGGTTTGGAGACCGGTCCATTGATCACTAGATCATTATTCAGAATTCTTTTTAATCTCTTCTTCATATAACTTCATCTCCACATTTCCTAAATTCTCACAAACAGAGGAGGATTTGTATGATATTACATAAAATATATTGGTTTGGGTAAAATAAAATAGTTGAACATATAATTCAAGTGACCATTTTTTTTAAGCAAAGGGAGGCAGATTTCAACGAAGATGGGATAAAATAAAACAATATTAAAAGTCTGGGAATTTGGAAAAGGTACAGTTCAAATTTGAATCTCTCTGGAGTTTAGGGTTGTGGACAGGAGTACTTCTAACATGCCTCTTGTAGATCTGAGCTATTGGTGAATAGACCATCAAAATCCTAGTAAATTGAGGTAGAGAGACTCACACAGTAAACCACACTCTCTTGTTTGCTGCTCGGTCACCTGCTATCAGAATCTCTATGATTAGAGCCCAAATGTTCTTCATAATCTCCCCCGAGCAAGAGCAGGTGTCCGAAGGGAGCATGGTTAGACCTGGAAATTTCCTGTCTGCCCATTTTAGAGTGTGGCTCCTGGACACCCTCCAACTTGCTTCTCCGCAACCACACCCTCCCTGTTTCAGTGGGTCCTGTACCTCAGACTGGCTTTATCCCTAGTTTACTGAGACTGGAAAGGACATGGGGTGAGTGGGGAAGTGGAAGCATATTGTCTGAAGGAATTCATTATATGGCCCACTATTTTGGATTTTGGAGGGAAAACAAAAGAATATATTTATTACTGAATGCCTATTCAATATATTCATAACTGAGTGCTTCTCAGTTATGCCTCTCTATTATAGAATATAACAATATTTCTATTAGATGAAAAAAAAAAAAAGCCTTGCTGAACACATGGTAACCTGGCCTAATAATTGTAAGAACTACGGCCTTAAACAATGAAGACATTAATTTCCTTACAGAAGAAATAATTAGCAAAATTTATCATAAATGCAACATATGTTGGTATGCAAATAGCATGCTTTAATTTTTTAAATATTTTATTTATTTATTTGACAGATACAGATCACAAGTAGGCAGAGAGGCAGGCAGAGAGAGAGGGGAGGAAGCAGACTTCCTGATGAGCAGAGAGCCCGATGTGGGGCTCGATCCCAGGACCCTGGGATCATGACCCGAGCTGAAGGCAAAGGCTTTAACCCACTGAGCCACCCAGGTGCCCCAAATAACATGCTTTAATTTGGATGAAATTGTGCTACAAATTTTGTACAATGGTGTACAGACATAGGTAATACTATTATCAAATCAGTTATATTGATTTGGGTGTATTTCCAGGACAGTCTGGTTCACCTAAACAGCCCTGACATTGCTTGTCTCTCTTCCTAACTGTAGAAAAACAGAGAGAACCAGCAGTTTAACTACCCAGATAGTAAGATGGTTCCGTTTCCTTCTCTCACAAGCAGGGATTTCCAGATCTGAGAGATGGCTGTTGAGAACTGCACCATGATTACTGACTTCCTACTCCTAGGACTCTCTAGCAGAAAGGATGTGCAACAGGGGCTCTTTGTACTCTTTCTACTGGTTTATGGGATAACCATAATTGCCAATTTAGGGATGATCCTGCTGATCAAGCTTGACACCAGGCTCCATACGCCCATGTATTATTTCCTGAGCAATCTGTCTTTCTGCGATGTCTGCTACTCTTCCACTGTCTCTCCCAAGATGCTGGTTGACTTCTTATCTGAGCAAAAGAGGATTCCATATAATTTATGTGCAATTCAGATGTATTTTTTTGGGTTCTTTGCAGATGTGGAATGTCTCATGTTGGCTGTCATGGCTTATGACCGGTATGTCGCCATTTGTAATCCACTTCTTTACACAATCGCCATGTCCAGGAAAATCTGCATCCAGCTCGTGTCCCTTGCTTACTTTGTGGGCTTAGTGGATTCAGCAATCCACACCTGCTGCACATTCCGACTGTCACTCTGCAATTCCAATATCATCAACCACTTTTTCTGTGACATCCCACCCTTGCTAGCCCTCTCCTCTTCAGATACATCCATCAACGAGATAGTGATGTTCACTTTCATTGGTTGTGTGGTGGGGTGCAGCATCATTACTGTTCTCCTCTCCTACAGCTACATCATTGCTACCATCCTTAGAATGAACTCAGCTGAGGGGAGACGCAAAGCCTTCTCTACATGCGCCTCCCACTTGACCGCAGTGGCTATATTTCATGGCACACTCCTGTTCATGTATTTCCGACCCAGCTCCAGTTACTCAATGGACACAGACAAAATGTCCTCTGTCTTCTACACGGTGGTCATTCCTATGTTAAACCCGCTCATCTACAGTTTAAGGAATAAGGATGTGAAAGGTGCCCTGAAAAAAGCAATCAGCACCAAATTATGTTCTGTGTGAAGATGTATTTTTCACCCAATGGTAATTATTTAAAGATTTTGTGAACTAAACCCGAAGTCTTTTGACACATTTTCCTGTAGTTTCACCAACACAATTTTCTAGATGTTTGCAACTATTTATCATTGTACCTAAATTGAGTGTGAGAAGAGTCATTATTGATCTTGGTCTTGTGTTCCAGCTAAGAAAAAGTAATACCAGGTTCAATATCAGGTTGCTGGTTTGCAGAAAAACATCTTTTTTATACTTGTCTTCTCTGTTCAAGTTTCCATAACGCAATGCCCTTTCCAGTATTGTTCACTAATATTTCTACTTTATGATATACAAAGCTCAGGTCCAAATGTCATTTAAAATGTTTATTAAATAAAGGTATGAGTGTCCCCTACAAAACTGATGCAAGGGAGCCTTTGCAAATTAACAATTGCTCTAGACTTATACTCCATCCCAGAGTGCATGCCAGTGGATTTCCCTTCTGACCTCACTCTGGAGAACAGATATCGTGGTGTTGACAACTGTACAGATGTTGCACAGAGAAAGTTGGGACCTGCACCTTGAATGAAGGCCACTGGAAAGACGACTTAGTCTCCCTTAATGTGTTCATAGCAATACATGAATAAAATTTTTAAAAGTTGCCTAATTTATACAGTTTAAGTTGAAAGGAAAATTAATTAACTCTATAAAATGTTCAATAAAAAAAGCAAAGAACAAAGTAATATTTATGTAGAATTTTATTTGTAATAATTGGATCTGTGAGCATCTGTGAAATAAACACAATTTTAATAATGGTCATCACTGAGTAGCTGGATGTTAGGTAATCTTGTATTTTTTTCCATAAACTTAATTGCATGTGTTGTTTGCACTGCCATTAACTAACAACTAATCCATTTATGAAAAACATAACAAAAAATTCTCAAGAGTATTCTTTTTACTTTAAGTCATTGTCAAGAAGGGCAATTTTTTTTTTCCTGGTTCCAGGGGCAGAGAGCAATGGTAGTACAAGGTTTTTCATTTAAATCTTCTTCCCTATTTTTATACACTCCTTTAGTGTAAAAATGGGCTGAGTGTACTTCAGAATATCATAAGAATTAAATAACACATTTAAATGGTGTAATATTCAGCAAGTTATTAGTCTTCCTGACTAATTGAACAGAATTTTAAGACAAATCAAAGTATATCATTACCGGGCGCCTGGGTGGCTCAGTGGGTTAAGCCGCTGCCTTCGGCTCAGGTCATGATCTCAGGGTCCTGGGATCGAGTCCCGCATCGGGCTCTCTGCTCAGCAGGGAGCCTGCTTCCCTCTCTCTCTCTCTGCCTGCCTCTCCATCTACTTGTGATTTCTCTCTGTCAAATATAAATAAATAAAATCTTAAAAAAAAAAGTATATCATTACCTATTGAGTATTTTACTTTACAATTTATTTGTTGTTCATAGACTATACCATTTATCAGGACCTCTCCATCACTGTCCAAATCCCTTCCTATCACATTGTACTTTATTGAAATTGTATTAAATATATTCCTATCTGTAAAGATTAAACCTATCCATGTTATAGAAAATTGGATTCACTGGCCAGCTTTCATATATGTGTAAGAACAGTAGATATTTGTTCGTCTTTATAGTTTCTTTTAAAGATTTTAATTTAATAGCCTTTACACATGATCAGGAAACCAGGATTTTGTTTTGTTTTGTTTTTGTTTGTGCTTTATTTTCATTTTTAAAAAACAGTAAAGATGAGAGAAAATTTAAGATAAGAACAGGAATTCAAAGGGAGATAGAAATGGTTCACATCTATATACTATCATTTACTTGTTAGCTACATGACCATAGATTACTAGTCCTGTTAACACTCAGTGTCCTCATCTCTTTAACATGACTTTAATATATATATTTTATATATATATTATATATATATACATATAAAATAATTGGGTATATATCTATTTGTCTGAGGAATGATAATGGAGTTTCTAACATTCTAACATCATTCAGAGCCAACCAACTCCCTCTCAGGAACTAAACTCTGGTCCTGAAAGAAAATATGGCATATTCATGGCATCCTGTCATGAAATGGTGTCTCCAGGATCCATTGTCATTCACTTTAGAGCCCATTCATTCAGATTCCAGTTGTACATTGTAACCTCGGGTCCTCTTGGAGCTCTTTGCCCAGCCACACTGGGACTTGTTTTACCTGATGCTTCCTTTACTCCTGGTTGGAGCTGAGCAAAGACTTCTTCACTGCTACCCATGCTGGCCCGCACCCTTCCCATGTCCAGTCTAGATACCTGAAACTGTACTTCTGATCTGTCTCTGAGCCCACATTACCAATAAATAAGTTTAGATAATTAATCTCAGAATACCTATGTGTTACCTCTGTGTCCGTATCCCAAGGACGACAGCTGAAACAGAATGTTGTTGGAGGAGGTCGTGGAAAGAATGTGATCACTGGTCGACCTGTAAGGAATCAGAGGATCCTCACCCATCCCCTGTCCTTGGAATGTACATTCTGCCCACCAGTCCCACAGTTTGAAGTGTTCAAAAGGCATAGCCTTGAGAGATCAATGTGCTGTGAGAGGACCTAGATGATATACATGACTGAACCCCAGTTGAGCCTCTGTATAAACTTCTAGGATTCTGGAGTGAAGATCTGCTCATTTAATGACTGTCCAAGATAAACTTCATATGTAAGTTCATTACACCTGCCACCTACCAATCTGGAGGGGTCTGCCTCTTTCTTCCATCTCTCCTCAGCCTCTGTGAGGTGGGTGTGTGGGTGATGTTCTGAACCAACTTACACTTAACAACAAAGGAACAAATATCCATCTGTTGTGATGAACCCATTCACTGTGGCAAACGTTTTCTCCTCAGTATTTAAGATGAAACACTTGCTTCTCATTGACATCAAGCTGCCATTCTACTCTTCCCTATTGACAGCCCCGTTGACCAGAGCCGTAACTCAGTACTGAGCTGTATGGACAAAAACCTACTTTTAAAGATAATTTCCACTGCAGTGAATAGAATTATGATTTTGGTTTATAACACAGCCTGCATTTTCACTGACAGATGGATTTTCTCTCTAATTCACTCTGTCCCACTATCCAATCTTACCTTTAGTTTAGCCCTTTCTTTAGGCTTTCTGCCACACCTTGTCTGCTGGCTCATGTCCTAGCAGCCCACCTGTGATCCCACCATCAGTTGGCTTCTGATCCCATCTCTTGCTGTCAGAGGATAACCTCCCAAGAAAGTTTGCTTACCAATTAAGAGATCTCAAACTGAACCTATTCTTCAGGGACTAGTTTATTAGCCAGACTTTAATTTTGGTGATTTTACAAATTGTTTTTAAATAAGTCGTCATACTGACAATATTTTGCAGTAGTCACATGTATATACAGTACCATTCTAGAGAAAGAAAGAAACAAACAAAAAACTGCAAGAGAAATAGTTATAAGTATATAATCTAAATTAAAAACAATCAATAACAAATATACTAATGTTTACTTCATAAAAATTTACTCAGTATCTACACTGGAGAAAATACTGTGATAAAGAGGCAATGCATCAAATGAGGGACAATAATTAATGAAAGGTCTAGTAGAGGGACAAAACACAGACATATACAACTACAAGATTAGATAGAAAATTCTAAGAGTCTTAAAAGTAGCACACTTAAGATTCTAGTGAGGTTTGGGATGTAACTTACCATTTATAATTGAATTGAATTGGTATAAAAAATCATATGGTAATTAAAATTTGAGGAAGAATTTTTTAGAGAGAATATAATTAGACTGCCAAGGTACAGTGCACACATATTTATATGGAAATAAAAATTAATTGAAAAATGTTTTCAGTAAATTGCATTTATTTTCTTTCACAAAAAAAAGAGTTGTGGTATTTTAATGGCTTAGTCAATATTGAGAATATTTACAATAGGATGGGAGAGAAAAGGAATAAAAATATGAAATATAGACATTAGGCAAAGTGTAAATCTATTCCTGGAATATATATTAAAAATGTCAACTTTAAAATAATAAAGAGATAGACATAATATAGGTAATGTGACAGACTCTGATGTCATTCTGTAGTTGAGACTTCGTTAGCCACAGATTTGGGGAACAATCATTTTAAACTGACTTTTCCTGACATTACTGAAAAGTTGTCAGGCTCAGTTTCATTCTTCCTTAAGAAAACAATTTTCGGCTGATCATTTTCCTTAAGGCTTTTTTGACATCTTTGTTCCTTAGACTGTAAATTAGGGGATTCAACATAGGTATAATCAATGTGTAGAACACAGAGGTCACTTTGTCAATATCCAGTGAATGACCAGTGCTGGGGCGCAAATAAATAAAAATGAGAGTGCCATGGTAGATCGTGACTATGGTCAGATGGGAGGCACAAGTGGAAAACCCTTTTCTTCTTCCTTCAGCAGAACCTGTTTTAAGAATAGCTGCTATGATGCAGACATAAGAGAGAAGGACTGCTAGAAGACAGATAGCCTCCACCAAACCAGCGAAGACTACCAGAATAATGTCATGCATGTAGGTATCAGTGCAGGACAGAGAGAAGAGTGGGGAGATATCACAGAAGAAATGGTTAATTTCTTTGGAGCAGAAAGACAGATGAAAGGTATTAGTAGTGTGAATAATTGAGCTCATGGTACCTCCCAAAAATGCTCCAAGGGCAAGCTGGCAGCAAATCTTCTGGGACATAATAACTGTATAAAGCAGTGGGTTGCAGATTGCTATGTACCGGTCATAAGCCATGACAGCCAAGAGGAAAGATTCTGTGTCAACCAAAGAGCAGAAAAAATATAATTGTGCAGCACAGCCCTTATAAGAAATGGTTTTTTTATCAGAAACCAAGTCCGCAAGTAATTTGGGGGCAATTACGGAAGAGTAGCATGCATCTACAAATGACAATACACAGAGGAAAAAATACATCGGAGTGTGCAAGTGGGAACTAGTTGTGATTAATAACATCATCCCCAAATTCCCCATGAGAGTAACAGAGTAGATAAAAAGAAACACAGCAAAAAGAATCCTCCAAAGTTCTGGATGGTCACTAAATCCCAAGAGGAAAAAAACAGTCTTCACAGTGTGGTTCCCAATCTCCATCCTCTGCAGTGCCTTTGGACTTCTGAAGTTGTGGCACAGCAATGATGGCAATATTAACAGCCACCTCAGCATTCACTAAAAAATAAGAGCTAAAACAGTCAACATAGATACAAGAGGAATTCCGCATCCACTTGGGCATCCTGGAAATAGTTAGGCATATCTACTGCTAGGATAGAATTATACATTGCAGATTTTCAGATTTTAAATTTTTTAAAAGATTTTAATTATTTAAGAGAGAGAAAGAGAGAGAAAGGGATAATGAGAGAGAGCATGAGCAGCAGGAAGAAGCAGAGGGAAAGAGGGAAAGCAGACTCCCTATTGAGCAGGGGACCGAAGGCAGGGCTCAATTCTAGGACACTGGGATCAGGACCTGAGCCAAAAGCAGATGCTCAATTGACTGAGTCACCCAAGTACCCCAGATTTTCAACTTTTTATTAAATTGACAATGCATCAGTTGTGTTGCTTTAAACTATTGTTTTCCATAGAGACACCACCATCAAATGAGTTGTTAAACTCCACTTTTATCAACTTCCTAATCTTCCACCAATGTCAAGTAATGTTGGTTAGCCACATGGTTATATAACAAACTGAATAAATAGACTCTATCCCCACTTGTGTTGTTTTTATTTTCACAAGAGACAGCATTACTGGTCCAGGTGAACTCCCATTTAGGTAGAGGAGCAGAAGTTATACATTTCTCACCTTGAGATGTGGTTTCACCTCTGAGGAACCAAAGAACTCCTATGAGTTGTTCGAAATCCACTGACAAAAGAGAAAGGAGAAAGGTTCTGCATTAGTTATAAAAGTCACTGAATCCCAGCTCTTTTGCTCAGAAGTTGTGAGACCTCAGTCAGGCCAAAGAACCACTGAGTTTCAGTCCGTCATCTATGAGAGTGTTAGTACCTTTCCCATCAAAATGCAAGTGTTAAATGAATGTCCTACAGATTCAATCTCCTCACCATCTTGTCCTTTTGTGGTTCTAAAGCTGGCAGCATAGCAATTCTGAGTCAATCCAGACATCTGTTTTATTTTTCTGGTATTCAAGCTATGGATTAAAACTGGAGAAATCCTCATGCCCACAAATGTGTTAAATTCAATCCAGGCAATGAGAAGATGATATCCAGGAATGTTTCCATACCCTCCGCAGTGAAAAATTGTAAAAGGTGTTGAAAAAGCCTCATCTACCTACTTTACCTTTCTTCCTTTCGTTGTCTTTGCTCTAGTTTAGAAAGTTGTTGGACAACCAATAGCAACACTAGTGGTACGTGTCTACAAGTATGCACACTTAATCCAGTGAGATAATTGATTCCCCTCCCTCCTGTGGAAAAAGCCAATTTTCTATCTATTTGCATATTTATTTGTGAATTCTTGTTCTATAATTCTTTGGATTATCTTTTGTACCAGTTGGAACAGTTGAATGAATTAATGAATAAATGAAGTAAAATCACTGACATGGTTTCATCTTATTTTGTTTAAAAGTTAGACATATATATTGTATATATGGTTGAATAAATTGTTCTTTACTATTGCATATCACACACAACTATTTTTCTCCTTTAGTCACTATTATAAACCTTCATAATTCATCCTAGGTATCATTCTGCAACCTTCTTCTCACTGCTAGAAGACTTCTGTCTCATGGAGAAAAATAATAGGTAACAAATAAGTATGTGTTCAACTTTCTCATCAAGTCATCATATAGACATTTAGGCTCATCAGTGACCTCCTCTCTCCCTTCCTTTCCATCCCCTCCTCTATGAAGTTAATCCTTTCTTTTTTTTTTTTAAGATTTTATTTATTTATTTGACACACAGAGAGAGAGAGAGAGAGAGAGTGAGATTGCGCACAAGTAGGCAGAGAGACAGGCAGAAAGAAAGGGGAAATCAGGCTCCCCGCTGAGCAGAGAGCTCGATGTGGGGCTCGATCCCAGGACCCTGAGATCATAACCTAAGCCAAATGCAGAGGCTTAAGCTACTGACCCACCCAGGTGCCACGAGGTTAATCCTTGCAACTATGCACCTAATTCTGACTATCTATATCAGCTAATACATTTATACTATTACTACTAATGTCTCCTTCATAAACTTGCAGCATGTACCATTGAAGTCAATCTCACCATTAAAAATATTACTCTGTATCTATTTCTATTTATTCTCTTTTATTTTATGCCAAAATTTTCTTACAGACATCTACACTGATTTCCACTTTCTCACTTCAGCCTACTGATATAGGATTTTTATGCCAACAACTTAAAACCCTTTTTGTTTCAATCCCAAACTACACCCTCACTGTCAAATCCAAAGATTTTTTTGTTAGGTCGTGAACTTTATTTCTCTACTCCATGTAAGAGCTTTGACCTCTCCTTTCTTCTCAAAACCCCATTCACTTATGGCTTCTATATACCTCTCTTGATTTCAGTACTAATGTCGATATACCCCTACTCAGCCTCCTTCATACATCGTGGCACTTTCCTAGGGCTTCATTCTCAACCTGCTTCTCTCCTCACCATAAATACTTTCCTTACATTTTCTGCACCTTTTCTTACAATACTAGGTATGCAGTGATAAGTTTCCATATACCCATTCCAAAGCATCTGTCCAAATAAAGTGAACTATCAAATAAGCATGTGTACGTTTCAGCATGCTTAAAACAAAATTTAATTACTATTGCTTCCTACAACTTATGCCTTTTCTATGATCCCTATCTTGGTATTCATCTCTATCACCTCCATTGCTAGTCCAAATAAGAAACAACCTCTACCTCAAAACCAAACAAGAGCCATTGATTCAATCTGTGAAATGTGGCAAATATCCAATGTCTCCTTCTTGTCATCACATCCCATTATTTAATGTCATCCCTCATTTTCCTCAATTCGAACCTCTCAGTTGGCCTCATTCTCTCCAATTCCCATATGATTTCCAAACATGATCCAAAATGTATCCATAAACTACTGTAAGAGTCACCTGTATAAAACAGATTTTGTAAGGTATTTCCTTCTTCTTAAACCCTTAAATTATTCCCTGTTCCTTACAAGCTCAGTATTTAAATACACTCAGTTTTCATATATATTCCCATTTTTATCTCCTATATTCCATCTTACTCCAAATACTTTGTCTTAAAAAAAGTGTTAATTGGAGAAAGAAGCATCTCAGATTTACTAGTCAACTATTTGGAAATCTCCTTTCCTGAAATATATATGGCATCCTCCTTAGAAAATATCAACTCTCATTGAGTGACAGCCCATCTGTTCCTGTCTACGAATATGAGAGGCAAAATTGTAGATCGACCTAAAAGTGGAACAATGGCCACTGCTAGCAAGGCAAAAGGGAAAAAAATATGTATATACATACACATGTGTGTGTGTGTGTGTGTGTGTGTGTAGAGAGAGAGAGAGGGAGAGTCAGTGGCTAGAGAGGCAAAGGTGGATGAAAATGTTTCTTTGTTGTGCCATTCATTTTTTTGCAAATTATGAAAAATGATTATCAAAAAGTAGGCATGAAAGAAAGAGGCTCCCCTGGAGGACAATCCTTAAATAAGCTTGGGTTCTGAGCCGTAGAGAACAACCACTTTTTTGTTGAAGTTATTTTCTACCAAATCTTTAGTTTCTACTTTTCTTGTTTTTTTTTTCTTTTTTCTTTTAAAGATTTTATTTATTTGTTTATCAGAGAGAGAGAAAAAACAGAAGCACAGAGAGCTGCAGGCAGAACAGGCAGAGCAGGGAGAGGGAGAAGCAGGCTCCCTGTTGGGCAAGGATCCTGATGTTGGACTCGATCCTAGGACTTGGGATCATGACCTGAGCGGAAGGCAGCCACTTAACCGACTGAGTCAACCAGGCATCCCAAATCCTTAATCTCTAATCATAGAAGTGGAGGTACCGAAAAAATCCATTTATATAGAGAATATTTACTTGTATTAATCTTTCAAAGATGTCCTATGCTTTAAGACCAAAAAAGGTTTTCAGAATTGAAACATGAAATGTGAAAGTCAAGGGAACAATAGAAGAGGAAAGGAATACAAGATAAAAAATTAAGAAGAGTCCGAAGAGGAGTCAAATATATCTGTTCTTCTATGTAACTGGCAGGTGAGAATGAGAATGAACTCCAAAAGTGTTTAGAAAAATCATCTATTCCTGTAGTCACTTCTCTATAGTAAGCCCTAGTCCCTACCTTTGTAAACCATTTTTTTTTCTGTTCCTTCAAATCCACTCCCTTAATCCTACCCCAGTCCTCTCACCTCTGTATTGATAACTGTTCATATCAACACACAGGATAAATGATATGATACACAAATTGGGTGAGCCTTTATTTTATATCCCAGTCTGCTTTACTTAAAAAAAAAAAATAGGCAATGAACCCTGTGTTTATAGATAGATTTCTAATCTGAGTCCAATAATACTAAAGATTGTCTTAAAACTATCATCCATTAAATGTGTTTTTTTGTTGTTGGTGGTGTGTTTGTTGCATATGCCTTGAGAATTAAAACCTGTGTTCTGCTGGGCACATGTATTCTCAAAACATCAGTTTCCTGCATGTAAAATAAATAACTATAGAATGAGCACTTAAAATCTTGCCCAACTCTGAGATCCCAGGATTATGTGAAGAGCATTTACCAGATTACTATCTTTCATTTACCTTCTTAAGAGACTGTTGTCCGCATCAATTCATTTTTCACTTGAAAAACTCAGTGTTGACGCTAAATATTTAAAAAATTAACCCATCGCAACATTTTACATAATCCATTTGGGCAGTTCTTTTGTTTTCATAAAAGAAACCTGTGCCTCCCTTAGGAAGGTAGTGGTTCCTCAAAATAATGTGGGACCTTTTATATTTGCCTAGAGTCTTTTGAGGTTAGCTTCCAGAGCTCACCTAGGATCCCGTGAACTCACAATCTGATATGAAAATCCCAGTGGGAAAAGATACATGAGCAATTAAACAGTTCTATGAGGAACTGATTAAAACAAAATGAAACAATACAATATGTTTTTATACATCTTGAGGATGTCTCAAAGAAAAATCTATTTTTAGTTTTGAAATGGTAGCTTATTATATACAAAACAAAATTGTATTATTTGTTGTCTAATTTGATTTAACCGGCTTAGAGCAATTTATCAAACTATCAGAGTAGTATTCTATGTGATAGGATAATAGAATAACTAGAAAGAAGCAAAAATATATCTATCTGGCTGTTGAGAATTAGAAGACCTTGAAAATCAAACGTCAGTGGAAAACCAAGTATGAATGAAGTTAATCACTTGATATGTGCTATGTGTGGTTCTGTTACACATGGAATTCTGGCCATCCAAGGCCAGCATAGATCAGAGAATATTTCTTTAACAAATACATCTATTAGGTACAACTGACTTGGCTCAGTTGAAGAACATGCAACTCTTCATCTCACGGTCATGAGTTTGAGCCCCATGTTGGGAGTAGAGATTCCTTAAATAAATAAACTTAAAAAAGTACATATACTCTGTGAATTTGTATGCCAGATGGCAAAACAGAAAAGAGGATAATTTGCACTACACATTTAAGAAGTTTGTCAGGTACAGAATAGTGAATGAGAGAAGGTAAAAGAAATAACATAAACAATTGCATAAAGATTGGAAAGTGTGTGGCATAATGGCAGACCTGAAAATGAAATTTAGAGAAAATGTGTTGCCTCCTGAAGAGAGATAAGACGAGGGGTGTGTGTGTGTGTGTGTGTGTTTGGTATACCTTCACTAAGAGTGCCAAGGTGGAGAAACTCTATTCCAGTTGGAGGACCAAAGGAGAAAGATGTTTACTTTACCTTCATCTTAAAATTCAAAGTCCCTTGTGTGATGTGGGAAATTTACTCCACTTAGAACATTTGAAAAGCAATACAGAGCCATATTTTCATCAAACTCACAATGTAGCTCTACTCTATTCGTCAATATTTATTCATTTATTAAAATAAATAATGAGTAGCTGTCTTTGTTGGAATATTTTTAAATAACTCTTGCCCTCAAAGATGTCTTTTTTTCCTTTTTATAAATTAACATACAATTTTTTTTTCCAGGGGGTAAATGTCTGTGAATCATCTGTCTCACACAATTTACAGCACTCAGCATAGCACATACCCTCCTCAATGACCATATCAAACATGTCTTTCTTTCTTTTGAAAGATTTTATTTATTTATTTGACAGACAGGGATCACAAGCAGGCAGAGAGGCAGACAGAGAGAGGAGGGAAGCAGCTCCCTGCTGAGCAGAGAACCTGTTTCAGGGCTCGATCCCAGGACCCTGAGATCATGACCTGAGCCGAAGGCAGAGGCTTAATTAACTTCTTGAGCCACCCACGCGCTCCTCAAAATGTTTTTTTAAGAAACATCAGGGAGAATGAATTTCATAAGCCAGGTTTTGCAGTTATTTTGTTATTGTGTTTAAGTTCAGTGATAACTCTGAAGCTGGCAGCTTATCTCCAGTTTATATTTAAGAGACTCGAGGTTAAGCTAGTTTAACTATCTTCCTCAAAATCACTCTTTAAGCTCTGAGCCTGGACCCAGCTATTTAAAAATCCAATGTCCATCATACTTCATTAAAGCATCAAGGACCTATGTTACTTTAAATAACCCATCCCAATAAAAATATAAACAATAACAAATATAAAATGAAATCCTAAGAAAGTAAGAAAACGAAGTGTTAACATTGCAAGGATACAGGAAAAATAAATCATACTTTGGTCTTTAAAAGGTGGGTGTGTTGTTTGAAAATGGATCTTTATATATATATCAAGTTCTAATACATGGAACCTGTAAATGCCACCTTATTTGGAGGAAGGGTGTTTACATGTGATTAGGGTAAGGATCTGGATATCGGGAGATTATTTTAGATTATCTGGGTGCTGTATATGCCTTCACAGATGATCTTATACAAGAGAAGGAGACTAGGGGCACCTTGGTGACTCAGTCAATTAAGTGTCTGCCTTTGGCTCAGGTCATGATCCCAGGGTCCAGGTATGGAGCCTCATGTCTGGCTCCTTGCCCAGTAGGGAGCCTCTTTCTTCCTCTCCTTCTGCCATTCCCCCTATTGTTCTCTCTCTCTGTCAAATAAGTAAATAAAATCTGAAAAAAAAAAAAAAGTACAAAGGAGGCTATTCCACACACACACACATACACACATACACACACACACGTGCGCGTGGGTGTATGTGCAAGAAAGGTAGGAAAGATGAAGAGTAGAGAAGTTTGAAGATGCCAGTCTTGAAGACTGAAATAATACAACCACAAGTCAAAGAATGCCTGTGGTCTCCACAAACTGCAAGAGATAAGGGCAAGTGTTGTCCCTGACAACCTCCTGTGGGAGTATGGCTCAGCTGACACCTTCATTTTGGCCCAGTGACACTGATTTCAAATTTCTGCCCTTAGAACTGTAAGAGCATAAAGTCTATTGTAGTAAGCCAACAAATGCATAGTATTTTTTTTAGAAGCCATAGGAAATTAATGCAATCAAGAGGTTTAGAATACAATAGGCTTAAAAATATAGTAAATGACTAAAATAATATCAGGCAAAACAAAACAAAAATAATTAACAAAACCCCATAAATTTAAGAAAAGTAAACCATCAAATACATGATCTACTCATTTATTAAGAAATAAGATAGAGTGGCGCCTGGGTGGCTCAGTGGGTTAAGCCGCTGCCTTCGGCTCAGGTCATGATCTCAGGGTCCTGGGATCGAGGCCCACATCAGGCTCTCTGCTCAGCAGGGAGCCTGCTTCCCTCTCTCTCTCTCTCTCTGCCTGCCTCTCTGTCTACTTGTGATCTCTCCCTGTCAAATAAATAAATAAAAATCTTAAAAAAAAAAAAAGAAATAAGATAGAATAGAGAACAAAAGGTAAAACTAAGAGTAGTAATAGTAAGATCAGCAAATACATTATTAATCACTTATAATATACCATATATAGTGGCAAGAATTTAAGATACATCATTTAATTTTCATGCAAATCTCATTAGAAAATTAGAGTAAACCAAAAGGTTTACTTGTAGACCAAAAGGTTTTTTTTTGTTATTTATTTTTTTTATTGAAGTATACTCAACATACAATGTTATATTAATTTTAGGGGTACAATGTCATTATTTGACAATTCCTGTGCATTACACAGTGTTCACCTTGGGAAGTGTGGTTATCATCTGTCACCATACAACATTATTACAACGTTATTATCTATATTTCCTTTGCTGTACTTTTCATCCCTGTGACTTATTTATTTTATAACTAGAAGTTTGTGCTTCTTAATCCCTCTGAAGAAGTTTTAAAAGTCTTAAACTTATAATATTGCAAAGGTAAAAATAACTAAAGAGTGGATAAAAATACACATAAAATTACTCACTTTTTATTAAAAAACATAGGATATCAGACAGATGTACATTCATTCAATGTAAAAAAATGAAATTAATTAAGTTAAAAAAGGTTACATGCTCTAATGATGATGAAAAAACATGTCTATTGATGTGTACTTTGTGAGAAATGTAATGGTTTTCTCAAAGTAAGATATCGAGTCTAACAATACCACACCAACCAATTCAAAGTAATTAGACATTGAAGAAGAGCATAAAATGCAACAAGTGCATTTGAATTATCCATAAGAGATAACATATGGTTTAATAAGATCAGCAACTGGAAAGCAAGCAGCATGCTTAGGCCCCCAGGTCATAAAATCCTTCCCTACTTTACTTTTTGTTCACATCCACTCAAAATCAGCCACTCATTAAAAGTCTCTGATCAAACTCTGAGTCTAGTTAAGAAAATAATTTTTTAAAAGGTAATCTAAATCCCAGTACTTTCTTGAGAGCTGCTTTCACATCCTTGTTCCTCAAGCTGTAGATGAGGGGGTTCAGCATGGGAATCACTATGGTGTAGAACACCGTGGCCACCTTGTCCGTATCCACACTGTTGCCAGAACTGGGCCGGCAATAAATGAAAAGAATAGTTCCATGGAAGACAAGGATGGCTGTGAGGTGGGAGGCACAGGTGGAAAAGGCTTTGTGCCTTCCCTCTGCAGAGCGCATCCTCAGGATGGTGAGGAGAATCAGCAAGTAGGAGGTGAAAATGATCACAATGGTGATGATCTCATTGGCAGTGGCCACAATGAACACCGTGAGTTCATTAACAGAGACATCAGAGCAAGCAAGTGATAAGAGAGGGGGTAGATCACAAAAGAAGTGATTAATCACATTTGATCTATAGGATGGGATCTCAAGAGCTAAACACAAGTGGATCAGAGAACACACCATCCCCCAGAGGTAGCAGCAGGAAACCAGCTCCATACAGAGATTCTGGGACATAGTGACAGTGTACAGCAGTGGGTTGCAGATGGCCACAAAGCGGTCATAGGCCATCACAGCCAGCAGGAAGACCTCAGTGATTGCAAAGGAACAAAATAAATAGAATTGCACCATGCATCCTAGGAAGGAGATGGCTTTGTCCCTGTGTAAGATATTGGACAGCATCTTTGGCACGATGATCGTGGAGTAGCAAAAATCCACAAAGGACAAGTGGCTGAGGAAAAAGTACATGGGAGTGTGAAGTTGAGAGCTGACCTGAATTACTGCAATCATGCCTAGATTTCCCCAAACTGTGACTCCATAGATGAGAAGGAACAGCAGGAAGAGGAAGACGTTCAGCTCAGGGGCATCTGTTAATCCAAGAAGGATGAACTCTGTCATGGAGGTGCAGTTCTCCTCCTGAATTTCTGCCATGTCTCAGCCTTAGGATAACAAACGTTAAATTTGTGTTTCTTCTAAAAAGGGAGTAAAAACAGATTAATAATAATTAGAAAAATATAGCATTGATAGCAAATATTGTACTTATAAGAATCAACAAAAACAGTGTTGTCAAATACTTCAAAATGTTAAATGTCTCAGTAGATCCCACTGATCAAAACTGATTCTAGCATCAACAAAAGCATTTAAAAAAAAAGTATTAAAAAAACTTAAACGATTCCAACATTTACCATAATACATCAAGATGATTAACTAAGTTTGATTATTTGATCAAGTTTAAAATAGAGTCAATGATTTTCAAAGCCACACAGAAATGTTCCTCTGTTCTCTGAAAACCCTTAAGAAGCTTGGGCAGCACAGTAGCACCTAGTGTGACTCTATAAATCATATACTTTTTTTTTTCATTGAGTCTTCAGGAACATATATTTGAAGCAAAGTTTTTTTTTTAAATTCCATCTTTAGGGAGTATGATAAATTTTTTGAGTTCTGCAGCTCACAAAACACTTATAAATTTCAAATTATGAGCCAAGAGATTTAAAATATAGACTAAAAATGAAAATTTTACACCAAACAACAGAGTGGTTTAATCAATTTTCACAGCAATAATCTACAACAATAAAGTCTTAATCCTGAGAACAATAAAAACTATATATTTTTATGAGAGATTTCATTCTTAATGAGTTAGAGAAATATTTCATCACCTTAGTAAATTATGAAAAACTAATCAAACTCTACATTTCAGTATTGTTAATAATATTAAAATGGAAAATGTTAATTATCAATAATAGAGCAATTATTAAATTATAATGGGTCATATCTAGGAGAGAAAATTTTCATGCTGGTGGTTAATTTTTTTTTTAAGAAATGAGATACCAAATAGTCTACTTGGTGTACATATATAGATGTATATAAAGATGTATATAGAGAGGTATGAATACATCAGATAGGTCTGTTACCAATACCTATGATTTGGTCATACTGAAATATTCATCTTTTACCCACACCAAAGAGAGGTGCCTGAAAACCCTCTCAAGTTCTCTAAGCAGTTGGCTGGGAAAAGTGGTTATTTAGTCTACTCAATACAGTGGGATCTAACACTGAGACCTTTCTTTAAAGAAAAGGCCAATAGACAGAGAGGGACTCTATTCTCTGCCCTCCCTTCTAAAGGGCAGGAGGAGGATACGTGTGACCTCTGCACGCAAGTGTAATAAAAATTGAGTGAAGACGTTCTGGACTAGAAGAATAACTTGGTATTTTCTCCATATAGTGAACTCTTTAAAGAAGTAGAAGCATATCACTTTCCTGAAGTCATGTCTTTTTCATTATCCAGCCAAGAACAGAGATAAACCAAAACCAAACCAAAACAAAACAAAGTACCTGAGTTATTTACGGGCTTCCCAGTTAAACAGGAAAGCCAGCTTGTTAAATTTATTTCTGAATGTTCTAGGCTGTTGATAAGAAACTATTTCATGTCAACTTCTAAACAACTCCAAAATAATTCATCTCATTTTCTGAGCAGAGTGAGTTCCCAGGTCTTGACTGTCTGTGGACAGTGTGTTGGGTAGGTGACTGCAACCCTCAGCAGTAGCATGACAATGAAGGAGGCTCTCCATGATCACAAATGCTTGATTTCATCACAGAAACTGGTCTGAAAAAAAAAAAAAATGTTAACAAGAAACAGAAAGAGAATGAACGAAGAGGATTACCATTTGCTCATTGTATTCTTTCATACACATTTTGATGTTACAAAGAAAATTGTTCTAAATTCACCATTAAGTGTTTCTAAATACTAAAACACAAAAAGCCTTTCAAATAGTAATTGCACAGGAATCTTATTATTATCTAATTAAAAGATAGATGAGTTCGATACATGTTTAAAATAATTGTTGACAGGGAACATAAATTCACGTTTATTTTCAAGTAACCAGAATCTAGCTCTAGCTTACAGACCCGAGTAATAGACATTTTCTCCCTGGTGCAGAAGATGTTAAGACATGTAGAGCAGACTGAGACTTATCCTGTAATTTAAGCTCCCAGGAATTGGGCTCTTTAGGCCCCCAAACAATTACTGATCCCTATGGTATAACAAAATATATAAAACTTAAAGTGAGAGTATGTTTCGTGTAACCTACCTAATAATTAATCTTTATGACATATCATCAGGAAATCTATTTTTTAAATTATCCCAACTTGGGAAACGACTGTTTAAAGCCAAATATGCCCCCTCCCAGCCTTCATGGTGTTATGTGATATTATATCAAAGTGTCATATGTGTGGAACACAGCTATAAGGCCATAAGGAAATCGCATGAGTATTTCTTCCTTTCTAATATCATGATAGAATCCATTAGTTTCTTCCTGTAAGGCATAGTGACAAATATCATATCAGAATTCCTTAAAATATCATAAAATTAAAGATGCTGCTGGTCAGAAAACTCTAGATCACACTTATTGAGTCTTTGCTAGATGTTGGAAACTATTCTAAATATTATGCAAGTATTAATTCCTGTTAGTGTCCTAGTAACCATCCAGGAAACAGTTCTGGGTTTCATGCCTATCTTACAAAGAAGAGGATTGAGATACAGACAGTGTCTTCTTGGATCACCTCAAAATAAATGGCCAATAAAAGCAATTACAGCCCTCTGGTTTTTCCAGTCATAGGAATGTATGGAAAAAAGAAGAAACCAGAGAAATTTCTGAGGTTGCGTTTTTGGTTTTGTTTTGTTTTGTTTTGTTTTCAGAGCATGTCCAGTGCTGGAAGCCACTGAAGGGACTACATCAATTCTCTCTTCTAGATGTGTTCTTCTTCTGACTTTATAATATCATTCTAGGCCACAGGATTCTATTTGTTTGTGTGTATCACTGGCTGTACACATACATTTTTAAGGCATATGTGGTCAACAAATAATCTCGAGTAAATAAATTTGCACACTCTCAACTACCACATAATATAGTCCTAAAATCACTGTGCCAAGGATAACACCCAAGTTGGAGGAGACATTCCTTTGGTTCTCCATTCCCAAATCACCTCTCATAATCAACAAAACAGAAGACAAATTCTCACCAACTATCTTTTTTGTGTTGCCCCATGAGTGGAAATCCATGGGCCAAAAGAAAGAGCTGTGATTATTGGTGCTCTTAAGGCCATTTTTCATATTTTAGTTCCTCATTCAGGGCACCTGCAACTCATGGCATACATCTCTTCCTTTTTCCATTTTACACAATTTCTGTTTCAGGTTACAACTTCTACCAAGTTGTAGAAGTTAAATATTTGCCTTACTTGGTTTTCTAAATATTTGCTAAATATTTGCCTTACTTGGTTTTCTATGTTCCATTAGTAAGTGTTTTTTTATATATTATGGGCACACATCCTTTCTCAGCTATAGAACTTGCACTTTTTGTTCCCAAATTTAAGTCTATGGTCTGTTTTGAGCTAATGTCTGTGCATGCTGTGAGGTAAGTTGAAATTTATCTTTTTTGCATATGACTAACCAGTTGCTCATTTCCATTTATTGAAAAGACTGTCCATTGCCAGGAGACTGCCTCAGTAGGTTCTCAGAATCAGTCAACCATAAATCTGTTTACTTTTGGACCCTCAATTCTATTATGCTTTAGGATATGCTTACCATATGCCAGTACCAAGTATAATATTTTTTAAATTTCAGTTTCTCAGTAGTCTTTTTGTTATTCATTTCTAAGCACTGAAATATTTTGACGTGATCAAGAACTTATTTTCTTAGTGTTACATTGGTATTTTATTGTTTACTGTGAAATAAGATTATTTTGAAATACTGATGCTATATTTTGTGATTGTGTTGAATCTGATTATTAGTTCTCATAGTTCTAATACAGTGCACACACATGTGTGGATGTGTGTGGATTGCTTAGAATTTTCTTCATAGATCATGTATAATGTGAAGAAAATCAGGTTTACTTTAAATCTGGGTGACTGGTGGACTGATTGATTTATTAATCAGTATATTTGTCTTTCCATGTATAGTTATCAATCTATTAACACCTCAGTCTGTCTGTGAGACAGACATGGGCTCTTGCTGGGGGTGGGGCTGGCTTTTCTGGCTTTCACCCTTTTTTTTTCTGAGGAGCTGGCCTGCGACCATGGCAGCCCCAGGACTCCAGCCTCAACTTGGCATTGCTCTGCTGCATCTTTGACCTTTCAATCTGTCTATGAGTGCTGAGAGTAGACATCCTACATAGATTGAAATGATTTCCTCTATTTCTCCTTACTGCTAAATTTTATCTTGAATGGGTGCTGGTTGGTGCCAAATAATTTTTCTGCATCTATAATGTGGCCATGTGATTTTGTTGCCTTTAATTGTATGTAAGTGATGTATTACACTGTTTTTCATATGTTAAACCAACCTTGCATTTCTGGGATAAATCTCACTTGGTCATGGTTTATAATCTTTTTATATGTTTTAATGCATTTGTTTTATTTCATGACTGGATATAATATTTTTTTGAGAATTCTTGTGTTTATATTCATGAGGGATATTGGTTTGCATTTTCTTCCTCATTTTGTCTTTGGCTTTGGTATGCTGGAATACCAGGATAACTGCATGAACTGGAAAGAACATCATGTCTTCTGTCATCTAAATGAGGTAATTAATAATTGATGCTACTGTTTATAACACTGAAACTAATAATACATTATATGTTAATTTAAAAATAAACATAATTATACCATTGTTATATACTTATTTAGTGAAAACAACTCAGTCAAAGACAACTATCATACGCTCTCTCTGTTAAGAGGAATTTGAGAGGCAGGGCAGGGGGTCCTGGCACATTGGGAGGGAAAAAATGAAATAAGATGAGATCAGGAGGGAGACAAACCATAAGAGACTCTTGATCTCAGGAAACAAACTGAGGGTTTCTGACGGGTGTCAGGATAAGGATAGGGTAGTTGGGTTATGGACATTGGGAAGGGTATGTGCTATGGTAAGTGCTATGAAATGTGCAATCCTGATGATTCACAGACCTGTACCCCTGGGGCAAATAATACATTATATTTTAATTAAGGAAAAATGAAAACAAAAGGTGAAACCATCTGTGCCTGGACATTGGTAGGGGAAAGGAGGGAATATTTTTATTAGAAATAGAATTTATTGTTACATATCTATTCAGACTTTCTATTTCTTTGTCAATTTTGATAAACTGATCTTTTATAATTTTTTTTTATGTATCATCTAACTTGACTAAATTTTTGGCATGAAATTTTTTATACTATTCATTATACTCATTTCAATTTACTCAAGATTACTTTCCTCAATGATTGTGGTAATTTGTTCCTTGTTTTTTGATTTTTTTTTTGCATAGTAATTCTAGCTAAAATTTTGTCAATTATATTAATCTTTTGACAGTACAAACTTATTGGTCTTGTCTGTTCTTCATCTTCTTTCTTTATTGGCTTGTGCTCTAATCATTATTTCTTTCCTTTGTTGTTCCTTCTTCTTCTTTTCTTCTTCTTCTTCTTCCTCTTCTTCTTCTTCTTCTTTAATTTCTTCATATGGAAGCTAAGTTTCTAGTTTTAAGAGTTTTCTTCTTTTCTAATATAGTTATTTGAAGACCTAAATTTCCTTAGTTTTCATTTTCATCATTGATTTCAAACAGGAGCACTATAATCTTTCTGTTTCTTCTCTACAGTGTTCCAGTTAAGCACAAATCAATTAAGTGATAATGTATAAAGGAAGGCAATTTCATATATGTGAATATATATGATTATATAAAATATTGTAGGATATAATTATATATATAAATTTCTGAAATAAAGTTGTTTTAATTTCTTAGTGTACTTTTAAAATCATATCACCATTAAAATTATTTCATAAACCAATATAAGATTATTATGCAGGTTTTATTTTACAGTAAGCAAAATAGTGAGTAGTTTTTCTCTCAATAATTTTCTGAACTAATTTGGGAGTTGTTAAAAAAACAAATAAAATAGGTCAAAGAATATATAAGTAATCCAAACAAAATTAATGATAGAAGAAAGGCAAATATTATGTCATAAAATTTTTGAAAATTAGAAACTCATATCTATTTGGCCATTTCATAGTAAATATTACTAGTACTAGAAAAAATTAATTCTTCCTAATAAACACAATAATCTAGTTTTGATTACTTTTCTGTTTAGGTTATCATTAAAAATGACAACTAATTTAAAACATTTAAGGGGCAGCTGTGTGGCTCAGTTGGTTAAACATCGGATTCTTGATTTTGGCTCAGGTGTTGATCTCAGGGTCATGGAATTGAGCTTTACATGGGCTCTGAACTCTCTCTTCCTCTCCTTTTGCCCTCTCCTGTCTGCACTCTCTCTTTCTCTCTAAAATAAATAACTAAAATATTTAAAAAAATAAAACAACATTTAAGAAAAGCAAATGGCTCTCAATATTTACAAGAAATCTATTCAATAATTATATGAAGACTGCCTAGGGAGTTCTTATGAAGAAAATTGAGATTGCTTTTGTTCAAGTAACCAATAAATTAATAATATATTTATGCTGATTGATAGTGGAAAAAAGGAAGGATGAAAGAGAATACGAATACATTTTCTTTGTTTTTGTTCTCATTATTAGCTTGCGAAACTCCTACTATTTCTAAACTTGTAAATATTTGTATCCCCCACACGGAAATTATTTCTGAAAAAAATTAAACTAGTTAGGTTTAGCCTATTTTACTTTTTATTACTTTGAGCACCTAACAACATAACTTGTATGTATGCGGCATCAAATAGTAGCTCAAAAATTTGTTGAATCATTTGGTATATTGTATATGTGCAATAAATGCTAGTCCTATTCTCTTTTTGTCCCTGCCAACTGAGAAATTGTAGATGTTAAATAAACAATCATTGTATTTAAAATTTAGTGAACATAGTCTTATGTTCAAGAACCTCACAAGCCAGTATTATTAGTAAATATCATAATAAGGTTGGTCTTCAAGTTTTTATTTAATTCTGGTTAGTTAACATACAGTGTAATATTAGTTGCAGGTATAAAATTTAGTGATCCATCATTTACATAAAATACCCAGTACCCACCACAAGTGTCCCCCTTCATACCCATTACCTATTTCAACCATCAGTTGCTTGCCCCTACCCCAGCAACCTTCAGTTTCTTCTCTAGAGTTAAGAGTCTGTTTTCTGGTTTGATTCTCTTTTTCTTCCCCTATGTTCTTCTGTTCTGTTCATCTGAGTAAAATCATATGATATTTATCTTTCTATGACTGACTTATTTACCTTACCCTAATACTCTCTAGTGCCATCCACAACATTGCAGATGGCAGGATATCATTCCTTTTGATAGCTGATTAATATTTCATATAATATGTACACTACTTCTCCTTTATCCATTCTTAAGTTGATGGACATTTGGGCTCCTTCCATAATTTGCCTTAAAAATGAAATACTTATGTGTTCTACAAATAGGTTAGAATTTGCCTTTAAGTGACAGCATTCTATTCCTGTGGAAAGTTAGAATGGAGACTTAGAGTGAACAAACAAACAAACAGAAAATGTAATGATGACCTAAGTCAGAGATGCAGGTACTTATAGGAATGATTATTCATTCAGTGATGTCAAGTATACCTGTGGGGGGGAGATTTTTATATAGACACACTCCTATATATGTGTGTATACGTGAGTCTGTGTGTATATATATAACACAGACAGTAGATATGTAATAAAAGTACAATATAAGAAATAGAGGTTGGGAGGAGGAGTCAAGATGGTGGAGAAGTAGCAGGCTGAGACTACATCAGCTAGCCGGAGATCAGCTAGATAGCTTATCTAAAGATTTCAAACACCTGAAAATCCATCAGCTGATCGAAGAGAAGAAGAACAGCAATTCTGGAAACAGAAAAACAACCACTTTCTGAAAGGTAGGACCGGCGGAGAAGTGAATCCAAAGCGACGAGGAGATAGACCCTGGGGGGAGGGGCCGGCTCCCGGCAAGCGGCGGAGCAACGGCGCACAAAATCAGGACTTTTAAAAGTCTGTTCCGCTGAGGGACATCGCTCCAGAGGCTAAACCGGGTCGAAGCCCACGCAGGGTCAGCATGGCCTCAGGTCCCGCAGGGTCACAGAAGGATCGGGGGTGTCTGAGTGTCGCAGAGCTTGCGGGAATTGGAATGGGAAAGCCGGCTACAGAGACAGAGCCCACAGTAAGCTCGCAGCTCAGTGTAACCTTGAACGGGTCACAGGCTCGGTGAGCTCGGAGCGCGGCCGGAGGTCAGGCAGACGGGAGTAACTGGGCGCTGTTCTCTGAGGGTGCACTGAGGAGTGGGGCCCTGGGCTCTCGGCTCCTCTGGGCCGGAGAACAGGAGGCCGCCATTTGTATTCCCGTCCTCCGGAACTCTATGGAAAGCGCTCAGGGAACAAAAGCTCCTGAAAGCAAACCCGAGCGGATTATTCACCCTGGTCCCTGCTAAGGGCAGTGCAATTCCGCCTGGGGCAAAGACATTTGAGAATCACTACAACAGGCCCCTCCCCAAGAAGATCAACAAGAAATCCAGCGGATACCAAGTTCACCTACCAAGGAGTGCGGTTTCAATACCAAGGAGAGCAGCAGAATTCCAGAGGAGGAGAAAGCAAAGCACGGAACTCATAGCTTTTTCCCTGTGATTTTTTTTATTCTTGCAGTTAATTTACATTTTTTCTTTTTCATTTTTTGTTTTTTTTCTCGCCTTCTGGTAAAATTTTTTTTTAACTTTTACCTTTTTCTTTTTTAAC
>NC_081557.1:14195056-14260616 GCF_022355385.1 Mustela nigripes
AAATCCACAAAGGACAAGTGGCTGAGGAAAAAGTACATGGGAGTGTGTAGTTGAGAGCTGACCTGAATCACTGCAATCATGCCTAGATTTCCCCAAACTGTGACTCCATAGATGAGAAGGAACAGCAGGAAGAGGAAGACTTTCAGCTCAGGGGCATCTGTTAATCCAAGAAGGATGAACTCTGTCATGGAGGTGCAGTTCTCCTCCTTAATTTCTGCCATGTGTCAGGTACAGGAAAACAAATGTTAAATGTGTGTTTCTTCTAAAATGGGAAGAAAAAGAACAGATTCATTTTAACCTCAGAGAAATATAGCATTGATATCAAATATTGTATTTATACAATATAACAAAAACACAGTTGCCAAGTAATTCAAGATGTTAAGTGTCTGACTGGATCCCAATGATCAAAATTGACTTTAGCATCAGAAGAAACATTAAAAAACTTAAATGATTCCAACTTTTACCACAACATATTGAGATGATTAACTAAATTCGATTATTGGGTGGGTTTCAAAATAGAGCTAATGGTACATTTCAAAGCCACACAGAAATGTTCCTCTGTTCTCTGAAAACCCTTAAGAAGCTCAAACAGCAGTACCTACTGTGATTCTATAAAAGATATACTTTCTTTCTTTTTTTTTTCACTGAGTTTTTCAGGATCAAATATTTGAAGCAAAGTTTCTAACAATCCTCTTTAGAGATTGTGACACATTTTTTGAGGTCTGCAGCTCACAAAACCCTTTTAAATTCTGAGGGTTTTGAAGGGGCAGGGGCGGGGGCCAGATAGTGGGTATTATGGAGGGCACGTATTGCATGGAACACTGGGTGTGGTACATAACAATGAATTCATAACAATGATTTCTCTCTATCAAATAAATAAATAAAATCTTTAAAAAAAAAAAAGAAGTAGAAGCATATCACTTTCCTGAAGTCATGTTTTTTTCATTATCCAGCCAAGAACAGAGATAAACCAAAACCAAAACAAAACAAAGTACCTGAGTTATTTGTGGGCTTCCCAGTTAAACAGGAAAGCTAACTTGCTAAATTTTTTCCTGAATGTTCTAGGCTGTTGATAAGAAACTATTTCATGTCAACTTCTAAACAACTCCAAAAGAATTCATCTCATTTTCTGAGCAGAGTGAGTTCCCAGGTCTTGACTGTCTGTGGACAGTGTGTTGGGCAGGTGACTGCAACCCTCAGCAGTAGCATGACAATGAAAGAGCCTCTCCATGATCACAAATGCTTGATTTCATCACAGAAACTGGTCTGAAAAAAAGGTGTTAAGAGCAATCAGAAAGAGAGAGAAAAGATAGTTACCATTTGATTATTCAGTATTCTTTCATACACACCCCTGTTTGATGTTACAGAGAAAATGTTCTAATTCAAAAATAAGTGTTTCTGAAAACTAAAACACAAAATAATTTTAAACAGTAACAGCATACAAGTAGAAGTCCTTTTAAAACATTAACTAATTAGAGGAGAGATGGCTTCAATACATCTTTAAAATAACTGTGGATAGGGAACTTACATTCATTTTTATTTTCAAGTAACCAGAGTCTAGCTCTAGCTAACCGACCTGAGTGACAGACATTTTCTCCCTGGTGTTGAAGACGTTAAGACATATAGAGTAGGCAGAGACTTATACTGTAATTTAAGCTCCTGGGAAATGAGCTCCTTAGGCCCCAAACAATTACTAATCCTTAGGGCAAAATATATAAAAATCAAACTGAGACTCTAGGTCATGTAACATATCTAATAATTAATCTTTAAGACATATCAGAAAATTTATTTTTTGAATTATCCCAATTTGCGAAACGACTGTTTAAAACTAAACATGTTCCTTCCCAGCCTTCATGGTGCTATGCGATATTAAATCTAAGTGTCATACGTGTGGGAGACAGCTTTTAGACCATAATGAAATAGCATGAGTATTTCTTCCTTTCTAATAACATGATAGAATCCCTTAGATTCTTCCTATAGGGCATAGTGACAAATATCATATTAGAATTCCTTTAAATACTGTAAAATTAATGATGCTACTCGTCATATAACTATAGAATAGATCACATTTATTCAGCTCTTGCTAGGTGTTGAAAACTATTCTAAATATTATGTAAGTGTTAATTCCTTTTAGCTTCCTATTAACAAGCCAGGACAGAGTTCTGGGTTTCATGCTTATCTTACAAAGGAGAGGATGGAGACACAGACAGTGGCCACTTGAATCAACTCAAAATAAGCAGCCAATAAAAGCAACTACAGCCGTCTGGTTTTTCCACTCATAGGAATGTATGAAAACAAGAGCAAAACCAGAGAGATTTCTGAGGTTGCATTTTTCTTCAGTGCATGTCCAATGCTGGAAGCCATTGAATGGGATTACATCAATTATCTCTAAGATCAGGCAGAGAGGCAGGCAGAGAGGGGGGGGGGGGGGAAGCAGGCTCCTTGCTGAGCAGAGAGGCCCAATGCAGGGTTCTATTCCAGGACCCTGAGGTCATGACCTGAGCCGAAGGCAGAGGCTTAACCCCCTGAGCCACCCAGGCACCCTCATTTTTCATATTTTAATTCCTCATTCAGGGCACCTGCAACACATGGCATGCATCTCTCCTTTCCATCTTACACAATTTCTGTTTCAGGTTATAACTTCTACCAATGTCTAGCTAAATATTTGCCTAACTTGGTTTTCTATGTTCCATTAGTAAGTATTCTTTATATATTATGGGCACACATCCCTTCTCAGCTATAGAACTTGCACTTTTTGCTCCCAAATTTAAGTCTATGGTCTGTTTTGAGCTAATGTCTGTGCATGCTGTGAGGTAAGTTGAAATTTATCTTTTTTGCATATGACTAACCAGTTGCTCATTGCCATTTATTGAAAAGACTGTCCATCTCCAGGAGACTGCCTCAGTAGGTTCTCAGAATCAGTCAACCATAAATGTGTTTATTTTTGGACCCTCAATTCTATTATGCTTTAGGATATGCTCACCATATGCCAGTACCAAGTATAATATTTTTTAAATTTCAGTTTCTCAGTAGTCTTTTGTTATTCATTTCTAAGCACTGAAATATTTTGACATGTTCAAGAACTTATTTTCTTAGTGTTACATTGGTATTTTATTGTTTACTGTGAAGAAATAAGATTATTTTGAAATACTGATGCTATATGTTGTGATCATGGTGAATTTGATTATACTCATAGTTCTAAAATGTGCACACACATGTGTATTTGTGTGTGGATTGCTTAGAATTTTCTTCTTAAAAATCATGTATAGTCATAAGTGACTCTTAATCTCACAAAACAAACTGAGGGTGGCTGGGGGGAGGGGGTTTGGGAGAAGAGGGGTGGGATTATGGACATTGGGGAGGGTATGTGCTTTGGTGAGTGCTGTGAAGTGTGTAAACCTGGTGATTCACAGACCTGTACCCCTGGGGATAAAAATATATGTTTATAAAAAATAAAAAATTAAAAAAAATCATGTGTAGTCTGAATAAAACAAGTTTTATTTCAAATCTGGATGACTGACTAGTGGACCAATTAATTTATTAATCTATTTATCCATCTTTCTATGTATACTTATCAGTCTATTGATATTTCAATCTGTGATTACTGACAGTAGACATTCTGCATTGTTTTCTCACAATAGGGAGTTCAGTCATTCCTTACCCATTAATTGGGATGATAGCAACAGCTTTGGTAGATTGAAGTAATATCCTCTCCTTCTACTTAATTTGTAATTTTTACCTTGATTGGTTGCTGGATGGTGTCAAATAATTTCCCGGTATCTATATGGTGGACATGTGATTTGTGTTGCCTATTACTCTACATTAGTGATGTATTACATTGTTTTTCATATGCTAAACCAACCTTGCATTTCTGCAATAAATCTCACTTGATCATGGTTCATAATCCTGTTAATAAAACATGTTTTTTTGCATTTATTTTATTTCATTATTGGGTATAGTATTCTGTTGAGAATTCTTGTGTTTATATCCATGAGAGATATTGGTTTATGCTTTCTCTTTTCTTATAGATTTTATTTATTCAATTGAGAGAGAAACAGAGCAAGAGCAGGGTAGAGGGTCAGAGCAAGAGGGAAAAGCAGGCTCCCTACTGAGCAGGGAACCAGATGCAGGGCTCAATCACAAGACCCTAGGATTAGACCTGAACCAGTCATTTGCTTAATCAACTAATCCACCCAGGCACCCCTGTGTTTTCTTTCTTATGTTGTCTTTGTTTTGCTTTGTTATCAGGGGAATACTGGCATAATCCAATGAACTCAAAAGAGCATCATGTCCTCTATCTTCTATATGAGTTAATTAACAATTGGTACTATTGCTTATATACTTATTTAGTAAAAACATCTGGTGAAACAATCTATGTCTGGATATTGATGGGAGAGGCAGGGAATATCTTCATTATAAATTGAATTTATTGTCTACATATCTATTCAGATTTTCCATTTGTTTGTCAGTTTTGGTAAATTTATGTTTTTCAGATTTGTGTCATCTAAGTTGACTAAATTGTTGGTAAATAGCATACAATTGTTTATACTATTCATTATACTTATTTTAATTTACTCAGGATTACTCTCCTCAATGACTATTAATTTTGTTTCTTGTTTCCTTTCTTCTTATTAATTCTAGCTAATTTTTTTCAATTATATTACTCTTTTCACAGTATAAACTCACTGATCTCTGATCCTCATCTTCTTACTTTATTGGTTTGTGCTCTAGTCTATTATAAACTTCCTTTGTTCATTCTTTTGTTTGTTTTACTTTCTTAATGTGGAAGATATGTTTCTAGTTTCAAAAGTTTTTCTCTTTTCTAATATAATTATTTGAAGACCTAAATTTCCTTGTAAACTCGAAAAAGCATCTATTCAAATTTCATAGGTTGTTCTTCATTTTCTTCATTGACTTAATCAAGAGCAACATAACATCTCTGCTACTTTTCTACAAGTGTTCCAGGTGAGCTCAAATCAAGGAAGTGACACTAGGTAAAGGAAGGCAGTTTCACGTATGTGAGTATATATGATTATATAAAATAGTGTGGGATATATATCCCAATTTGTGAAATCAAGTTGACTTTTAATTCATTACTATATGTTTAAAATCATAGCACTATTCCAAATTGTTTCATGAAAGAATATAAGATTATGGTAAAGTTTTTACATTACCCTCAAAAAAAAAAAACAGCTAATATTTTTCTCTCAATAGTTTTCTGAACTAATTTGAGATTTATCCATAAATGGAGTACAGAACAAAGAATATATAAGTCATTCAAGCAAAATTAATGATAGAAGAAAGATAAACATGATGTCATAAAATTTTTGAAAAGTAAGAACCCATATCTATTTAGACATTTTATAATAAATATTGCTAGTACTAAAAAAAAAAAAAAATTGTTCCTAATAGGCACAATAATCTAGGCTTTTTTTACTTCTTTGTTTAGATTATAATTAAAAATTACAGTTAATTTAAAACCACTTTAAAGGGGTACCTGGGTGCCTGGGGTGGCTAAGCTATGAACTCTTAATTTCAGCTCAGGTCATGATCTCAGATTTCTGGGATGGAATCCCACAACTGGCTCTGCAGTCAGTGCCAAGTCTGATGAGATTCTCTTTCTCTCTCTCGCTTCTTGACACCAATCACCCATTTAACCCATCCTGCACCCAACCCCTCAGCAGCAACCCTCAGTTTCTTCTCTATAGTTAAGAGTCTGTTTTCTGGTTTGCATCTCCTTTTTCCCCCCTATGTTCATCTGCTTTGTTTCTTAAATCCACATATGAGTGAAATCATATGCTATTTTTCTTTCTCCAACTGACTTATTTTGCTTAGCTTAACTCTCTCTAGCTCCATCCACATCTTTGCAAATGGCTAAATTTCATCCTTTTTGGTGGCTGGGTAATATTCCATTGTGTATATATACCACATCTTCTTTATCCATTCATCAATCAATGGAAATTTGGGCTCCTCCCATAATTTGGCTTAAAGATGAAACATTTATGTGTTCTACAAGTAGGTTTAGAATTCAACTTTAAGTGAGCATTTTATTCCAATGGAGAGTTAGAGTGGAGACTCAAAGTATAAAACAAACAAACAAAAAATAAAACACAATAAAATGAGAGATCTAGGTCAGAGATGCCTGTGTTTGTAGTAATGTTTATTCACTATGTTAACTATATGTGTGTTTGTGGAGTTTTTACATATAACTACACTTTTTTTTTTTTAAGATTTTATTTATTTATTTGACAGAGAGAAATCACAAGTAGGCAGAGAGGCAGGCAGAGAGAGAGAGGGAAGCAGGCTCCCTGCTGAGCAGAGAGCCTGATGCGGAACTCAATTCCAGGATCCTGAGATCATGACCTGAGCCGAAGGCAGCAGCTTAACCCACTGAGCCACCCAGGCGCCCCCATATAACTACACTTTTATATATGTGTGTATGTGTGCATATATATGCTATATACACACATATATAAGATATACAGTAGATATGAAATATAAATACAATATAAGAGAGGGAAGAGGAGAAAAGGACAGAAAGAGAGAGAGAGATTGGGAGCCAGGGGTCGTTCTAAGCTCTTTACCCATGACATGTAATTTAATTTTCCTAACATTCATGGGAGTTAATTAATACTATCTCCATTTTTTTTCAGCCGATTTCATATCTGAAGTTCCAAAATCAATGGACCCTATAACAGCAACAGCAACAACAAGAATAAAGAAAACAAGAAATAAGCAATAAATATTAAAAAAGACAGAAAGGTAAAAAACATCACATACTTTTGTGGAAATCTCATTCTATATATAAACTGTTGGACAAAGATGTGTTCTTCATTATAAAATAGGAAAAATCCAATTTTGGAAAGAATCAAAATTTCCTAACAGATACTGAGAAAAGTGTGATTTTCAAGTGCTCTTCATAAAATACATGAAGGTTATAAGCAAACTATATGTATCTTAAGGATCCATTACTAATATTCATTTAAGACATTTGAGATCTAGGAAAGCAAAGAAGTAAGCTTCAAGTTTGAAATGGGCTCAGTCCTACACTTGAGGCCAACTGAAGAGGCACAAAGGCAAAGGAATCAAAAAGAATCACTCAGAAACACCTACCTCCTGGCTCTTCCCTCCACTCGAGCACTACACCCCACACATTCACCCCTGCACCAGCCTCCACTTTGGGACCCTGAGTCTTACTAAGAAAATATTTCTAGGAAAATATTTTGGAGCTCACCACTTTCCTGACAGCTTCTTTTACATCCTTGTTCCTCAAGCTGTAGATGAGGGGGTTCAGCATGGGAATCACTATGGTGTAGAACACCGTGGCCACCTTGTCAGTATCCATGCTGTTGCCAGAACTGGGCCGGCAATAAATGAAAAGAATAGTTCCATGGAAGACAAGGATGGCTGTGAAGTGGGAGGCACAGGTGGAAAAGGCTTTGTGCCTTCCCTCTGCAGAGCGCATCCTCAGGATGGTGATGAGAATAAGTGAGTAGGAAGTGAGGATGATCACGATGGTGGTGATCTCATTGAAGGTGGCCAGGATGTACAGCAGCAGTTCATTGACAGAGACATCAGAGCAAGCAAGTGATAAGAGAGGGGGTAGATCACAAAAGAAGTGGTTAATCACATTTGATCTATAGGAGGAGATCTCAAGAACTAAACACAAGTGGATCAGAGAACACACCATTCCAGAGAGGTAGCAGAAAGACACCAGCTCCATACAGAGATCCTGGGACATGGTGACCATGTACAGCAGTGGATTGCAGATGGCCACAAAGCGGTCATAGGCCATCACAGCCAGCAGGAAGATCTCAGTGATTGCACAGGTACAAAATAAATAGAATTGCACCATGCATCCCAGGAAGGAGATGGTTTTGTCCCTGTGTAAGATATTGGACAGCATCTTTGGCACAATGTTCGTGGAGTAGCAAAAATCCACAAAGGACAAGTGGCTGAGGAAAAAGTACATGGGAGTGTGAAGTTGAGAGCTGACCTGAATCATTGCAATCATGCCTAGATTTCCCCAAACTGTGACTCCATAGATGAGAAGGAACAGCAGAAAGAGGAAGACGTTCAGCTCAGGGGCATCTGTTAATCCAAGAAGGATGAACTCAGTCATAGAGGTGCAGTTCTCCTCCTGAATTTCTGCCATGTGTCAGGTTCAGGAAAACAAATGTTAAATTTGTGTTTCTTCTAAAAAGGGAGTAAAAACAGATTAATAATAACTTTAGAAAAATATAGCATTGATATCAAATATTGTATGTATAAGATATAACAAAAACACAGTTGTCAAATAATTCAAAATGCTAAATGTCTCATGGGATCCCATTGATCAAAATTGTCTTTGGCATTAGGAGAAACCTTAAACAAATTAAACCTTGTCTATCACAATACATTGAGATGCTTAATTAAGTTCAGTTATTTAATGGAATTTAAGATAGATTTAAGGATACATTTCAAACCCATAGAGAAATTGTCTCTGTTCTGCAGAAACTTAATAAGTGCTGTCCAGGAGAGTAAAACCTACTGTGATTCCAAAAAATTTAAAAAATAAATAAAAAATAAATCTTTTTTTAAAAAATTGAGTTTATCAGGAACATAAATCTGAAATAAAATTTTCTAATATTCCATCTTCGAGAACTGTATCAATTTTTGAGGTTTGTGGCTCGCAAAAATCCTTAAAATTTTGAAATATTAAATAAGAGATTTAAGATATACTTTGAACATGCGAATTTTACTTATCAATTTAACTGTTTCATTTATTATAATCATGATGATCTATATTAATAAAGATTCAGAAAGATAGAACTCTTGAATACATTGTTTCTGGAAAGTAAGGTGGCATCGTATATCCAAAGTCTTAACCCCGACAACAATAAAAGCTATATTGTATTTTTTATGAGAGATTATATTCTTAATAAGGTGTTGTAAGAAATATTTAGTTACATTGATAAAATTGTGAAAAGCTATGTTCAAAACTATGTTGCAGTACTGTTTATAATATTACAATGAAAAAGTTGACTCAGAAATAGTAATTTTTAAAATGTGGTCCATCATATCTGGGACATAAAATTATGAAGCTATTTAAAATTACATTTTGAAGGTGGTTAATTAAAAAAAAGGACACTGAATAGTACACTTGGTGTATATATGTAGGTATAAATAAAGAGGTACATTTAGATGTATGAATGCATATCATTAGAGATCTATCTCTAACTTTAAGATGAATCCTTTACCCTCCTCAAAAAAGAGGTGCCTGAAAACTCTCCCAAATTCTCTAAGTAGTTTGTTGGGAGAAATGGTTACATTGATTATCATCTAAGAGGGATTGAGACTCCTTGAGACCATTCCTCAAATAAAAGGCAAATAGAGGTTGAAGCATTCTATTCTGGGCCCTCCCTTCTAGACAGCAGAGGGAGTATACTCTTGACCTCTATGCATATGTGTAATGAAATTTAAGTGAAGAGGTTCGGAACTAGAACATAACTTGCTATCTTCACCATATCTTGAACAAACTTTAAATAGAGGAAAGAAATCAATTTCTTGAAGTTATGATTGTTTGTTTTCATTACCTGGCAAAAAACAACAACAAAACAGAACAAAATACCTGGGTTATTTGCCTGCTTCTTCCTAATATTGTAGGCTGATAATCAGAAACTATTTCATGACAACTCCAAAACAAATCCAAAATAATTCATTTCATTCTCTGAGCACAGAGTTCACAAGTCCTGACTGTCCATGACCATCTGGCAGGCACATTAATGCAACCCTCAGCCTTGGTAGGACAATGAAGGAGCTCTTCCATGATCATAAATTCTTGATTTCATGAAAGAAACTGGTCTGAAAGGAGTTAGGAGGAAACAGAAAGAGAGAGAGAAGAGAGCTACCATCTGCTTATTCTATATTTTTTCATACATACCCTTGTTTGATGTTAAGGAGAAAATTGTTCTAAATTCACTATTGAGTGTTTCTGAATATTGAAAAGCAAAAGCATTTTAAACAGTAACTGCATACAAATAGAAGCCTTGTTAAAACATTCTCAGATTAGAAGAGAGATGAGTTCAATATATCTTTAAAATAATTGTTGACAGGGAACATTTTCTATTTTCATTTCTATTTTCAAGTAACTAGATAGAGGCTGGTTCTAGCTAGTGAACTTGAGTGACAGACATTCTCGCTGGTGCTGAAGATATGAAAATGTGTAAGCAGACAGAGACTTATACTGTAATTTAAGCTCCTGGGAAATGGGATCCTTAGGCCCCCAAACAATTACTAATCTCTATGGTATAAAAAATAAAATAAAATAAAGCTTAAAAATTAAACCTAGACTACATGTGATATAGCAGAAATAAGATTCATCTCTATGGCATATCATCAGGAAATTCATTTTTTAAATTATCCTAATTTAGGAAATGACTCTTTAAAACCAAACATGCCTCTTTCTGTATTTCATGGTGTTATGTTATCACAAGTGTCATATGTGTGGGATACAGCTCATAAGGCAATTATGAAATAACATGAAGATTCCTTAGGAATTCTTCCTTTTTCATAACATGATAGAATCCCCTATATTCTTTTTTTTAAAGATTTACTTATTTGACAGACAGAGATCACAGAGAGAGAAAGAGAGAGAGAGAGGAGGAGGAAGCAGGCTCCCTGCTGAGTAGAAAACCCAACTTGGGGCTTGATCTCATGACCTTGGGATCATGACCTGAGCCAAAGGCAGAGGCTTTAACCCACTGAACCACCCAGATGCCCCAAGAATCCCCTATATTCTTATAGGACACAGTGACTAATGCTATATCAGAATTCTTCTACACACTGTAAAATTAATGATGTTAGTTGTCATAAATATAGACAAAAATATTGTCTACTATAGAATAGATCACACTTACTGAGCCCTTGGTAGGTGCTGGAAACTGTTCTAAATATTATGCAAGTATTAATTCCTTTTAGCTTCCTAGTAAACTAGCCAGGAAATAGTTTGGGTTTCATGACTATCTTACAAAGGAGAGGATTGAGACACAGATAGTGGCCACTTGGATCACCTCAAAATAAATAGCCAATGAAAGCAATCACAGCCCTCTGGTTTTTCCACTCATAGGAATGTATGAACACAAGAACAAACCAGAGAGATTTCTAAGATTTCATTTTTTCAGTACATGTCCAATGCTGGAAACCATTGAATAAGACTACATCAATTCTCTTGTCTAAATGTGTTCTTCTTCTGACTTCATAATATCAATCTAGGCCACAGGATTCTATTTGTTTGTGTGTATCGCTGGCTGTACACATACGTTTTTAAAGGTATATGTGGTCAGCAAGTAATCTAAAGCAAATAAATTTGTGCACACTCAACTACCACATAATATGTTCCTAAAATTGCTGTGCCAAAGATAACAGCCAAGGCTGAGGAGACCTTCCCTTTGGTTCTCCATTCCCAAATTACCTTTCACAATTAACAAAAGAAAAGACAAATTCTCACCAGCTCTCTGTTTTGGAGTTTCCCCATGAGTAAAAATCTGTGGGCCAAAGGAAAGAAAGAGCTGTGATTACTGGTGTTGTTCTTAAGGCCATTGTTCATGTTTTAGTTCCTCATTCAGGGCACTTGCAACTAATTCATGGCTTGCATCTCTCCTTCTTTCCATCTTACACAATCTGTTTCAGATTACAACTTCTATCAATAGCTAGTGAAATATTTGGCCTATTTAAAAATTTTTTACTTGGTCTTCTATGTTCTATTAGTATGTGCTCTTTATATATTATGGGCACAAATCCTTCCTCAAATTAATAATCTGCATTTTTACTCTCAAATATAAGTCTGTGATCTGTTCGAGTTAATGTCCATGTATGGTGAGAGGTAAGATTGAAATGTATCTTTCTTATGGCCACTGCCGTCTTGGCCTTGAATGGCTGGGCAGCTGCTTATGGTCTGAATGCTGAGGCTCAGCAGTGGGCATGGACTCTTGCTGGGGCTGGCCCTGGCAGCAGAGGCATGGTGGATGGGTTATTGGATTGGTGTCACTGGCTTTCACTTTTTCTTTTCAGAGGAGCTGGTCTGCTAACATGGCGGCTCTGGAGACCCTGGCCTCAACCTGGCGTTGTTTTGCTGCATCTATGATGTTTCAGTCTGTGAGTACTGAGAGTAGACATCCTGCATAGATTGAAGTAATTTCCTCTATTTATACCTTACTGGTAAATTTTATCTTGAATAGGTGCTGATTGGTGTCAAATAATTTTTCTATATCTATAAGGTGGCCATGTGGGTTTTGTTGCCTTTTATTGTATGTAAATGATGTATTACATTGTTTTTTTTTAAGATTTTATTTATTTATTTGACAGAGATGATAAGTAGACAGAGAGGCAGGCAGAGGGAGAGAGAGAGAGGAAGAAGCAGGCTCCCTGCCAAGCAGAGATCCCGAAGCGGGGCTAGATCCCAGGACCCTGAAATCATGACCCGAGCTGAAGGCAGAGGCTTAACCCACTGTACCACCCAGGTGCCCCTACATTGCTTTTCATATATTAAATCAACCTTGCATTTCTGGGGTAAATCTCACTTGATCATGGTTCATAATCCTTTTATATGTTTTAGTGCATTTTATTTATTTTACTATTGGATATAATATTTTTTGAGAATTCTTGTGTTTGTATGCATGAGAGATATTGGTTTGTGTTTTTTTCTACCTTGTCTTTGGCTTTGGTAAAAGGGGAATACTGGCATAATCACATGAACTACAAAGAGCATCATGTCTTGTATGTTCTCTATGAGTTTATTAACAATTGGTACTAATGCTTATATACTTAATTTAGTAAAAGCAACTGGTGAAGAAGTCTGTGTCTGGATATTGGTAGGGGGAGGGAGGGAATATTTCATTACAAATTGAACTTATTCTTACATATCTACTCAGCTTTCCTATTTCCTTATGGGTTTTGGTAAATTGAGCTTTTTCAAATTTGTCTAATCTAAGTTGACCTAATTGTTGGCATGAAATTATTTATACTGTTCATTATACTCATTTTAATTTACTCAACTTAACTCTCATCAATTCTCTTTTTTTTTAAATTTATTTTTTATTTTTAGCATAACAGTATTCATTATTTTTGTACCACACCCAGTGCTCCATGCAATCCGTGCCCTCTATAATACCCACCACCTGGTACCAGACCTCCTACCCCCCCCCTTCAAAACCCTCAGATTGTTTTTCAGAGTCCATAGTCTCTCATGGTTCACCTCCCCTTCCAATTTCCCCCAACTCCCTTCTCTCTAACTCCCCATGTCCTCCATGCTATTTGTTATGCTCCACAAATAAGTGAAACCATATGATACTTGTATTAATTTTGTTTCTTGTTTCCTTTTCTCTTAGTAATTGTAGCTAAAATTTTGTCAATTATATTAATCTTTTCATGGTACAAACTCATTGATCTCTTCTGCTCTTCACCTTCCTGCTTTATTGGTTTGTACTCTGGTCTTTATTATCATATTATTAACTTTGTTCTTTTTAATTTTTTTTTTTTTTTTTTTTTACTTTCTAAATGTGGATGCTATGTTTCAAGTTTCAAGAGTTTTCCTTTTTTCTTTTTTTTTTTTTAATATCTTTTGTTTATTTATCTGACATACAGAGATCACAAGTAGGCAGAGAGGCAGGCAGAGAGAGAGGAGAAAGCAGGCTCGGAGCAGAGAGCCCGATACAGGTCTCGATTCCAGGACCTCGGGATCACGACCTGAGCCGAAGGCAGAGGTTTTAACCCACTGAGCCACCCAGGTGCCCCAAGAGTTTTCCTTTTTTCTAATAAATAGTTAGTTGAATACCTATATTTACTTGTAAACACTAGGAGGAATCTATTAAAATTTTATAGTTTCGTTTTCATTTTCATCATTCAATCCAGTCTAAGCAATATAATATTTCTGCTACTTTTCTACAAGTGTTCTATGTGAGTTAAAATCAAGTGAGTGACACTGTGTAAAGGAAGGCAGTTTCACGTATGTGAATACACTTAAATATGTAAAGTAGTGTGGGATATAATTATATATCCAAATTTGTGAAATCAAGTTGATTTTAATCCATTACTGTAAATTTAAAATCATATCACCATCCCAAGTTACTTCATGAACCAATATAAGACTACCGTGCACTTTATACATTACCTTCAACAAAAACAGCTAGTTTTTTTCTCTCAATAACTTACTGAACTAATTTGGAATTTATCCAAAGATGAATACAGAACAAAGGATATATACATTTTCAAGCAAAATTAATGACAGAAGAAAGATAAATATGATGTCATAAAGTTTTCGAAAAGTAGGGACCTGTACCTATGAGGCTGTCTTATAATAAATATTACTAGTACTAGAGAAATTTAATCCTTCCTAAAAGTTACAATAATCTAAGTTTGAGAACTTATTTATATAGATTATAATTAAAATAACAGTTAATTTCAAATGACATTTAAGAAAAACAAATGGGTCTCAATATTTTTTAAATTTTTGTTTATTTATTTGAGACAGAGAGAAAGAGAGCATTAATGGGGGAAGGGCCCGAGAGACAGGGAAAAGTAGACACCACCCTGCTCAGGGAGCCTGAGACAGGGCTTTATTCCAGGACCCTGAGGTCATGACCTGAACCAAAGGCAGACACTTAACTGACTGAGCCACACAGGGGCCCCTGAATGGCTCTCAATATTTAAAAGAAATCTACTTAATTATCTTATGAAGACTACCTAAGGAATTCTGATGAAGGGAATTGAGATATGAATTTTATCAAATGGCCATATAAATTAATAATATATTTATGTTGATTGATAGGTGATTGAAAGGTAGCATAAAATATAGGACATGAATATATTTTATTCCTAATATTCTGAGAAACAAGTCTATATTTCTAAAATTCTTGTCAATATTTGTATCTTCCACACGAGAATTTTCTGAAAGAATTAAGAATAATAATTTTGTCTTATGCAAATTTTCATTCCTTCAAGTGCCTATCATGTTACCTTGTAGGCTTATGGCACAAAATAGTAGTTCAAAAATATTATTGAATCATTGACTTAACTGTGTATGTTCATTTCATGACATTGTTCATGTTCTTTACTCCCAAATAAATCTTGTGTGTTTCTCTCTTATTTCTCCTAAAAATTTGCCCACCCTTCAAGGTCAAGCAAAAGATGCATGCAATGATGAAACAATCTCTGATATCCACCAATGATTTTGATCTGTGTCTCCCCACCAACCATATTGTGATAATAATACTGGCTTGTGAGTTTCTTGAACATGAGACAATGTATATCTTTCCTTGTGATCTACTTCACTAAATTTAAAATACAAAAGTGATTATTTAACATCTACAACCTATCGGTTAGCAAGGAAGAAAAGGGAATAGAACTAGAATTTACTGCACACATTCAGCATGCCAGATTTGTTGTCTACATTTCATCTTCCCCCGCATACCACCTTATGAACTACATCATATTATATCCTTTTGTAGATGATAAAAACCGGCTCATATAAATCAGCTGGTCTGGTTCATATTATCAGGGCCAGGTATAATTTCTCTGACCTAAAATTCATAACTTTATATTGTAAATACCTGAGGTGATTTTTTTTTAATCTGAAGTGATTTTTTTTTTTTTTTTTTAAATAAAAAAATGAGCTTGAGGTGCCTGGGTGGCTCAGTCAATTGAGTGTTTGACTTTAGCTCAGGTCATGGTCTTAAGGTCATGGGGGAGAGAGTACACGCTCCCAGCTTAGTGGGGAGTCTTCTTGTCCCTCTGACCCTCCCCCTGCTCATGCTTTTATGCATGTGCTCTCTCTCTCTCAAACGAATAAATAAAATCTTTTATAAAAAATGAGCTTGATACACAGGTTATTCAACGATCACAGAAAAATGGTCTATAATAACAGAAGTAAGTTTTACCAGTACATACATTCAAAATGAACAAAAAAAATGTGTTTTTATTATCTGACTGTGTCTTTGATGCCTTTATTTCTCAGGCTGTGATGACAGGATTCAACATGGGGATCACCATTGTGCAAACACTGATACCGCTTTGTGTGCTTGGGCTTTTGGAGTTATGGCACACAGAAGGAGAAGAGAATGGTGCTGTGGAAAATGCTGATGGCAGTCATGTGTGAAGCTGATAGGTCGAGAAGATTTTGGGGTGCCCAGTTGCTGAATGCATCTGAAGGCTGGTGGCAATGAAAAACACATAAGGCAGGAGAATGAAGAGCAGTGTGTTCACCTCATTAATAGTCGTGGCAGTGAAAAGAAGTAACTGGTTGAGATAAGACTCAAAACAAGAAAAAGACTTTAGTGGAGAGGTGTAACAGAAGAAGTGATGATTTTCAACCATAAAAAGATCATTTGAAAGCAGAACATGTGAGGATCAAAGACATTCTACTCCCCATGCATGTGATATGGCCACTAGTATGGAACAGGTTTTCTGGGACACAGAAACTGCATAGGGGAAAGGATTGGGGATGGCTACAAAGATGTCATATCACATACCATTATAGCAGATAGAATTAATGCAATAAGCACAGAGATGACTAAAAAAGAAGTGCATCATGTACCCTGAAAATGCATTTTTACCTCTTTTTTCTTCAAGTTTTTTTTTTTTTTAAGATTTTATTTATTTGGCAAAGAGAGCAAGAGGGCACAAACAGAGGGAACAGCAGGGGAGAGGAAGAAGCAGGCTCCCCACTGAACAGGGAGCATGATGCAGGGCTTGATTCCAGGAACCTGGGATTGTGAGCTGAGCGGAAGGCAGACGCCCACCAGCTGAGCCACCCAAGCGCCCCTCTTCTTCAAGTTTTTATTTAAATTTCAGTTAGTTAACACACAGTATAATATTAATTTCAAGTGCAGAATTTAGTGAGTCATCACTTACATACAACACCTAGTGCTCTTCACAAGCACCCTCCGTAATACCCTTCACAGATTTAAGGCATCCGCCCCACCTCTCCCCTCCAGCAACCCTCAGTTTCTCCTCTATAGTTAAGATTCTGTGTTCTGGTTTGTCTCTCTTTTCTTCCCTCACTATGATCACCTCTTCTGTTTCTTAAATTGCACATATGAGTGAAATCATCAGATATTCGTCTTTCCTTGACAGACGTATTCCGCTTACCATCGTACATTCTATCCCCATCCAAATCATTGCAAAGGGCAGTATTTCATCCTTTCTGATGGCTGAGTAATATTCCATTTTACAGATATCCCACATTTTCTTTATCCATTTATCAGTTGATGGGCAACAGGGCTCCTTCCATAATTTAGCTAGAAAAGGAAATATGTATGTTTTCTACAAGTAGATTAGAATCCTACTGACATGTGACAGTATTTTATCCACAATGGAGAGTTAGAATGGAGAAACAAAATAAAAGCAAGCAAAAAACAAAAATGTGTGATGCACAGAAATGCGGGTACTGGTAGTAGTGGTTATTCAGTGATGGAAAGTTTGAAGAGGGACAAATGCAAGTGAAATAAAAGGAATCACTCAGAACTCTCTACTTCCTGGCTTTTCCCTCCACTCAAACACTACAGGCTACCCATTTACCCTTCCACCAGCCTCCACTTTTGGGACACTGAGTTCTGTTAAGAAAATATTTTCTAGGAAAACATTTTGGAGCTCAACACTTTCCTGACAGATTCTTTCACATCCTTGTTCCTCAGGCTATAGATGAGGGGGTTCAGCATGGGAATCACTATGGTGTAGAACACCGTGGCCACCTTGTCCGTATCCACACTGTTGCCAGAACTGGGCCGGCAATAAATGAAAAGAATAGTTCCATGGAAGACAAGGATGGCTGTGAAGTGGGAGGCACAGGTGGAAAAGGCTTTGCGTCTTCCCTCTGCAGAGCGCATCCTCAGGATGGTGATGAGAATAAGTGAGTAGGAAGTGAGGATGATCACGATGGTGGTGATCTCATTGAAGGTGGCCAGGAAGTACAGCAGCAGTTCATTGACAGAGACATCAGAGCAAGCAAGTGATAAGAGAGGGGGTAGATCACAAAAGAAGTGATTAATCACATTTGATCTATAAGAGGGGATCTCAAGAACTAAACACAAGTGGATCAGAGAACACACTGTCCCAGAGAGGTAGCAGAAAGACACCAGCTCCATACAGAGATCCTGGGACATGGTGACCATGTACAGCAGTGGGTTGCAGATGGCCACAAAGCGGTCATAGGCCATCACAGCCAGCAGGAAGACCTCAGTTACCACACACGTGCAAAACAAATAGAATTGCACCATGCATCCCAGGAAGGAGATGGTTTTGTCCCTGTTTAAGATATTGGACAGCATCTTTGGCACGATGATTGTGGAGTAGCAAAAATCCACAAAGGACAAGTGGCTGAGGAAAAAGTACATGGGAGTGTGAAGTTGAGAGCTGACCTGAATTACTGCAATCATGCCTAGATTTCCCCAAACTGTGACTCCATAGATGAGGAGGAACAGCAGGAAGAGGAAGACGTTCAGCTCAGGAACATCTGTTAATCCAAGAAGGATGAACTCTGTCACATTGGTACAGTTTTCCTTCTCCATGTTTCCACTTTATTGAGGTTGGAGAAAATATTAATAGTTACTCTCCATTATATGATCCCAAATTCAATTTTTGACTGTCTTCTAAAAAAATATGATAACAAGTATGTTAGGTAATGTTTTCAGTGAAGAAATAGGACCTTGCTTTCCTGCAGCCATTGTGGCAAAGATGCACAAGACACCAGTTTAATTCACAGATCACACAAAAACATAGACATCCCGAACACTTTATATGACTCCTTAAACGAGGCCTACACAATTCAGAGCTAGAAATTGAATCATTGGAAAGACATCAAACATTATTTAATTAGCCATATTGTTGAAACTCAAATCCCTCTTTCCTGGCAGAATGTTTAATGAGTACTGGGAATATTGAGATCTCAGGAAATAATTTTTTAAAATACACAGAATTCTCTGTTTTCCACAGAAATAATGAAAAGTCTATGTATTTAAGATTGTTAATTCACCAAGTGTTCATTTTTTTATCACTATGTTTTAAATAGAGAAGTAGCTTTTATGGTACTTACCGGCATTTTTTCTGTAAAATTAGCATAGTGATTTTGTTAATTATGCTATTCAATGCCCGCCATTTTTCAGGGAACTGGCCCTGGATTCAAACTTCTTATAACTATGACTCTGAAGCCTTATAATGACCTTTGACAAATATGTTCACTGCTTTAAATCTATTTGAGGAACTAATCAGAAATGTACCATGAAAGTATTAAATGTTTGGTGGTGCATTGCAACATTATTTGTGATAGTAAAACTCAGAAAGAAAGTGTCAAACAAGAGGGAAATGGTCAAAGCTATGGTACCTATATATTATGCAAAACTATGCAGCTATTAAGGGGATATTTTTGAAGAACATTTAATGACCTGACAAATAGCTATGATAAAATGCAAGTTAAAAACCAGTAAGCCAGGGGCATCTGGGTGGCTTAGTGGGTTAAAGCCTCTGCCTTTGGCTCAGGGCATGATCCCAGCATCCTGGGATGGAGTCCCGCATCAGGCTCTCTGCTCGGCAGGGAGCCTGCTTCCTCCTCTCTCTCTGCCTCTCTGCCTACTTGTAATCTCTGTCTGTCAAATAAACAAATAAAATCTTAAAAAAAAAAAAAAAAGGAAGGGCTGATCCTTAAAAAAAAACAAAAACAATAAAAACAGTAAGCCAGATGGCACAGATAGAATATTATATACATGTATACATAAGTTGCTTTGAGTATTTAACACTCATGAAATCCATCAAACCTAAATATTTTATTCTAATCACTTAAAAAAAAAATGTAGAAACTTGCCTTAATTCACGACATGGAGACACGTTGATTATTCCTGGAACAAACAGAGTCTACACTAAAATTCAATGAGGTCAGGCATTTCTTCTTTTTTGTTTGTTTGTTTTTAAAAAAAAGGTATGAAATTTAAAATCATTTTTTTCATATGATTTCAAAGAGTTAAAGCATATGTGCCTTAAGAAATCTCAGTTTGAAAACAAATAATTATTCTGATAATATGGTTTTCTCTCTTCAATAGCCAACAGAAGTCAGTTGTCTCTTTCTCAGTTCAACGTAGCATATAATTTTGAAAACCCCACTCATTTTCAAGACTAAAGGTGAAAAATCAGGCTGTTGATTACTATTTATAGAGAAGTGCCTCTTAACCAGCAGCGATTTTGATCCCTCTGGGACATTTGGCTCTCTGAAGACATTATTGGTTTTGACAATAGAAAGGAGTGCTAGTGACATCTAGTGGCTAGAGACCAGGCTTGCTGCTGGACATGCTAAGATGCCCAAGGCAGCCCCAAACCCCGCCTCCCTTCACACACATACCAAGAACACATGCAAACATAAAAATAGTATGTGGCTCAAAAGGTCCATAGTTTCGAGGCTAGGACACCTGCTGTGGAAGGACATTTCTAAGTGTGGTGCCCAAGAATGAAATAATTCCTTTCCTTTCTGCTTCAGAGGTGGTCCCTACTTCTGTGTCCCTCCACAAACAGTCCAGAGGACCCTTTCCTGCTATTCTCAGCATCAGAGTGACCAGGAGGGGTATCTCCATGTGGTCTTTGCCAGACTCCATGGATGGAGTCAATGTGAGCGAGGGGAAAAGGAAAGCAGGGGGCCAGACATTCTTCCCTACTTGCTTATACTCTTTTCCCTCTTATTCCAGCACCTGTTACAAGGTATTTGGTCATGCAGATTAGACTGTTTCCATTCCTCATTGAAACTATTTCTCAATACACAAATAAAAAAGATGTTTTCATAAGGGAATAATATAAACATGGCATTTCTTAAAATACTATCTGATTAAGAAAGAGCATAACACAGGTTTTTTTTTTTTTAACTTTTATTTATTTAATTTCTTCTCAGTGTTCCACAATTCATTGTTTATGCGGCACACCCAGTGCTCCATGCAATCCATGCCCTCCACAATACCAACCATCAGGCTCACACAACCTCCCACCCCCCTTCCCTCCAAAACCCTCAGTTAGTTCCTCAGAGTCCACTGTCTAACACAGGTTTTTTAAAAATATGTTTAATACTAGTGTCTTCCTCTACAGTTCCTCATTCTCATATACATGGCTATAATAACTTACCTTATGAGAAAAAGAAAAGAGAGAAATATCTTCCAGATTCCAGAAAATATCATTTAGTGAAGTGCAACTAACCTCTGTGTAAATATTACTTCCTCCCTTTCTGAAGATGCTATCGTGGAAAGGTTTATACTTTTGTGTGTATGTATTTCTAGGACTCATGTTCCCTAAGGTCTCCAAAGTAATTAACGATATCTGTAGCATATAAATCAGATATCAAGAAAACCATACTATTCTGACACTCAAACAACTAATGACCTCTATGAAGTGTAAAAAAGGAGAAAGGCTCTCCCAGCTTGTAATATCCCATATTACAATTCAGTAAGGTTCCTTCCAGAGTTCATGATAAATTGCAGAGAAATGCATGCTGGATCCAAGCATTGCTCTGAGGACTGGGCATCATGAAATCTATGTAGTCATAAAATATATGAACAGGCCTTATAAACTTTGCCTGTGCTATACTCAAAAGCTCTTTCTTGGAAGGCATGTGGTCTGAAGTCAAACCAGAATTCTGTCAAATGCCAGAAATGGGTGGGAATAACAAGCCTCCTCTCCTGAGAACAGTAATAAATGCTCACATACACTGAACACTTTCTCTGTCTTAGGTACTGTTCTGAATACAACTATTTTTTTTAAATATTTTATTTTATTTATTAGACAGAGAGAAATCACAAGTAGGCAGAGAGGCAGGCAGAGAGAGAGGGAGAAGCAGGCTCCCCACTGAGCAGAGAGCCTGATGTGGGGCTCAATCCCAGGACCCTGAGATCATGACCTGAGCCGAAGGCAGAGGCTTAACGCACTGAACCACCCAGGTGCCCCTGAATACAACTATTAACACATTTTGTTTATAAAAATAAGTGAGATCAGTATAGTTATGCCCATTTACAATACGGTGACTGAGGCCAAGACTGTTCTAACTTGCCCAAAGTCACACCCAAAAGTCACAGATAAAATGAGGCCATATGCTGCTTTTTGATCTGTGGCACCAATATGACCATGTGAGGAAGAGCAGAGCTTCTGATCGTGCTGGGACAGCAGCATCTCCCTGCTGGATGCCAGACGCCATTAAACAGAATTGGCACAAGGATTTCCCCCAGCTCTGCTCCTTTACTGGCTGTAGAATGCCTCCTAACCCAACGGGGTACAAACCACAGCCTGTGTTTGTATTCTTGCATATAATCACACATTTCAAGAACTCCATGGATGTAATTGGTTACAGATAATCATTTTTCAGATTTTCATTATCTTACATGGATTTTCCTAAGATGGATTCATCTGATAATTCCCTGAGTTTGAGGTATTTTTCTGGGTGTCTTTTTCATCTACCACTCATCCCCTGTTGTCTCCTAAAACTCTGTCCATCCTGTCATCCAAAGCCAAGATCAGACAAAAGCTATTTTTGAAGGCATTACTCTAAAACCCTGGAATGGACTTGAACTTTTCTTTCTTTCAAACACCATGGCTGCCTTCTTCACTGCCTTACTGTCAACACTGGATTTTGCATTCCTTGAAGATGGAGACTGTGTCTCATTTTAACTGCTACATGGATTTTTGTGAGATAAATTCACATGTTTATTGAGAGCCAAGTGTACTGCAGGTATGTTATAAGAAAGGGCAATGAAATTAATCTTTATTGAGATCATATAAAGTATACTACATGGTATATATATTATCATTTGGTCTTCACAATCAGATAAGAGCTAGATTATGTTACAATTTTGTAGATTAAAAACTAAAGATGAGAGAGGCTGTTTTGTTTGTTTGTTTGTTTGTTTTTTGTTTGTTTTTGTTTTTTCCCAGTGAGCAAGAGATAAGGGTAGTCTCTTTGAATCAAAACTCACATCCTTCCCATTGTACCTTAACTCTTCATTAATTTTAAAGTTACCTTTACAATCAACCTTTATGGGCACACTGTATTTACATCTCAGGGATAAATGCTACTAAAATCATATGCTCAAAAAGAAAAGACTTTAGTGCCCATTAACTTGCCAACTGTACCCTTGACATCTTTATTTCTCAGACTGTAGATCAGGGGATTCAACATGGGGATCACCACGGTGTAAAACACAGATGCCACTTTGACTGTGTGTCTGGAGTTCTTGGAGTTAGGCACACAGTAGAGGAAGAGGATGGTCCCGTGGAAGATGGTGATGGCAGTCAGGTGGGAGGCACAGGTGGAGAAGGCTTTGTGGCGACCACTGGCTGAACGCATCTTGAGGATGGTGACAATGATAAATATATAAGACAAGAGAATGATGAGCAGAGTGCTGACCTCATTGAAGGTGGCAAAAATGAAAAGCAACAACTGGTTGATATAAGTATCAGAGTAAGACACAGAGAGCAATGCAGAGAACTCACAGAAGAAGTGATTGATTATGTTGAAACCCTGAAAAGATAATTTGATAGCAGAGCATGTGAGTATCAAGGAACATGCTACTCCCCATGTATATGATCCGACCACCAGCATGGCACAGAGTTTCTCTGTCATGGCAACTGTGTAGAGCAGAGGGTTGCAAATGGCCACAAAGCGATCATAGGCCATCACAGCTAATAAAAAGGATTCAGTTACCACAAAGGTACAAAAGAAAAAGAATTGAACTACACATCCTGAAAATGAAATGGTTCTGTCTTCTACAGTCAGGTTTTCCAGGGCCTTGGGAGCAATGATGGAGGAGTAGCAGAAATCCACAAATGAGAGGTGGCTGAGGAAGAAGTACATGGGGGTGTGCAGTTTGGGGTTAATCTTGATTATGACTATCATCCCAATATTCCCTACAACAGTGACACTATAAATGGTCAGAAAAATCAAGAAGAGGGGGACTTGCAGCTCTGGATAATCTGAGAAGCCCAGGAGGGTGAATGTAGCCCCACTTTTATTTCTCTCTGACAGTAACATGATGGTTTCTGCTTGTCAGAATCTGAATTGGTCCTGAAAACAAAATTATTAAGGAGAGTGAGGATATGAGAAGTTTGCTTAGCTACCCGTAGCAAGAGTAGAAAAGGAAGCAAAATATCTTTTCACAGTTTCTCTGTGCTATGTGTTTATTATGCAAGGTATGCTAAAGGTTTTATTTTTTTAAAGATTTTATTTATATGTTTGACAAAGAGAGAGAGAGAGAGAGAGATCACAAGTGGGAAGCAGGCTCCCTGCTGAAAAAAGAGCCTCATGTGGGGCTCAATCCTAGGACCCTGATATCATGATCTGAGCTGAAGGCAGAGGCCTAACCCACTGAGCCACCCAGGTGCCCCCTTTTAAAACATGAAAATCATTTTTAAAATTTTCTTTAAGTAAAAAAGCAATACAATTACTGACTTAAAAATTTGTAAGTTCTCAACTGTAATGTTTAACATTTACAAAGAAGAATATGAGATAAAGGGATTTGTGGTTATTTTAAATCAAATCTTCCTATAGCACATTTAGCTGTCCTTGAACATTATAAATTCATAAATGGTATGGCTAGCATAATATGATGATTGATTCTGCTGGTCCTAAAAACAGTACAAAAATGACAAATTTCCAAACAAATTAATTTTTTGTCATAGGTTCATACTGTGACATGAAGAATAAACACTCTCTTTGACCTTGACTGCAGGAACTTCTTGCAAGGCACGTCTCCAAAGGCAAGGGAAACAAAAGCAAAGATAAACTATTGGGCCTTCATCAAGATAAAAAGCTTCTGCACAGCAAAGGAAATTGTCAACAAAACTAAAAGGGAACTTGCAGAATTGGAGAAGATATTTGCAAATGGCATAACACATAAAAGGCTGGTATCCAAGATCTATAAAAAACTTCTCAAACTCAACACCCCCCCCAAAAAAAATAATTCAGTCAAGAAATGGGCAGAAGACATGAACAGACACTTCTCCAAAGAAGATAGACAAATGGCTAGCAGACACATGAAAAAATGCTCCACAGCACTTGCCATCATGAAAATACAAATCAAAGCCACAATGAGATACCACCTTACACCAGATAGTGAAAAGAAGGGACACATGTACCCCAATGTTTATAGTATCGATGTCCACAATAGTCAAACTGTGGAAGGAGCTGAGATGTCCATATCAGCTGATGATTTTATATATATATATCATAAGATGTGGTTTATATATACAATGGAAAATTATGCAGCAATCAAAAAGGATGAGTACTGACCATTTGCATTGACATGGATGGGACTGGAGGGGATTATGCTAAATGAAATAAGTCAAGCAGAGAAAGACAATTAGTTTCACTCATATGTGGGATATAAGAAATAGCACAGAGGACCATAGGGAAGGGAATGAAAACTGAATGTGAAGAAATCAGAGAAAGAGAGAGAGAAACCATGAGAGACTCTGGACTCCAGGAAACAAACTGAGGGTTGTAGAAAGGAGGGTGGGGAGATGGGGTAACTGGGTGATGGCCATTAAGGAGGGCAAGTGATCTGATGAGCACTGGGTATTAAGCAACTAATGAATTGTTGAACACTACACCAAAAACTAATGATGGACTATATGTTGGCTAATTAAACTTAAATTTAAAAAAATATATAAGAATAAACACCCCTAACAATTTATATTTGTGCCTTTACTTTTCATTTCATATAACACTTTAATCTTTTTCTTTCTGACTCAGTAAATCTGATATCCAAAATAAATCTTAATCAGTTTTTCCAGAGTAATCCTCTCAACTGCTGGGCTCCTGTCAATCCTTCTGCATTGCTTGATGAATAATAAAATTAGAATAGATGATAAATATAATAATGTCTACTTCCTTATTCTAGAGATGACAAAACAGAAGCTGGAGAAAACTTGACTTTTCCTAAGACATGTAAATAAGGATCAGTCTACACATCTGTGACTAGAGCCCTGATTGGAATCCCAGCCATGTGTCCATCCCTCCACATCAGACTCTGACTGATGTTCTAATAAATAAAATCTTAAAAAAAAAAAAATACGGGGCACCTGGGTGGCTCAGTGGGTTAAAGCCTCTGCCTTCGGCTCAGGTCATGATCTCAGGGTCCTGGGATCGAGCCCCACAGGGGCTCTCTGCTCAGCAGGGAGCCTGCTCTCCCCCCCCCCCTCTCTGTCTGCCTCTCTGCCTACTTGTGATCTCTGTCTGTCAAATATATAAATAAAATCTTAAAAAAAAAAGAAGTTATTTTAAACCAATGTTACATTTAATGTGATGCTCCTGGTACCCCAAATGCTATTATTAAATTGTTGGTAAAAATATCCTGTATCACTGAATTCAATAATCCAATAAACATAAGAGCTGTAATCTTCTTACCTATTTTTCCCCCATTTTGTTGTAATTTTTGTTTAGACACATGTGTTTCCTGTTTTATAATCTTAATTAAAGCTGGTCCCTTTCAATTTTTTTCACAATAGAGTCTGTTCCAACTCTGCTATTCTCATTTTATTTAAATCTTCTCTATTCTACCTTGCTTATTTATTCAGTAAATTATAGAAACAAGACAATGCACATCCCCAGTTTTCACATTTCTTGTATTCTCCCACAACAGGTACTCTTTGTTCATCTGAGCAAGTCCCTCTAACACAAAACTGTGTGAATAAATGCACTTTCCCTTCCTTGCATGTTTAGATATGTTACTCTTGCAGTGACTAAATATTTCTCAAGAACTGTCTATATCTAAAGGGTAAATTTCCACCTCCCATGTTCTTTTATAGATACCCTACCCTGAAGTTAATATCAATCTGTCTCTAGAATCTTAAAACAAACCTGATGATGGCACATGTAGGGCCTCTCCTGGCTGGAACGGATGGATATATGCTTATATCTGTAGTACAACCTTTGGGATACGAACTCAAGGGATTATGACTTGCCCATTCTCTTGAGGTCATGAAATCCACAATTAAAATTAATCACGTTTCTCTGATGTAATTCTTACAAACCTGGAGAAGCACTGGGAACATTTCAGAGAAAAATCTGTATTTTATTTAATTTATTATTTTTTATTTTTTATAGATTTTTTTTTTTTTTTAATGTGTGTGAGAGAGAGAGAGAGAGGGAGAGAAAGCGGACAGGGAGAGTGAGAGAAAGAATCAGATTTCCCAATGAGCTGAAAGCCTGATAAGGGGCTCAATCTCAGGACCCTGAGATCATGACCTGAGCCGAAGGCAGATGCTTAACTGACCAAGCCTGCCAGGCACCCCCAAAATTTATGTTTTAAGATCACTTCCTCAACTGCTGATTATTCCCATACCATCTTACAATTATCAATATTATGGTATTATAAAAATCATCTTTACCAAATACTGAGTGACAACTATATGCTGGGCATGAGCCTCTTTCTACCATCCACTCTAACCTGTTGGGTAAGTGTGAAGATCTATATTTTAGGTCTTTATGATTCATTGAGAATTAAAGCAGATATATTTACAAAGTTAAGTATCAAGTTGAGAAAATGACCTAGCCCCTTTGAAATCTTGTCCTATTCTATTACTTTTTCCTACCTCTGCTTCCTGCAGCTAGTCTGACCTCCTTGCTTTTGTCCCTTGCTTTTTGTTGTTGTTGTTTTAATATTACCCACTCCTTCTCTATGGTCTTTTCTACTCCGCTTTCCTGCACGCTGAAATGCTTTCCCTTAAGTTTTTATTGAAATGTACCTTTTCAGTGAATTCTTCCAGGAACTTAACTATATTCCTGCAGGACTTACTCCATTACCTAATTGAGTGTTTAAATTACTTCACACAGTTCAATTGTATTTTAACCCTTATTTATTTCTTTTATTGTATATTGTTTGGTTCCCCTTACTAAGACAAAACTTCCAGGAAAGCAGAGACCATTCATTGCTTTGCTCACTAATATATTCCAAGCTCCTAGGTGAATGACCAACAAAGTCAGTGCACCATGAATCTTTAATGAATAATAAATATGACTTTCCAAGGGAACTGGAAATAGAGCCAAACTACCAGAACTATGAAGAATTTCACTACAGAGAGGAGATAGTTCACAGAGAATAAGAATGTTTCAGAAGTAATTATTGAAACTGTGCAGTCAAAATAAAACAAAACATAAACCTAAAGAAATGCCCACTCCACTGAACTTCCTATCTCTAGTCAGGTTTATTACAACAAAAATCTTGAAATTTTCAAGATCATGTACTGCATGGTAAAATTTTATATAGATATACCACATCTTTTTTTCCCCAAATTTTCATTTAAAATCTAGTTAGTTAACACATAGTGTGCATGTAGTATAATACCGGTTTCAGGAATAGAATTTAGCATTCATCACTTTCATGTAATGTCCAGCGCTCATCATAACAGGTGCTTTCTGTAGTAGCCAACACCCATTTGGCCCATTCCCCACCTACCTCCCTCCATCAACCCCAGTTTGTTCTCTATCATTGAGTGTCTTATGGTTTGTTTCACTCTTTTTTTTTCCTTCCCAGATGTTCAGCTGTTTTGTTTCTTAAACTTCACTTATGAGTAAAAGCATATGGTATTTGTCTTTCTCTGATTGACTTATTTTCCTTAACATAATACACTCTAGCTCCATCCATATCAATGCAAATGACAAGATTTCATTTTTTATTTTTTGATTGCTGAGTAATATTACATTGTATATATATATGCTACCTCTTCTTTATCCATTCATAATTTAATGGACATTTGGACTCTTTTCATAGTTTGGTTATTTTTGATAATGCTTCTATAAGCATTGGGGTTCATGTACCGCTTTGGATCTATATTTTTGTGTCCTTTAGATAAATATGCAATAGTGCCGTTGTTGGATTATAGAGTAGTTCTACTTTTAAGTTTTTGAGGAACCTCCATAGTGTTTTCCAGAGTGGCCTCACCAGTTTGCATTCCCACCAACAGCATAGGAGGATTCCTCTTTCTCTGCATCCTTACCAACATCTGTTGTTTCCTGTATTGTTAATTTTAACCATTCTGAGAGGTGTGAGGTACTATCTCATCATGGTTTTGATCTGTATTTCCCTGATGATGAGTCATGTGGAGCATCTTTTCATGTGTCTGTTAATCATCTGTATATCTTCTTTGAAAAAATGTCTACTCATGTTTTCTGGCCATTTCTAAACTAGATTGTTTTATGGATATTGAGTTTGATAAGTACTTTGTAGATTTTTGATACTAATCCTTTGTCAGACATGTCATTTTACAATTATCTTCTCCCATTCCATAGGCTGCCTTCTAGTTTTCTTGATTGAGTCCTTGGCTGTGAAGAAGATCTATCTCGATGAAGTCTCCATAGTTCATTTTAGCTTTTGTTTCCCTTGCCTCCAGCTATGAGTCTAGTAAGAAGTTGAAGAAGTTGCTGTGACTGTGGTCACAGTTTGCTGCCTGTGTTCTCCTCTAGGATTTTAATGGATTCCTGGCACACATTTAGATCTTTAATCCATTTTGAATTTATTTTTGTGTATGGTGTAAGAAAGTGGTCCAGCTTCATTCTTCTGCATACGGCTGTCCATTTTCCCCAACACCACTTATTATTGAAGAGATTGTCCTTTTCTCCATTGGATATTCTTTCCTGCTTTGTTGAAGATTAGTTGACCATAGAGTTATATTTATACCACATCGTCTTCATCCCTTCAATTAATGGACATTTAGGCTCTCTCCATAATTTGGCTATTGTTGATAATGCCGCTATACCTATTGGGGTGCATGCATGCCTTCAAATCAATATTTTTGTATCCTTTGGATAAATACCTAGTAGTGTCATCACTGCATCAAAAAGTAGTTCTATTTTTAACTTTTTGAGGAACCTACATACTGTTTTCCAGAGTGGCTGCACCAGTTTGTATTCCCATCAAGTGTAAGAAGGTTCCCTTTTCTCCGCATCCTTACCAACACCTGACATGGATGAAGTTAGAGGGTATTAGGCTAATCAAAATATCAAAATAAGTCAGCCAGAGAAAGAGAAATACCACATGATTTCATTCATATGTGGAATTTAAGAAACAAAACAGAGGAACACAGTTGGGAGGTAAAAGAAGCAAACCAGGAAACAGACTCTTAACTATAGAGAACAAACAGAGGGTTACTGGGAGGGGCGGTAAATAAGTGGTGGGTGTTCATGAATGCACTTGCGATGAGCTCTGGGTAGTCTATTTGAATGTAGAATCACTAAGTTATATACCTGAAACTTACATTACACTGGATGGAAGTGGATTTAAAATAAAAACTTGAAAAAGCATACATTCAGTTTTATTATGCATCTCAATAATTCTGCAGTTGAGGTGATGTTCTCTGCTGTCTAAACCTGCTTGCAAAATTATAACTTGGATATTTCAGGGTGACATTATTTATGGCAGAATGAAAAAGAAGGAAACTTACTTAGGTATATCTGTGGGTGTCCTTTAAAGCCCTATTTATGCCACTATGTTGGTATTTCTTAGAACGATAAAATATCAGATGCTGTTTGTTGAGTACTTCTGTAGTACATTTTCATTAAAAAAAATCACTGAGTAATTTCAGGTCTGCAGAAATAATCTGAGACAATAAAACTTTAAAAAGACTTATCTGTGAAATTTTAAAACTTTAAGTCTTTGGGACACCTGGGTGGCTCAGTCCATTAAGCATCTGTCTTTGGCTCAGGTCATGATCCCAGGGTCTTGGGATAGAGTCCCACATTGGGGAGCCTGCTCCTCCCTCTGCCTGCTGCTCCCTTGCTTGTGAGTGCTCTTTCTTTCTCTGACAAATAAATAAATAAAATCTTAAAAAATTAAGTCTTTTGAAAATAATAAAGGAAACAAAAATGTGAAAATATGTACCCTTGCCAAAATAGCACCTCACAAAAATATATTCTTAAAAATTCCACACACATTTAGCTGTTATAAATAAGTTTCCTTTCTTATGAAAACAGTGTATTATGTAACATTATGTTCCATATCTTATGTAACAGTTCTCTGTGTGTGTGTGCATGCGTTTGTGTGTTCAGGCACATGTGCACCTACATGTATGTGTGTTCAGGTAATCTTGTGCAAAAATTAGACCATTTGTGGAATGTTGCATGTCCCTCATTTGGTTTACTGCTTTGTTTGGTGTCCTTTGACTTGTTCCTGATCCAGCTCTTTAAAAATGATACACCAAGAAATCTTACTAGTTCTAGGTCTCTCTTGTTTCCGTTAGGCAAGAATTCTTCATATGTGGTTCTGATGACTCTCATTGCATCAAATTTCAAAGCACCTGTTAACTGATTGTCTGACTCCTAGTGATTCTCAGTGTGATCTCTGAATTCAGGTAGTGTTAGCTAGATTACTTCATTTTAGCATTTCCCACCAACACTTTGCTTAATGATTTTAATACTTATTGAAGCCATTGCCTTGATCCATAATTTTTATTCAGATTGCAGAGATAGTGATTTTCTAATTCCATCCTATTTTCTATTTATTTTCATTTTTTCTGAATTTCCCCTCATAGACCATTAGGTGACCCCAAAATACAATTCATAAAGGAAAGACAGAATAAATATTTATCTATTTACCAGTTTTAAGAGTAATGCCTTGAATCCCCCAATAACCCTTAATAGTAGTCAATGACGTTTTTTAAAAGTATCTAGATTTTAATTTTTAGGCTTAAACACATTTTATGGCTTTAAATTAATTGCATTCAATATTTATTTGCATGTCAACTATAAGCTAGTTGGAGCCATTTCAAATTGTGTCCTATGTCTCTTTGAAATGATCCAACTAGCTGTTAATACTATTCTTGCTTTCTGGAAAATTAAGTTGTACAACGTTCATTTAATCTCTGCCTCAGATTTCAACTATTTGTCTAAACAAACAAACAAACAAACAAACAAACAAAAAAGCCACCACCACCACCAACAACAAAAAACCAGTTCTGTTTACAAAGCAAATATTTCCTTTCAGAGAAATTTGGGGAATAAGGACACTCATTGCTACTGAGTTGTCATTATTGGTGGTATTATTTAGAAGGGCAAAAGTAAACAAATAAATAAAAATTAAAATTAAGAAGTAGTTTCTATCTAGATTTCTAATTCAAATTAAGATGAAAAGGTTTTTTTTTTTTTTTTTTACTTACCTTTCCATACTTTAAAGCTGTAATTTTCCCTCATGCTGATAACTTTTGTTTCAATGGTGTTTTAATAGTTACTTATGTATACTAAAATAAACATCGTATATAGTGGGAAGGTATACTCAAAGTGCTGTCCTTTAGAAAAAATGTTTACACCATTTGATAATGTTTCCAGTATTATAAATAGATTCATTATTATCTGTTTTCAAGTTTTAAATATTTATTTTTACCTTTTTATCTAAATATATGTCTTTTAAGACATGTCCAATATCTAATTTCCTCTAAGTCAAAGCTACAAAGTAAGGGTGCCTGGGTGGCTCAGTGGGTTAAAGCCTCTGCCTTCGGCTGGGGTGATGAGCCTAGAGTCCTGGGATGGAGTCCCCCCCCACACCCCTGTGTCCAGCTCTCTGCTCAGCAGGGAGCCTGCTTCCCTTCTTCTCTCTGCCTGCCTCTCTGCCTACTTGTGATCTCTGTCAAATAAATAAATAAAATCTTAAAAAAAATTAAAAAGCTACAAAGTATATTTCTCAAAGTTTTCTTTCAACTCTTCCTATCTTTATTAATTTTGTTTCCTTTCCCTCTTCTAGAAAAAATATTCTACATCTTGTCTTTATTCCTTTAAGAAAATGAACTGGAGAACATGGAAAATGTCCTTCACAGCAATAAATAGAAAGGTTTCTCTTTCCTCATGACCAGATACTTTTACTGTGACACATAGTTTACTCAGCCACCTTTATGCTGTGTTGCACCCAGTATGTTGTTATTATAAATAATGCTAGTGAGTGTATTATTTACACTTTATCTGCTACTCTGTCTTTGGGAATGATTCTTAGAACCATCAATGTTAGAAGAGGATGAGTGTGTATGTAAGGTTGCTTGTAGCTCCTATCACTTGAAACATGTGACTTTCCTGACCCCAATGTATAAAATGTCTATTTCCCTGCAGATTCACTTACCTGATATATCATTAAACTTTAGGATTTCTGTCCTTCTAATAGGTGAGAAGTGATACCTCAAGGCAGATTTCCTTTGTATTTCTATTAGTTTGAGGTTAAAAAAAAATCCTCAAATATTTAAAGGGTATTTTTATTCCTTTTATATAGACTACTTAATTATATTTCATGTCTCTACTATATGTGATATAAGTAGTGACTTTTTCCTCATTTTGTCATTTTAATTTCCTTTAAGTTGTTTTGCCAAGAAGTTTTGTATATTCATGTAATCCAAGTTTCAAACTTGCTTTTAGAACTCTCTTTTGGTGTGTGAAATAAAGAAGACATCTAGTTTTATCTTTTTCTTCATATGGTTCTCTATTTGTCCCAATATGACACTGCTTTTAATAATAATGACTTTAAATTTAGCCTTCCTATTACCATTTAATTTTTAAGGTATTTGTTACCAGATATTTGTTCTTGTTTAGTCATTCATATAAACATTAGAACAGAAACTTCAAAATATGATTCTTCAGTACGCCCCAGTAGAACATATATTGCCTTCACCCCAGGCCTAATACATATGAACTAGACTAGATAGTGCTTGTAGAGATTTCCAAACCTGATAATACTGAGAATGCAGCCTTCTGAGTAATCCTATCCAAGCATAATGAAAGAATATTGAAATGACTCTAGAGATTGTCCCAGACAATCTAGGAGAAAATGAACGTCTGTGACCTCTCAGACTAATAGCCTTGATAATACTGTGAAAGGACACTAGATTTGTAGTCCATAGAGTTGAGACCCTTTAATCATAGATCAATCATTTCAGTCATTTCTAGACTAGTTTTTTGAAACTCTGTGTCATTATCTACACAACAGATAGAATTGTCCTTGCCCTGTGTACTTCTCAACACAAGCTGTTTGAAGTGTAAGACCATCCGTTCATAGAATTCATAAAGCCCAAGGATGAAGGTGTCAGAAAAGAATCAGTACCCTCTCCTTTTATCACACAGCATATCCATCTGCATCTCCCCAAAAAGACAGTGCTTTAGGGACTACACACACATAACTTTAAAGACAAGTAACTATGATCTCTCTGATATAAGGAATTTGAGAGGAAGGCAGGAGTCATGGAGGGTAGAGAGGGTAAAAATGAAACGAGATGGACTGGGGGGGAGACAAACCATAAGAAACTCTTAATCTCAGGAAACAAACTGAGGGTTGCTTGGCAGGGAGATGGACAGGGTGACTGAGTTATGGACATTGGGGAGGGTATATGCTATGGTGAGTGCTGTGAATTGTGTAAGACTGATGATTCACAGATCTGTACCCTTGAAGCAAATAATACATTGTACGTTAATTAAAAAAAAGCAAAGCAAGTAACTAGTCTTCATAAAAAGTAACAAATCAGAAAGGCATTTTCTATGGCAAGTTAACATGATCCTTCAGTACCTTTATTCCCCACACAGAATCATCTCTTGGGCTTTGTAATATTTTATGTGTTTGCTTTTAGGCAATTTGAAGAAATAGAAACTTTATGAATCAAAATCCAGAATTACCTTGCATCTTCAGGAGATTTGAGCTTACCAATTCACAATACAGTAACATTAAAATCATTTAAAAAACCTCATGCCAATGTATGCTAAAGGTTTTACAAGCCTCTGTTACCATTGTTCATTGGGATTAAAAACATCTGTTGAGATTAGTTCAGTGGAATGGGACTTTTGGGTCTATTAATTTCTGGAGGGCATCCTTCACATCTTTATTCCTCAGGCTGTAGATCGGAGGATTCAGCATAGGGTTGGCCACTGTGTAAAATACAGAGGCCACTTTGACAGTGTGCCTGGAGTTCTTGGAGTTGGGCACACAGTAGAGAGAAAGGATGGTCCTGTGGAAGATGGTGATGGCGGTCAGGTGGGAGGCACAGGTGGAGAAGGCTTTGCGATGCCCGTTGACAGAGCGGATATTAAGTACAGTCACAAAAATAAAAATGTACGAAGTAAGGATGATCAGTAGTCTACTCACCTCATTGAAAGTGGCAAAGCCCAAAAGCAGCAGATGGAGAATGAGTATGTCGGAGCTCGAGGCAGAAAGGAGAGCAGTATATTCACAGAAAAAATGGTTGATTATGTTATGTCCAGAAAAGTTTAGCTGGAGAGCACAGAGCATAGCAGAGGAGTACCAGGGGACCAAACATACCCCAGAGATATGAGCCAGACACCAGTAAGGCAGAGGGTTACAGACGGCCACAAAGCAGTCATAGGCCATCACTGCCAGCAGGAAGGATTCGGTTACCACAGCGGTGCAGGACAGGAAGTATTGCACATGCAGCTAAAGTAGTAGATGCTTTTATCTGCCATGACCAGTTTCCCAAGCAGCTTGGGAGTCACGATAGAAGAGTAACAAAAATCGACCAAAGCAAGGTGGCTGAGGAAAAAATACATGGGCATGGGGAATTTGGGGTTAATCTTGATGATTACTATCCTCCCAAGATTTCTTACCACAGTGATAATGTACATGATCAGAAACACAAGGAAAAGAGGTATATGAAGTTCTGGGTAATCGGTGAAACCCAGGAGGGCAAAGGTTGTCTCCACACTCAGATTTTTTACCGCCATCACCACAATGCCCTCGAAAGGCGTTGAGGGGGGCAGGGTACAGGAAGAGGTTGTTTCTGTCAAAGAGAAGCTTTGGAGAGTTAGTGACAAAAGTACATGATGCTTTATGGTACATGCAAACACACACACACACACACACACACACACACACACACAAATGGTGGGAGAGACAGAGAGAGAGAGAGAGAGAGAGAGAATGAAGCTAGAGTTATCAGTCTTAGTTTCTTCCATACAGAACATGCCTCATGCAGATCTCCTATGGATATAACTGGGTCTCTGAGCTGAATCTCTGAAATGTCTCTGAATTTCTACTGCATTTTGTGTTTCCTTAGGAAATAATTGCCAGGGGTGCCTGGGTGGCTCAGCCAGTTAAGTGTCAGCTTTCAGCTCAGGCATGGTGTCAGGGTCCTCAAATCAAGTCCCACATTGGTTTCCCTGCTCAGCGGGGATCCTGCTTCTCCCTCCGCCTCTGCCCCTCTCTGTGCTCCTTCTCTCTCTCTTCCTCTCACTGTCTCTCAAACAAGTAAATAAATAAAATCTTAAAAAAAAGAATTACCGTATTGTAGTCCGTACATTCACACATTAGCTAGTGGGGTAACATGTATGTAACTGATAGTGTTTGCATATAAATGCATAAACTAGTGAAAGAGTTTTAAAAAACATGCAATGGTTGCCCCAGAATTTACATTGCTGCGATAACTTGCTTGTATACACAAATCAATAAACTCATTAAGAAGATATGTTTCTAGTCTAAGGCAAAGCAAAATATTAGAGAAATCTAGGAAAATAGCATTACAATCCCCTTTTAACACCTTTTGTTTAGTAAAGGCTACTTCTCTCGCTGAATGGATTAGCTCCTGAGGGGTTTAGAAGGACAATGCTTCCTTTTGATTTCTGAACAGAGGTTTATTAGGTTTACACCCGAAGGCTTCGTTTCCCTTAGAGCCCAGACATTATGTATATAAGTCTGTGGTTCCCAAGATTTATTAGGTAGGAATCTCTTAAAACCAACTCATTTGTGAAAGTTTAAATGCCAGTTTCAAGTGCATTTAAAGAGGATGTGAATAAATATCCATTTCCAGCTGTTAAGTTCATTCTATTCTTTGTAAAATGGCTGGAAATAGACTTAAAGCTGAGTATTTCCATGAGGATTAACCTTTCTTTAATATTGTTGGGATCACAATTGGATAGCATTTACTGTGACTTAACATGAAAAGTAAAATAAAAGAAGACCTTAGTTACCATATCAGGAAAATAATAATCCCACAGTTTCATAGAAAACCTGAATAAACTTACCTACTACAGAGAAACAGGCCACCACCCTCCTGTTTCTCTATAAGCTGAGTATGACTGGGCCACCAAGGCTGTTGTACCAAACACTTTAGCCCTAGGGACTCAAACTCTGGAGAATCACAAGCAACTCATTCCTCACAAGCATCAAAACAGGTAATTAAGGCAAATGCCAGGTGTCATGTACAATTTTTAATGATTAAAATTTCCTCAAAATTACGTGGAAAAATTGCAGCTTCAAATTGACTACCAGGCTTTGGTGGCAGGTAATTAAAATGCCCTCTGGATGAATAAAACCAAGGTGAGGTATTATTTTCCTAATCCTGCCTCATCTACACCAAAATTCAGTGGACTCCTTGATTTTGCAGGGCACATACACTAATTTTAGACAAGTTACAAAAAAGCTACCCAAAAGTCTTTCCATTTTGAGTACATCCCAGATCAAGAGAAAATTCTATTAAGTTCAATCCTCCATGCCAGCTGTTGCACTATTTGGGTCATATGACCCAGTATATGTAATTGTCATTGATGTATATTTGCAAATAACAAATTCTGTAGAATTTTGGATGAGACTTTATAGTGAATTACAAATCAGACTTTTGGGATTTTAAAACAAAGCATTGACTCCTTTTGCAAATAAGTATTCACCTTCTTAAAAAGAGCTTCTGGTCTGTTCAAGGACCCTGATAGAGACTGAATAATCTGACAATAGGCTACCAAGTTACCATGAAGTCCACACCCATAATCACAAACTGGATGTTGTCTGACTCACCAACACATAACATAACAGCACTCCTGTTCCTGAAGACAGAAGTGAATGCAAGAGCAAGTGATCCAGATACCTACAGTCCAGGATTGCTTTCTCCTTCAAAGCTTTGAGCTTGTAGCCTCATGACATATTCCCTATTGATGAGGGAGCAGGAGGCTGGCTGAGGACAAAGCAAAAGCTGGCGCCTTGCACCCCCTCTTCACCCTTTCCCCTCCATAAGTGTAGCATCCCTCAGGCAGCCCTGACTGCCATGAACAATAAGCAAATAGTTAACTTGCAGAGCTCACAATCCTGCTAGACAGGAGTCTCCCTTGGCTTACAAATGTCCTAAATCTCACTAACAAAGACGACTGATAGCAGGATTGTGAGACTCCACCAAAAAGTCTCCCAAAGATCTTAATGTTAATGGCTGGTCTAAAGACAACATTGATCCAGCAGCAAGGGCAAGGCCTCCAGCAGGCCTGGAACATCCTGGCACCTTGTAGGCCCTCTTTAGCATATGAAAACTCCACTGACACCTCCCTTCCCCTCACCTTCCCCCAACAGCAGGGTACAGAACCTGCCATCCCTCACAACCCGGGGCAGCAGCTCTTCCTGCCCATGGGTCCTGTCCCGTGCTTTAATAAACCACCATTTTGCACCAAAGATGTCTCAAGAATTCTTTCTTGGTCATCGGCTCCGGACCTCAGCCCACCAAACCTCACCTAGGTTCTAGAACTTCATCACTATGACAACCCAAATATGGAAGAAAATGCTGGACCTTATTTTCAGACGATTCTACACAGCACGCTGGCAACACACACACACACACATATACATATACATATACATATAAATATACATATACACATACATATACATATACATATACACACACACCATTATAGCTCTATAATCCTGCCCTGGGGTGTTCCTGAAAAACAGCATTGAAGGAAAATTCATCTAATATTTAAAAATTCAAAAAGTATGCCTGGAACACTGGAATAGTTTTTTTTTTGTTTTTTTTTTTTAAATACTTGATTATGGGCTAGCTTTGTTGTCGATACTTGATAGGGATAGAAGAATCACCTCCAAAATGAGTTATGTGCATTAAATCTGAAACAAGGAAACATTGCTATTTCTCCAATAATTTGTGGGACCCAGAACTGGAGGGTGCAGGGTGGGAATGAAAGTGGCTCTTCTACGTATTATCCTTAATGATCCACCTGCTAACCCTCTATTTCCAGTAAGAAACCATGAGCCTCGGTAGTTTAGAAGAATAATGTTTCTACTAGGGAACACAGTGATGGATCCATGAAGCTGGAAGTGTGACTTCTTTAACCCCCTCCAAAAATAATAAAATAATAATAATAATCAAATAAAAAATGCAGTGGGAATGATGGCAAGTAGGTTCTGGAGTAGAGGCATGGAGATGCCTTACAGCTTCTGCTTCCAGTCTTTACACACTGTACTGAGATCACCGTATAAGGAAGCCAGTGTAACCTACCAGGAGATGAGAGACTCTAGAGAAACTGAGGCACTCCAACCAGGTCAGCACCAAGTCACCCAACAAAAGAGTGACTTCATTTACAGTTTTAAGCCCCAGCAGAGCTCCCAAGTGATTGCAGCCACATGACGAGCCAAAGTGAGACTGGCAGAAGAATCCTGCAGTCAGGGGCACTTTGATTTCAGCTCAGGTTATGATCCTAGGGTCTAGGATCAAGCCTCACATTAAGGCTTGATTCTCTCTCTTTCTAGAGAGAGAGAATGGCATGTGGTTTATAACACAAGAGAGAACAATAGAATCCCTCACGTTTTGTCCACTAAACAGACCCCTAAACAATTTCTACCTTTTCTACCCTTTTTCTCATCTCACAGCTTGTTCTCAACATCAGCCAAGGTTTTTCTTTTAAAATTTTTGTTAGACCAAATCACTCTTGTAAACCCCTGTGGTGTTTCCCCATTTCACACAAAATAAAAGCCAAAGCTCTTAAAATGTACTACAAAGCTCTGCTTGATCATGTTTCCTGTCTTTCTGACTTCCTATCCTGCTGTTCTTCACCTGGCTCACTCTTGCAGGAAATTTGTCTGCAAAGATTTAAATGATTCAGATGAATTTTAAAAGGAGAGTATATTAGACGCTCAAGAATGATGAAAACTTTATTTCTTTAAGTGTTGCATATATTCACAGAAGTGTGCTCGTTATAAAGTTTGTGCAGTTAATAAAATTTCATAATTAAAATCTTTCATTTAACATGATCAAAATGATTTTAATAATTATTCAAATTGTTGTCAATGGAAGAAAAGAGAAACAAGTTCATTCTATAGGCACTCTATGGACTCCACACACAGATGTGAGTCCACACCAACTGAACTTCATTTAAAATCTGTTGGTTAAAGTCTTGCTACCCAGAGTCTGGTCCAATGCCTAGGATCACCAACATCAGTTGGCTGTCTATTAGAAATGGAGAATCTTGGTCCCTCACATGCCCGCTGCATCCAAATCAGCACTTGATAGCATCTCAGATAATTTGTGTGAATAATAAAGTTTGAAAATCACTGGTTTTGATACTTTTGGTTTAATGGGAATTCTGGTGATTTGGCTAGATATTCCACTAAATTAAAAATAAATAAGTGAATAAACTCACATATATTTTCTGCCTTTCTCTTCATGGTTGCTGATCACCTGTTTTCCTCTTTTATTCACAAACAACTTAAGTCCAAAGATAATTCACCCTTTCTCCATTCACAAGCCAAAGTACCACAACATATGTAATAAATCAATTAGTTCTGAAGGGTAATGATTGAGAATGGTTACTTTGTCATAAAGGTCTTAGAAGAGGAAGTATATATATTTTGTATCCTTTATAAACACAATACCACACAGACATGGAGAAAGAGAATCACAGTCCTCCTTGGTAGAATTAAAACAGAAAGTTGTTTCATTTCCCAGAGTGAACAAAACTTGAGTTGCATTATCAGGAAAGTGTGCAATATAGTATATTAGTAATTGGTCAGAATAATATGGTAAAGTTATATGGAATCTCTGATTTTATAACTGAGGAAAATTAGAAGTAGGATACTTATTTATTTTTTACAATTATTTACTTTCGCATGTAAGACAAAGGTTTGTATTACTTTTACAGCATAAGATGAAGTTAAAAAGTCATATTTAAGATAAACACACTTGTTCTTGGAGATGTGATTATCATTCAATTACAGTAACAATGTTGCATATCTATACTGTGCATATCCTAGGAACCTTGTGTGATACAAATAATGATTAGCAAGAAAGAAGCAGAGAACATTTTGATTTTTTTTTCAAAATTCAATCAGTGCGTTAAGACCAACAAATGAATAATTAATTTTTTAAAATTTTTATTTGTTTGAGAGAGTGAGGAAGAGAAAAAGAGAGCAGGAATCAAGCCAGGGAGGAGCAGAGGGAGAGGGAGAGGAAAAGGGAGAAGCAGATGCCCTGCTGAGCAGGGAGCCTGACAGGGGGCTGGATGCCAGGACCCTGAGATCATGACCTGAGCTGAAGGCTAGGGCTTAACCCACTGAGCCACCCATTATTCAGGTGGCCCTGAATAATCAATTTTAGAGAACATTTTAGTCAAAATAGTTATAACCATTCCATATTTGTCTGGTAGATGAAGCTATGCCAGCAGGTAAAATGTGTAATTAACTAAAGATTAACCTTTAAAAGCAAAAGTGGAATTATACAAACTATGCTTGAAATGTATTACAATATTCACTCTATTAGTAAATAGCATTTACAAAATCAGTTTTGACACACCAGGTTGTGAGACATATGAGATAAATAACTGATTTTTTTTTTTAAAGATTTTGTTAACTTATTTGACAGAGAGAGATAACAAGTAGGAAGAGCAGCAGGCAGAGAGAGAGAAGGGGAAGCAGGCTCCCTGCTAAGCAGAGAGCCTGATGTAGGGCTCAATCCCAGGACCCTGAGATCATGAACTGAGCCGAAGGCAGAGGCTTTAACCCACTGAGCCACCCAGGTGCCCCTTTTTGTTTTTGATCCCTGTGGTAATCCTTTTGTAAATTTGTGTAAAATGATTTTTATTTGGTATTCAAAGTCATCATGTTTCACATCATTTCCTATACTATAATAAAAGTACAAGAGAAGGAGCAAAGAGGTTGGCCAGATCTTAGAAAAAGCGCCTCCAGAGTCATTGCTAATCTTCCATATTTTCATTCGTAGTTATTTATCAGTTTTCAGAATTTCTCCATAACCCTAAAATTCTCTTACATAAAACTGAAGAACGTTTTTATTTTTATTTATTTTTAATATTTCATTTTTTTAAAGGATTTATTTATTTATTTATTTATTTGACAGACAGACATCACAAGTGGGCAGAGAGGCAGGCAGAGAGAGAGAGGGAGAAGCAGACTCCTCGCCAAGCAGAGAGCCCAGTGTGGGGCTTGATCCCATGATCCTGAGATCATGACCTGAGCTGAAGGCAGAGGCTTAACCCACTGAGCCACCAAGGTGCCCCGAACTGAAAAATGTTTTTAAAATGATGTACCATTCCAATATGCAATTTAAGAGACTTGGATGTTATGGCTTGATATTTACTGTTAAATAAGATTTTAGAAAAATTATAGTAAGTTACCACAAATGTGGTGGCTTAAAACAGTAGAAATGCATTTCTTCATAGTTCTTGAGACCAGAAACGTGAAATCAAGGTGCTATCAGTGTCCTGTTCCCTCTGATGTTGCTAGGGGAAAATCCTTCTTTACATCCTCCTAGAGCCATCAGGTTGGTAGTCACAAAACACAATCTTCACATAGCCTTCCTTATGTGCCCTTTTTTCTGTCTCTTATATGGACATACTTGTTGGATTTAGGGCCTGACCTAATCCAGCATGATCTCATCTCAAACCTTATCTTAATTACATCCACAAATATCCTATCTTCAAATAAGGTCACATTCTGAGCTTCTTAGATAGACATGGATATTTGGGGGCGGGGGTTCTATTCAATCTGCAATACTATGTTACTTCACATATGATTCATAGCTCTTTTACCAAACTTTGGGGTGAATAGAAATAAAATAATCAAATAACTGGTTTATTACAACCAAAGATTTTAAAATTCAGTCAATTGACTAAATAATTTGAGTTCATCATCTCTACTAGAAACATCAGACAATTCTCAATACAATAAATCAAATCTCTTTTGCAAATAAGAAACTCTGACAAAATCGTATTGAGCGATTCATTAACTTCCTTACACTCTCCTTCACATCTTTGTTTCGGAGGCTATAGATCAGAGGGTTCAGCATGGGAATCACCACTGTATAAAACAAAGAACCTACTTTTACTATGAGCCACGAGTTTTGGGAGTTGGGTACACAATAAAGGAACAGGATAGTCCCATGGAAGATGGTGATGGCAGTCAGGTGGGAGGCACAGGTGGAGAAGGCTTTTTGGCGCCCACCAGCAGAAGACATTTTTATGACCGTGACAAAAATGAAAATATAAGTCGTGAGGATGATGACCAGGCTGCTCACCTCATTGAATATGGCGATGATGAAACAAAGCATTTGGTTGATGTAGGGGTCAGAGCAGGAGACAGAGACAATGACAGAATGCTCACAAACAAAGTTATTTATGATGTTAGACCCACAGAAGGATAATGTCAGGAGAAAGTAGGTGAGGGTCAGGGAAGAGACTAGACCCCATATGTATGGCCCTGCTACTAAGGATGTGCACAGCTTTGGGGACATAACAACCATGTAGAGAAGAGGGTCACAAATGGCCACGAATCGGTCATAGGCCATTACGGCTAACATGAACGTTTCTGCCACTGCACATGCACAAGCCAAGAAGAACTGCATGACACAGCCTATGAAGGAGATGGTTCTGTCTTCCACCACCAAGATCTCCAACAGTTTGGGTGTGACTGTGGTTGAATAACAGAAATCCACTAAGGACAAGTGACTGAGGAAAAAGTACATGGGCGTGTGGAGTTGGGGACTGACCCTAATGGTCATGATCATGCCCAGGTTACCCACCACAGTCACTGTGTAGATGGTCAGGAAAACCAGGAACAAGGGAATCTGGAGGTGTGGGTACTCTGAGAAGCCCAACAGGGTGAACGTGGCTCCAGTACTCCAATTTCCTTCTGCTAACAACATGACTGTGCTTGGAGAAAAGCCTGAAATAAAATAAAAATAGTAACAGTGATAATAATGATAGCACATTACTTATGACATTTACCATGTGGCAGGCATTGTGCTAAAACCAAAATATATTGACTCAGATCCTCAAATAACAGGATTTTATTAAATCCTGTTATAAAATAAGTGGCCTCATATTTTACTTAAGGATGGGGAGGCGTGTATAAGGTCAGGAACTTGACTGAGGTTACACAACTTATTAGTAATGAGCTGGGTACAGAAGTTGATTCTGAGTGACAGAGCACAAATTAAGTTCAGGAACAGATGGAGAATTACTGTACATTGTTGTAGAAAACACATATCTTTCACAGCTCCATCATTCTGAAGATCTGTGCTTTTTCAGAGCACTGACATAACCATGAAGATAAATTTAGCAATCAAGTTTATAAAGGAAGGATCAGAAGTAAAACATTAGAGGCAATAGTATGTCTCGAGCTAGGATATTCAAACCGAAACTTATAGGAAAGACAGCCTTTAGAAGCCACCATAAGATGTTGATAGAACATAGCGCTAGCTGCATATCCTTAAGCTTTCCACTGAATCCATCCAATGGCTACAAGAATCCCCTCAGGGTTCCAAATACAATGTAACAACCTGGTAAAATAAATATATTTGCCTTTGTGTCATGCTGTTCCCCCACTCCTGTGTTTCCTTTCCCACTTAACTATTTTCTCACTTAGTGTCATGGATGCTTTCAGCAGACTCCTCTAGATTCCATAATTATACCTTTTAATGTTGTATTAGTTTTTAACCTGGTAACTTTACTAAACATAAACAATATTAAATACTCATAGAGTATCTGAATTGAAGATTAACTTAAAATGTGTTTTGCTCAAGCTAGAGAATATGACAATAAACACCTGTGGTTACATAATCACCCTATAAATTTCTAGTAGGGACATTGGTTTCGATTAAAGCTACATATGTGATTATCTTGTTGTGAGTCATATAATCTTTGTTGATTTGTACCTGTTATTTTGAGAAACCAAAGCATATTGTATTTATAAGCAGTTTATAACCACAGAAGTCTCTTTAATCAGGGAGGCTGAGTGGCTCAGTCGGTTAAGCCTCTGCCTTCAGCTCAGGTCCTAATCCCGGGGTCCTGGGATCAAGCCCTACATCGGGCTCCCTGCTCTGAAGGGGCGAGCCTGCTTCTCCCTCTGCCTTTCTCTCTCTGTAAGTTTCTCATGAATAAACAAATAAAACCTAAAAAAAAAAAGTGTCTTTAATCATTCGACAATAAAAATAGCTACATGTTTGAAATGTTTAGATTTTTTTAAAAGCCTATTAGCATGAATCTCATAAACAAAGACACTATTTTAATTTTATCTGACCAGATCAAGGTAGAAAGAAACTATTATTTTATTCATAGCTCACTGCTATTTGATAATACTCCTGAAAATATATTTTCTATGTGCAGAAAAAGAATCTGTGGGAAAGGGACAAAAAGCTAATGAAAGAAGCATGTGCTTGAAACCTAGATTTAAATTCAGTTTCAGGTTTTGTCACTTATTATATGATCTTTGGTGACTGACTAAAATTTTCTGAGCTTCAATTTTGTCAATAATAATGATGGAATTATACATATTGCACTGGTGTCCAAGCATTAAATTAGAAAATGATATTCATATACTTAGCAGAGTCTAAAAATTGTGGAATCCAGGAGATGTGGCCTTACACACTCTCACCTTTAAAAAATAAATTCTTAAGGCGATGACTAATTAATATTATTTTCAACCCTTATATTATTAAAAGTATAAAAAATGAATCAAGGGCCAAAGTGGGCTGCAATAGACATGTGGGTGCCATTTGGTGCACATGGGGAAGCCCAGTTTTCTTTCCTGAATCTTCTTCTGACACTCTTCATCTTATTTTGCCAATTACTGTCCTTCAGTAAATTGTTTCCCCTTTCGCTTTCTCATTATTGTCTAACTCTTTCTTGTCTTCCTTATCTAATCTCAGGTTGGCACATACAGAGACCTAGCAAATTGCAATCATTACTCTGGGGGACATAGCAGCCAAGGCACAGCCAACATCCCTTAGCGCTGCTAGCTTGCACTGGGAGAACATCAGATTCTTCTTCCTGTGATTACTGCGGCTATTGGGACAGTCATTAGCTCTGAAATTATTTCTTTCCATCAGCTCATTTATCAAATTTCAATGTCTCTGCTCAGCTTTCCTAAAGCCTGACCCTAGCCATTTCCTAGCATCCAACCTTCTTTAAAGCCATGATTCCTGACTGATAATGAACAGCATATGCTCATTTATTGTGGCTTATTTGTTTTTTCTTTTCTTTGACCTGAAATAACCTCCTTTTTTTTTTTTTTTCTGGTGTGCTGATGCCACACTTGCAGTATATGAAGCATTAAATGAAAACTATTATCACAAAGAAACTGTCCCCTTTCACTCTAGCAATATTTTCCACATTCTTGGTATACCTACAGACATTACTCTCAGGAAATCAAAGTTTCACGATCTGTTGTGTTTACTATTACTTTGTGCATACTATTCTTATCCTTCTATAAGATCTTGAGATGTTGAGGACAATCTCAGATTTTATAAGATTCCTCTCAAATTTTCAGTGTGACTATGCTACGCTAGACACAGGTTGATATCCTCAAGTTTAAAATCAGGATGATACGCTACCTAGGGAAGGGGGAAGAAATCAAAGCTCAACAATGTGAGCTTGCCAAAAGATGGACCCCAGAGATATCGTGGCATTTAGACTAATGAAGAGTATTCCCTATCTCAAAGACTGTAGGACTTCAATGTCCCCCATATAAATGAAAGATGACATGAAAAAGATCAGTCTGAGCCCAACTCACCTGAAGATCCTTTTCCTCTTATTAATGTATCCAAGAAAGTTCCCCTTTAGAATTCAAACATTATTAAAAATCTTAAGATGTTTGTAAATATTGCAGCAGTAGACTATAATTTCTAATTAATATGACAGGAATATATTTTTCTTAGTATCTAGAAAAACTCAGACATGCGTGAGAGGGAGGGTGAGAATCTGAGTCCTAGGTGAGTGAGAATCTAAGGGAGAATCTGAGTCCTAGGAACAAAGTGTCGGGTTTATGTATGACTCCATGACCTCAGGGACTTAGGCCCTAGAGAATTTGTAGTGAACCTTTTTTTTTTTTTTGACATAAAAACACTCAGAAAGTAGATTGAATTCTAGCTTGGGTGTTATTTTACAGGAATGTAATTTCTTCCAAATCACTGGAGACGATGTTTCATCAAACCTACCTCATGAATTTCCTCTAAAATGTAATTATAGAAAATATACAATTTGACTTAGAAAATATGGTGACTACAGTAAGCACAGGAAGGATAAATTATCTCATATACAACCATTCAGAGATAACTGCTGTTAGTATTTGCCGTGTGATTTTCCTCTTTTTCTCTGCAAAATGTGTTGTCTTGAGATGTATAAACAACATAATTTGAATTTGGATTCTAGCCTTTTCATTTAACACAAAATTATCTTTTTTTTTTTTTTTTTGTCTGTGGAAACACTGATTTACTTCATTGAAACTAATTTGTGTTTTTTTTTCCAAATATAGTTAATCTATTCTTCCAAGGTTATGTTAACATAATTGAATATTATAATCTTTTTGTTTCCATACATTCTGAAAACTGACAAATGTATTTTGGAAGTGTGTTTCTTTCTAAAACCAGCGGTTGTCAAGCAATCCATTGGTTCTACTTTGCCCAAATACCACCCAGTTAGATTCATTCAACACTTCCCTTGGGCCCCTGACAACCTGAAGAACTCTTGCCAGAACCCCTAACTCTTACCAGGAACCCCTAACATAACAAGCCCATTTTATCACAAAGAGTAGAATTGTTTATTGTAGATGACGTGGCCTTTCTCCAGAATCACAGGGTCTGCATTGTTTTTCTTCCACTTGTACTGGCATCTGTTCCATACTCTCTCTTGCTCCTCACCATTGGCATCTCTGCACTTAGGGAATGTGAATTGTTCCCGATTTCCTTTGAAAATTAGAAAGGAGGACACCTGGGTGGCTCAGTCAGTGAAGCATCCAACTCTTAGTTTTGGTTCAGGTCATGATCTCAGGTTCATGAGATGAAGACCCACCCTGGGCTCTCTGCTCAGTGGGGAGTCTACTTGAGATTCTCTCTCTCTCTCCCCCTCTCCCTTTTGGTCCCTCCCCCTACTTTTTGTCTTTCCCTCAAAAATAAATAAATCTTATTAGAAAGGAAAATAATACATTTGCCAAATCAATGATTGCCTACTATGTGCTTTAAGCCATATTCACTTGCCAAGGGCAACTATGTGGTTGAGTTTTCCATGGTCTGTGGTTATTTCCCAAGATCTATTTGTTTTCCCTCTGCTTGAAGAAATCTTCTTATGACTTCTTTTCCTGGCAATCACCAGCTTTTTCCTTCACAATCACATTTTTGCTGGTTTGGGGCACAGGCTGAACACATTTGGCCCTTGCAGAGGGACAACACGGAGAACACAATCTAGCAGTACTTTGTGGACACAAGAGAAATTTATTTGATCAATTTATTTAAGAATTTAGTGATAAATTGAAAACTAAAGAAACCCTAAACTCATGACTCATTTTCCCTACAGGGCATTTGTTGTGTTCTAGATTGCTGTGGGAGGCTGGGTATCTGAACCAGAGAGAAAGATTGAAATGCCCTATAGAAATTTCATGTTGCTGGGGTGCCTGGGTGGCTCAGTGGGTTAAAGCCTCTGCCTTCGGCTCAGGTCATAATCCCAGGGTCCTGGGATGGAGCCCTGCATTGGGCTCTCTGCTCAGCAGGGAGCCTGCTTCCTCCTCTCTCTCTCTCTGCCTGCCTTTCTGCCAACTTGTGATCTCTATTTGTCAAATTAAAAAAAAAAAAAAAAATAAAAGGAAAAAAAAAAAGAAATCTCATGGTGCTTAAAGAAAAATAATTAAAAATCTCACCAGAGAATTGAGACCTCTCACAAAATCTTGACCATCTCTCATCTCCCCTTACAATGTTTGTCTGGCTATTAGGGTGCATTGGGAAGGAAAAGAAAGAACTAAAGTCCAAAACTGGGGAGGTGGGGGGAGCACAAGCATTGCACCCTTTGAGATATGAGGGAGATACATAGTGGTTAGGTCTCAATCAAAAGCCAACCACTCTTGAGTAACAGGAATGAATCACAGGATGGCTAATTTTAATGGTTTCTTTACTAATTTCTGAAATACCTCTCTTTCCCCTTTTATATCAGTAAGCTTTCTAGGACCATTATGACAAATCATTCTTCTAATCTTCCTCTGTTTAAAGCCAAAACTAACTGTTTTCTTGGGCTGACCTGACAATTTACTCATATATGCCATGCCTGTCTTTTCTCAGAATTAATAACAATATGAAAACCATTCTGTTATAAACAAATTGTACCCTTACCTTGATTCTCAAAAGGACAATTACATCAGAACACTTATACCTCATCAGTACATTTTTCAAAGTCTTGGTATAAGAAGGTCATCAAAGGGACAATGAGAAGATCATTAAAGGCACATGCATTAACTAGTATATCTATATAGTACCATACTTCATTTATATATATAAATATAAATTCCTCTATGTTAAAGTGACAAAGACTTCCCGTATCTTTCCTGCCATCTCCTGTTTACTTTCAGTGGCTAATAGAAAAAAACTCTTTATGAAAGCAAAGCTACTCCTTCTAGAAAAATCACTTCTTATTTTATTTTATTATTTATTTTAAAGATTGTATTTGTTTATTTGATAGGGAGCCGAGCAGGGGGAGCAACAGGCAGAGGGAGAGGGAAAAAAATGTCTCTGTGCTAAGCAAGGAGCCCACCGTGACACTCAATCCCAGGACTCTGGAAGCATGACCCAAGCCAAAGATAGAAGCTTAACTGACTAAGCCACCCAGGTGCCCCTAAAAATCAGCTTTTAAAGGAACAAAGTAAAAACAAGTTCATAAAAGATCAAAAATATCCTCTACACACTGCTTTTCTTACTCTTCCATTCCCTGTGTTATTTCACATGCAATAAGAAACTTCAGTTAAAGTACGTTGCATTTCATTTCTCATGGATGAACACCTAAAGAAGGAATTGTCCAGGTGTGTGGGAAGTGTCCACATAACTTCAGAAGACTCTGTTAAACTGTTTTCAAACTCATTTTACCTTTTATCCCCATCTGAAATGTGTGAGCATTCTCTTTGCTCCACATTCTCACTGATACGTGGCATTTCAGTCATTTGTTTTGGCCATTCATATTGGTGTTCAGTGGTAGCTCACTGTGATTTTAATCAGAATTTCACTGATGATTAATAATGTTTATTGTATTTTCATATATTTATAGATGATTTGTATGTCTGTTTTTGTCAAGTGTCTGCTTAAAATTTCACCTTTAGCTAGATTGTCTACCTGGTTTTTATTTATTTTATTTTTTTTATTTTTAAGGATTTTATTTATTTATTTGACAGAGAGAGAGAGATCACAAGTATGAAGAGAGGTGGGGGGCGGGGGGGAAGCAGGCTCCCTGCTGAGCAGAGAGCCCCAGGCAGGGCTTGATCCCAAAGATCATGACTGAGCCAAAGGCAGTGGCTTAATCCACTGAGCCACCCAGGTACTCCTTGTCTATCTATTTTGAGCGTAAAGAGTTTTTTATAAAATGTTCTACAAACAAATCCTTTTTTCAAATGTGTATCTACACATATATGTGGCAAACACAGACACACAGACACACACACACACATATATATAAAATATTTACTCCCAGCCTGTGTTTTACAGTTGTTGTTGTTGATTTTTAACAAAGATCCTTTACCACTAAAACACTTTCATAACCAATTTTTATGTTGGTGAAGTTCTTTCTGTCAGTTTTCTGAGAATCCATCCCTTTTGTGTTTTATCTTAAAAAAAAATGCACCTCAAATTTTAAACTATTATTTTTTCGTGTTTTATGCTAAAATTCTTTAGTTTCAATTTTTATGCTTAGCACTCTGATCCATTTCATTGAATTCAAGTTAATAACTGTGTGTGGTGTGAGATAAGAGTTAAGCCTCCTTTATCCATATGGATATCCAGTCTCTGTAATGCTTGTTGAAAAGCATGTTTTTTCCATTGAATTATGTTGACATGTTTGCTGAAATTTGAATAACCAGATATGCTTGGGTCCATTTAAATTTTTCCTGGGGGCACCTGTGTGGCTCAGTGGGTAAAAGCATCTGCCTTCAGCTCATGTCATGATTCCCAGGGTCCTGGGATTGAGCCCCGCATCGGGCTCTCTGCTCCGCAGGGAGCCTGCTTCCCCCTCTCTCTTTGCCTGCCTCTCTGCCTACTTGTGATCCCTGTCTGTCAAATAAATAAATAAAATCTTTTAAAAATAAATAAATAAATAAATAAATAAATAAGTTTTTCCTGAATAAAAGTCATCTTCTCTCATTCGATATAAGAATAGCAAAATGTTGATGCTGTATAAGGTGCAGTGAGCTGGAACACTTGTTAAAGCGATCTCCAGAGCAGAAGCAGCCTGATTGCAATTCTAGAGGAAACTTTCTAGATCTGCATGTATTTGATGAATGGTTGATTAGCTTTATTTTGGAAACGTACCTATATAATAACACTAAGTGATAAAATATTTTAAAATAACTTACAAATATCACATAATACAATAAAATAATTTTATTTTTAAATTTTGGTTTACATGTCTGGAGATATTTCACTAAAATTAATGTACAGAATATCACTAATCATAAAATGTGCTGCTATAAGTATATTAACTAATAGCCTGTTGAAAAGTGATTTAAATCATCAACTGCCCAACAAGCTTTGAACAATCTCTAGTATAGTAAACCAGGTTTTTTTTTTTTTTCAGAAATAAAATAATGAATCTAACAATATTTTAAAAAATATTTTATTTATTTATTTGACAGAGATCACAAGTAGACAGAGAGACAGGCAGAGAGAGAGAGAGAGAGAGAGAGGAGGAAGCAGGCTCCCTGCCGAGCAGAGAGCCCAATGCGGGGCTGGATCCCAGGACCCTGGGATCATGATCCAAACGGAAGGCAGAGTTTTAACCCACTGAGCCATGCAGGTGCCCCTGAACCTAACATTATTATATTGAGTGACAAAGCAATTTTGCAACAACTGATCTTCTGAATATATCTTTCATGTCTTTGGTCCTAAGGCTGTAGATCAAGGGAGTCAGCATGGGAATCACCACTGTGTAAAACACAGAAGCCACTTTATGAGCCAAGACTTTTTAGGATTAGGGATAGAGTAGAGGAAAAGGAAGGTCTTGTGGAAGATTGTGATGGCTGTCAGGTAAGAGGCACAGGTGGAAAAGGTTTTCCAGCGCTCACTTGTAGAAGACATCCTCATAACAGTGAAAAAATGAGTATATAGGACATCAGAATAATCATCAGTCCGCTCACCTCATTGAATATGGCAATAATAAAACACAGCATCTGGCTGATCTAGGGGTCTGAACAGGAGGCAGAAACAATTACAGAGAGGTCACAGATAAAATTATTTATGATGCTAGATTCACAACAGGATAATGCAAGAAGGAAATATGTGAGTGTCAGGGAACACACTATACCCCACAAGTAAGATCCCACCACCAGCAGAGCGCACAGCTTCTGAGACACAGTGGTGTTATACAACAAGGGGTTACAAATGCCACAAAACGGTCATAGGCCATCACTGCTAACTTTAAAGTTTCTGTTACTCCAGATATGCAAGTAAAGCAAAATTGCCTAATGCAACCAAAGAAGGAGATTGTTCTGTCCTCCACAATCAAGTTCTCCAACAATGTAGGTATAACTACGGTGGAAAAACCAAAATCCACAAAGGACAAATGACTAAGGAAAAAACACATGTTCCTGTGGAGATTTGGATTGATCTTGATGATTATTATCATGCCCAAATTTCTCACAGTGGTGACCATATAAATAGACAAGAAAACTAGGAAGAGTAGAACCTGTAGTGCTGGATATTCTGAAAATCCCAAGAGAATAAAAGTGGGTATGAGACTTTGATTTCCTTCAGATTACATCATGATTCCTGTTGAATAAAGACCCAACAGCTAGTTCTGAAAAGTAGAACTGAATGGAAAAGAGGAAGAGAGAAAAGGCTTCATTGGCTACTGTGAAGTTGCCATAGAATGGTGAATCTTAAAGTATGGTCCCCAAACCAGCAACAGCTTGAGCGACTGAGAAGTTGTGAGGGATGCAAATTCTCTAACCCCATCACCAACTTTCAGAATCAGAAACCCTAGGATGGGGCTCACAGTTCTTGACTTAACCCGTTCTCCAGGTGATTTTGATGCCTGCTAAATTATTGGAATCACTGGTATATAAAACATATTAATCATTCTGCTGTTTAAAATTTAACCCTCATTAGTATTATTACTTTGAACTGAAATACAAATTTAGACCACAAAAGTAATTGTGTAAAACAGGAGGAAAAGAGGCAGAAAAGAAGCACAGAGAACTTTGTTTTGGTTTTAAGAATTATACAAAGGATCAAGATCAGTTGGCATTGCAAATGGTGCCACATAAATCTTCGTATTAATTTTTTTATATATTCAAAGTTTTCTAGGCATTATACAGAATTAAATACCCATGGAATTTAAGAGGAGAAGGGAGTTGAGGGGAAATTGGAAGGGGAGGTGAACCATGAGAGACTATGGACTCTGAAAAACAACCGGAGGGTTTTGAAGGGGCGGGGATAGAAGGTTGGGGGAACCAGGTGGTGGGTATTGGAGAGGGCACAGATTGCATGGAGCACTGGGTGTGGTGCAAAAACAATGAATACTGTTACGCAGAAAAGAAATTAAAAAAACAAAAGAGAGTGGAAATAAACCTTAAAATGTATCTAGTCTATCCCATATACTTAACACTTGAGAATGCATTATAGACTCTTATTCCTGAAATAATCATCTAGCTTCCATCCAACTTCTACTAAGGGTATACTGCCTTCAGGGATAGTTTTGTCAGTCTTTTATTGACATTTTTCCCAACATATATTATTTTATCAATTAAATTTAATTAATTAACATTTCATTAGCTATTTAATAATGTGTCTTACATCATTCATTCCATTATATATTATAAAATTACAAATATGTAATTAATTTGAATATACATAGAGGAACAGGAGCATCTCATATTCACCAACAATGGTGAATGGCTCCATACAAAATACGTTCTATGATACGATGAAAATAACACATTTTCTGGACCAATAGAAGTAAGCCCTTTCCTATGATGAGGAAAACCTGGGCAATATTAGGAAATAAGAGGATAGGCACATAAAATGAATAGTCTCGAGATTCAGACATGAACTGCAACAGAATTAGATGAGTTATCTGTCCCATCATCCTAGCTTTGCCTAGAAGCAGTGTCAGCCTCAATGTGAATGCTTAAACATGTACTACAAACAACCCCCGCGCCTAGAGCATATTCTTTCCAACAGCAAGTGAGACCAGGCAGATACATTGTAAATATGCATTATTCTTCAGGATATTTTAATAAATGAGCTTCCTCCAACATTCGAAACTATTAGCAAAATTGTGGCTTATTAGAGAGATCGCTACACTGTTCTGGCTTAGTGGAACACTTATGAGGTCAATGAATACTCAGAAAAAGACTTGGTATCCCGACCCTACCAATTTCAAGTGATTTTGGTGAAAATTAATGGAGTAGGATTTGGTTTGTATTCATACTGAGACTAGGCATACGGGATTACAAAATTAATAAATAACCCATAATTTTCTGTGACTTCCACATTGCTAACTGCTGCCAGTTTCTGTAATACAAAATTTAGTTCTCAGAAACACTTTATGCTTCATGAGTAAAAAATGTCTCTGACCTCAAAATGGGTTGTTTATAATTTTTGGAATAGTCTATTTGAGCTGGAGTTCCATGTTTCCCACCTAAATTGAAAGCTACCAAAAGAGAAATGAACTGACCTGAAACCAGAAGTTCTTAATTTACTGAGAATTTCTTCTTATGGTTAATAAATCTCAGGCATTTTTTTTCTTAGTAATAAAACATTCTTTCAAATAGCAACAGGCTTGAGATTTGAAATAAAGTAGCAGTATATTTCAATAAGTATGCCAGTAAAGTGGCATTTTATTTCCAGGACATGAGAAATCTTAGGAAATACAAAGAAAAAAACCCGAGAGTTGAATCCACAATCTAAACTCTGCCAAACTCTGGGTCTTATATCTGCCTCCAAGACCATGGAAATATAGCTATAAAGAATTATAATTGGAGTGTTCCTCAGTGAACCACAAATCATACAGACAGTTGAAACACTGTCTCTTGTGTCATTGCAGTATGTGCATTTGCTTTTAAAGCACTGGGGATAATTACATCACCACATCTATTCCACTAATTGCTTTTAGATATTGAATTATTGAAATAATATGCATTTTTTATTTTTAAAGGTTTTATTTATTTATCTGAGAGAGAGAGCATGAGAGAAAGCATGAGAGGGGAGGCAGAGGGAAAGATGGGGGCAGACTCCCTGCTGAGCAGGGAGCTCCCTGAGGGGCTATATCTCAAGACCCTGGAACCATGACCTGAGCCAAAGGCAGATGCTTAACAGGCTGAGCTACCCAGGTGCTCCTGAAATAATATGTATTAATTGAAGAACACATGAACTGTTGAGTTCAAAATAAGAAAATAGAAGAAGAACAATCCAAAAGTAGTTGTTATTAACTCAACTGCATTTCAAATTCCACATTGGTGTGGAATACTTGTTCAACACTACCTTAAGCAAAAGGATGAAGGCGACCATCATCAGTGATATAATGAGGATATCATTTACCTCCTGATACTATATGAGGAGAAAGGTTTTATCTCTGATATTCTTTCCCCAAACCCATAATCCCATCCTAAAATGAGAAAATCATTATGCAAACTCATATTTGGAAGCATTTCACAGGATACCTAGCCACTATTCCTTAGGATTGTCAGAGTCAAGAACAAGAAGAGAATGAAAAACTTTCACAGACCAGACTAGACTGAAGACACACAGCAATTACATGCAATGTGGTTGTAATCCAAGCCTGGATTGGACCTCAGACAAGAAAGAAAGCACTGATGGGAAAAAATTTAAAAAATGAAGAATCTATATAAAGTTAAAATTTTAGTGATCATAATGTACTACTAATGCTTCTTTTTACAAAGAAAATTTATTTATTTATTTATTTATTTATTTATTGACAGATTACAGCAGCTGATGGAGAAACAAAGGGAGAGGAAGAGAGACTCTCAGATTCAGTGTTGAGTATGGAGCCCCACACAGGGTTCAATCTCACATCCCTGAGATCATGACCTGAGTTAAAATCGAGAGTCAGAAGCTCAACCAACTGGGCCACCCAAGCTGCCCTGTAATGTACTAATGCTTCTTTTCAAATTTTTCATTTTATCATGGTAATAACACTTGATGTGACATTTACCTTCTTAAGAGATTTTTAAGTATAGAATACAGTATTGTTGACTGCAAATATAATTTTATGTAGCAGATCTCTGGAACCTACTCATCCTTTAAACTGAAACTTTATACCCACTAATTTGTAACTTCTTTTCTTCCCTTCCCCCAGTCCCTAGCAACTTTCATTCCCTTCTCTGATTCCAATAATCTGGTTATTTTATATATATTGTTTAAGTGGAATTTATTTTCTGTGACTCACTTATTTTATTTACATAATATCCTCAGAGTTCATCCTTGTGGTCATATATTATGGAATTTCCTTTATTTTTAGGGCTGAATTGTATCTGATTGTATATCTATACCATATTTTCTTTATCCATTTATCTATCCATGGACATTTAGGCATTTCTCCACCTTGAATATTGTGAATGGTTCTTCAATGAACATGAATGCTAAAATATTTTTGAAATCTTGAATTCAATTCTTTTGGATAAATATCAAGATGCAGGGATCGCATGTTACTTAAATTTTTAATTTTTTGAAAAACCTCTATACGGTTTTCCATAGCAACTGCACTATTTTGCATTCCCATCAACAGTGCATAAGGGTTCCTATTTCTTCATAGCCTTATCAACATTTGTTATACATATAACAATATATATAACAATATATATGTAACATATATATCATTACATATATATATATAAATACAAGTTTGAGGTGAGTCACTGTTTTGATTTGTATTTATTTTCCTGATAATTAAGTGACATCAAACTTTTTTTTCTTTTTCTTTTGGCCCACCTTTTGGCTGTTTGTATATCTTAGAAAGGATGTCTGAATTCAGTCCTTAGCCAACTTTCTAATTGGATTATAAGTTGTTTTTTGTTTGTTTGTTTGCTTGCTTGTTTTGTTTTTTGTTTGCTTGTTTGTTTTTGCTATTGAATTGTATGAGTTCCTTATTTGTAGTATCGGAAATTAATCCTTTATCAGATACATGTTTCATACATGTGTTCTACCATTCTATAGGTTTCCTTTTTATTATTTATTGTCTCCTATGCTGTGCAAAGTCTTTGACAAATGCATCATGTTAATTGTATAAGATGTTAACAATATGGGTAATTGAGTAAGGTGTGTACAGAAACTCTGAAATATTTTTACAATTTATTTTGTAGAGTGGAAATTATTTAAAAATTTAAAACTTATATTAAAAATATCAACATTCACATTAATAGGCTCATTTCATGGACTTCCCACCATCACAACCGTTGCTGTCAAGGCACTATCACCTGAAATAGTATAAATGTAACAATTAGCCTTTCAACATCCACATTTGCTTTCACTTTGAGTCATTTTGCTACACCTTTTGTCACTTGCTTTTTTAATGTTTGTGGCTGTGGATGTGAAGGGAGAGGTGGGCGATGCAACAGGTAATAATTAGCATTTCCAAACACTTAATCACTAAAAAAAATAGAATTTATTTAGCGAATCCAAACCTACATAACATTTTCTAAAACTGCACATGCTTCACAAAGAAAAAAACTAAACATAAAAAAAATCTAATTTTCTAGGTCACAAAATTGGTATGTAGAATAATCAGGATTCAAATTTCATCCCTTCATGTAAAGAGATACTAATATCACAACAGACTAAAGACATTTCATTATATCAATTTTCTTTAGGTGGTGCTTTAATTTGATTGTTTTCCTTGTGTATCTATTTTATTTGGTGTCTAGCTTAGTTATATATTCAATATTTGTGAAATGAAAATAAGAAAATAAATATTTCATAGTATAGTTTTAGTCATTTATATTTGCAAATTATAATTACAACTTAAAAAGAATTCTATACATATTATCTCCGTTGTTTCTTGAAATAAAAATGGAATTAGCATGAGATTCTAATGTCTACTTTGTCATAGAATGTGATTTTCATAAAGATAATTGTATTCTGGATATTAACAATCTGGGAGTTATTTTAAGTACTCCAAACCTGTGTTGTTAATTAGAAGTAGGAATCGGACCATTCCCCAGACCATTAATTCTCTGTAGTATTTAAAACTCCCTGTCACTCTTCACACAATACAGTACAATGAAAAATTTCTGAAAGTCTAACCTAATTATAAGCAACAAAATAACTAAAACCTGGAAACAGGTCAAAAGTTTATAATTTCATGAAATAAGCTGAGTGTAAAATATAAACATTGCCAGAAATGGTTAAAATAATTCTTGAAGCCAAAGTGTTGCATCATATTAAAGTTCAAGGAAGGCAATAGCCCTTCTAAAATCATGGAATAAAAGGGTGATGATGAATTCTCAATGAAATTTTAATTAATTTTTACAAGTTCAGTATAATCTGGCTTTCAAAATAATATACTGATATTTGTAATATAATATATTTACAATCCAAAATACATAGATTAAATATATGAATATTGAAATACTCAAAACACAAAAATATTAATATATATTTATATCTGTTATATGTATAACATATATTTATATCTGTACCAATCAATCTATAAAAAAAAGAATGATAGAAACAGATACTTTGGTGATTATAAAATTGAGAGATCATGCCAACATTCTGAGGCATCAATTTCTATATTAGCAACATGGACGAGACTGGAAGAGATTATGCTGAGTGAAATAAGTCAAGCAGAGAGAGTCAATTATCATATGGTTTCACTTATTTGTGGAGCATAGCAAATAGCATGGAGGACAAGGGGAGATGGAGAGGAGAAGGGGGTTGGGGGAAATTGGAAGGGGAGGTGAACCATGAGAAACTATGGACTCTGAAAAACAATCTGAGGGTGTTGAAGGGGCGGGGGATGGGAGGTTGGGGGAGCCAGGTGGTGGGTAATATAGAGGGCACGGATTGCATGGAGCACTGGGTGTGGTGCAAAAATAATGAATACTGTTGGGTGCCTGGGTGGCTCAGTGGGTTAAAGCCTCTGCCTTCAGCTCAGGGTCCTGGGATCGAGCCCCGCATTAGGCTCTCTGCTCTGCAGGGAGCCTGCTTCCTCCCCCCTCTCTCTCTGCCTGCCTCTCTGTCTACTTGTGATTTCTCTCTGTCAAATAAATAAAATCTTTTAAAGATTAAAAAAAATAATGAATACTGTTATGCTGAAAATAAAAAATTAATAAAAAAATAAATAAAACCATTTATGATAAATTAAATGTAATGGTCTTTCTTTACATGACACATTTACCTAATGTGATTCCAAAGATAGTTCAAAAGGAAAATCTCCCTCCTTCCCTCCCTTCTGCCTGTCATCCCATCAACTTTTCCACTTGCCACCTATTTTTGCTTGTTTTTTGACTCTTTTGAATCCTCAAGAAATAATACTGAATATCTATATTCATATACAGAGAGACATGCATACGCACTTCTTACATCAATGATGTTAAATTAGGACGACTGTGTGGTTCTTGCTCAATTTTTCTGGAACACTTTATTTGGTCCAAATGAGTACATATAAAATGACAATATTTTTAATGGCTACATGGTATGTTCCTTCTAAAAAAAAAAATACTACAATTTATAAGCCAAACAATAGTGAGTATTTCAAATTCTATATTCTTTTGCTACTATAAATAATACTTCAAAAATATCCAAAAAATATGTGTATCTCTTTCCTTTTCTTTTCCAAGTAACTCTAGGAGGACTTCTAAGAAGTGGTATTGCTATGTGTATTTTCTTAGGATAGGTATTAACCAAATTGCTCTCTAAAGTAGTTCTGCCAATTTCTATCCTCAACAACAATGTAAGAATATGGGAACAAACTAATAGAATAATTTATTATATAACATTTAAAATTCATGTTCTCAGGACAATAACCATTTGATTTAACATTAAAGAATCCAAAAAATATAAGTTTCCATATGAAAATATTAAAGGAACTCAGATGTAGAGAAAGCAGCTTAATGAAATTCCACATCTACACTCCAAAACATTGCAAAAACATGGACAAATAAAGCAGATAACGTTGTTAATCTGGAAAAAAGAGGAATGTATGAGAAACCTATCAGAAACAGCATTCTATTTATTTTTTTAAGATTTTACTTATTTATTTTTTTACTTGAGAGAGAGTATGCAGGAGCAGGGAGGAAGGGCAGAGGGAGAGGGAGAAGCAGACTCCACACTAAGTAGGGAGCCAGCCGGATGCAAGGTTCCATCCCAGGACCCTGGGATTCACAACCTGAGACGAAAGCAGACACTTAACTGACTGAGCCATCCAAGTGTCCCTAGAAAACATCTTAAATATGAAATATTAAATGCTTTCCTTATGAAGTGAGAAAATCAAGGATGGCCATTTTTACTATGTTTATTCAAAATTACACTGAACTTCTTAGGTAGTTAGACAAAAACAAAAAATAATGAAAAGGAATAATATTGGAAACAGCAAAATCAGAATATATTTAATCAGAGATTATATGATATACATGTTGAAAATCCAAACTAATCTACAAAAATTTTAAAATTTTCATGAGATATAGTAGAGTGTCCCAAAATAAAATTAATATGGCAGTAAATTAGATTCTGATCTAAAAATGATACATATCTTACAAATGAAATTTAAAATAGTATGAAAAAGATCACACACTCAGAGATTAATTTCACAAAATATTTGCAAGAACTTTACAAAAAAAACAATGTGGTAAAATGTCTATTGCAAAAATTAAAACAAATCTAAACAGATAGATATAGCATTCTCATGATTTTAAGTCTCATGATTCTCATGAAGACTTAAGAATGCAAATTGTCATTTCCTTCAAAATGGATCTATATTTCTGATGTAATTCTGTCTTAAAACTAAGGAAGAATGATTCTAAAATTTGCTTGAAAAGGTAAGGATCAAAAGACATCTCAATTATCCTGCAGGAAAGGGAGCAACTTTTCAGGAGTGACTTTACTAGATACTGTATCTTATTAGTTACACATAGTTCTGACTATGAAACAGAGAAGCATATAGAAAGTTTGTATGCTATACATATAGTGACATTTACATGTGAAAAAAACTGCACTTTAGGTCAGTCTAATGGAATGATTTTGAAATAAATATTTCTGGGAAAATATACATCCATAGGTTAAAACATAAAATCAGCCACTTTTCATATCACACCAAAATTTAATTCCAGTTTGATCTTAGAATAAATTTAAAAATCAGCGTAAAAGGAATAAAATAAGATCTAGAATCCAAGAGAAAATAGAATATAATATCAAAGATAATAATGTATGAAATTTGGGACAACTTAGCACATAAAATGTGGGAATATCTTCATTCCTTTAGAGGAAATAAATATATCCTGAATAGGACATTAGAAGCACAACACTGTAAAGGAACACTCTGATAAACTCTGCTAAACTCTGATAAACACTCTGCTTCAGTAAACATTAAGAAATCTGTGTCACTACATACATCATCAAGAGAGTGGACAGACAGCCACAGTCTAGGAGAAAATGCAGTCATGGTACATCTATCAAACAAAGGGCTTTTATTTAAAAGGTATAATGAACTACATATTTATGACAGAAGACAAACAACCTATAGAAAAATGGACAAAAAAAACCAAAATTGGTTTGTCACAAACGAAAAAGAGCCCAATGACTACTAATAATCATATTATAAGAAATTCAATTTTCACCGGGGAGGCTCAGTCAGTTAAGCATTGAACTCTTATTATTTTTATGTTCAGTTAGCCAGCATATAGGTTATCATTAGTTTTTGATGTAGTGTTCCATGATTTATTAGTTGTGTATAACATCCAGTGCTTATCACCTCATGTGCCCTCCTTAAGCACTGGACCCCTGATATTGGCTCAGGTCGTGATCTTATGACCTGGGTCATAAGAATGAGCCCTGGGTCGTGAGAATGAGCCCTGTGTCCAGCTCTGCACTCAGCAGGGAGTTTCCTTGAAGATTCTCTCCCTCTGTCTCTCCTCCTATTCTCTCTCTCTCTCAAATAAATAAATAAATAAATAAAATAAAGGAAATTTAACCACATTGAAAATAAGAGGAATTTAAATTATAACCAAAGTGAGATAACCACTACTCACCTATCAACATTGAAGATATTAACATATCTATTAACATGATATTAACATAACATGATATTAATTATATTAACATAACATTCAACAATATTGAATGTTGGTAAGAATGGGCAATAAATAGAAGTCACCCATGATATAGGGAGAATTTAAATTAATCCACTGACTTTGGAATATTGTTTGATGGCATCTGATAAAAGAGGAGAAATCAGCTCCTTGTGATCCAGAACTTTCAGATACAGGACACATCTCATAGAATGAGAGCTTGCTTATGTGCAGAAAAGCAGATGTCTGTGAAAAAGTGTTCATAACAGCATTTTCATAAAGGTCAAGAAGATGAAATAACCAAAAGTTTATTAGTAGTATAAATAAAGCAACTATGACTTTTTTTTATGGAACATTCTTCACTAATGAAAATGAACTACTGTTACAACTAATAATTTCGACATCCATTCAAAACAAATGTTGAGCCAAAGCCAGATAAAATTGAATATATACTCTAAGATTACACTTATATGCACTCCAAAAGGAGGCAAAATTAGCATTTATACTCTCATAACCAATTCGTAGGAGTTGTCGCTAAACAGAAAGAGTTCTGAACACCACAACGAAGTCTGCTCCTAGTGGTGCTAGAGAAGCAGTGATTAGAGACTACTTATAGATATTTTGAAAAGTGCTGATAATGTTTTGTCTTTACTTTCTTGGAAAAGGGAACACATGGAAAGGAAAAATTATTCAAAATTACTTCTTTATGTGTTTGTCATATTTCATGATTTGAGAAAGAGGAAGAGAAGAATAAGGAGAAAGGGGAGGGAGGGAACATGGAAAGGTAACATATTCATAGATTCTGGGAGTTAGGATGAAGGCTTCTGTAGAGGACCATTATTTAACATACTATACTCTGAGAGTAGAACTTGAGCAGAATTTTCCTTCTTTCTTTTCTTTTAATCTGCAAGAGATTTCTTCTCTCTCTCTCTTTTAGATTCTATTTATTTATTTGTCAGAGAGAGAAACAGAGCACAAACTAGAGGAGAGGCAGAGGCAGAGGGAGAAGCATGCTCCCCATGGAACAAGGAGCCTGCTGTGGGGTTTGATCCCAGGATTCTGGGATCATGACCTGAACTGAAGGAAGACACTTAACAGACTGAGCCACGCAGGTGTCCCTGAAAGTGATTTCTTAAAGTACAATGAGACATAATAATCACAGTTGCATATAAATTAACCAATTTTCTGAATAAATTTTTCGGATTACTTGAAGAAAAAAATGAATACCCATCAATGCAAATGCAATGAATAAAAAGTATTTAAAAGTGTGTGTGTGTGTGTGTGTGTGTGTGCGTGTAAAAATCAAAATTACATTGAGTGAGAAAGCAGTTTGGTATGGATTAACTTCCTGGCCGTGTCTTTCACATCTTTGTTCCTCAGGCTATAAATGAGGGGGTTCAACATGGGGATCATGACCGTAAAAAACACAGTAGCCACTTTGACCAGGAGCCATGAGCTTTTGGAGTTGGGCACACAGTAGAGAAGAAGGATGATCCCATGGAAGATGGTGATGGCCGTCAGGTGGGAGGCACAGGTGGAGAAGGCTTTCTGGAGTCCACCAGTAGAAGGCATCTTGACGATGGTGACAACTATGAATAAATAGGAAGCCAGGATAATCAGGAGGCTACAAACCTCATTGAATGTAGAAATGACCAAACACGTCATCTGACTGAAGTAGGGGTCAGAGCAGGATAAAGAGAGGATTGCAGAATATTCACAGCCAAAGTGATTTATAACGTTGGGACCACAGTAGGATAGTTCCAAAAGAGAATATGTGAGTGTCAAGGAACATATTCCACCCCACGCGTAAGTTCCAGCCACCAAGAGGGCACAGAGTTTCTGAGACATAGCAACTGTGTAGAGCAGAGGGTTACAAACAGCCACAAACCGGTCATAGGCCATAACTGCTAGCATGAACATTTCCGTTATCACAAATGCACAAACAAAGTAAAATTGAACCATGCACCCTTTGAAGGAGATGGTTCTGTCTTCCACGACCAAGATTTCTAGCAGTTTAGGTGTGAAGACACTGGAATAACAAATATCCAAAAAGGACAGATGGCTGAGGAAAAAGTACATAGGCGTGTGGAGTTTGGGATTGAACCTTATGACCACAATTATGCCCAGGTTTCCCACCAGAGTGACTGTGTAGATGATCAAGAACACCAGGAAGAGGGGTATCTGGAGGTTTGGGTATTCTGAGAAACCCAGGAGGATGAATGTGGTCACAGAGCTCTGATTTCCCTCACCAAGGGCCATGGTTCTTGATTTTTAAAAATAAGCAAAGGAGAAGCAAAGAGAATCGAGCAGCAGAACTTGAGAAGGAAGAGTAAAAGACAATCAGGACAGGGAAGGCAATGCAGTCAGTGGGTACTCATGGGTCTTCTGCTTCACTTTGGAATCTTGCTTCATGACTTTACTGACTTTTTGATTATGTTCAATAAGCTGTATCCTTCAGTACTTTAGTTTCCTCATCTGGAAAATAAGAAAAAAAACATAGGACTTACCAGTAGTATGTGCTGTAAAAGATCTGTAAATACACATGATTCTTAGAGCGTTCAATGCCCTCAAGATAAAATAGAATTCAATAAGAACAAAGGAGACACAGAGCATAATCTGAAAAACACTGAGCATATCTTAGTAGCCATATGACCATGGCAGAAGTGGCTTTGGGAAAATTAAACACTTTTAATACATAAAGAAAAACATAATAGGAAATTTTGGGGGTGGAATATATCATTAGACACTCACAAATCTGTTTTGATATATAGAATGTTTACTATTCTAGGTATATCCCATTATCAGGGATGCATAAAACGTCTACTTAAGAGGCTCTCTAAGTGGAGTGGTCAAAAATTCCACAGATAACTACGTTCTGCCAATTATATCCACACCATATCATCATTTTTAAGGCTCAAAATACTCTATGATTTAAAATTGTTTTCTGAGGGGGGTGTTTTGAAAGTAGTTTTGTATGTTTCACATCAAGTATCATCTGTCGGTTATGCAATCTGTAGTGCATATTATATTGAAATGGAAAAAGAAGTCTGCTTATTTATCAGTGATCATAACACACACACACACACACAGAGAGAGAGAGAGAGAGAGAGAGAGAG